>NC_090179.1:13041826-13641826 GCF_024679245.1 Pseudorasbora parva
GCACTGCTCATGCACACTCGAGTCCAGATCGGCATTGCTCATACACACGCGTGTCCAGATCGGCACTGCTAATACACACTCGAGTCCAGATCGGCACTGCTCATACACACGCGTGTCCAGATCGGCACTGCTCATGCACACTCGAGTCCAGATCGGCATTGCTCACACACACACGTGTCCAGATCGGCACTGCTCACGCACACGCGTGTCCAAATCGGCACTGCTAATACACACGCAAGTCCAGATCGGCACTGCTCATACACACGCGTGTCCTGATCGGCTCATACACACGCGTGTCCTGATCGGCTCATACACACGCGTCCAGATCGGCTCTGCTCATACACACGCGCGTCCAAATCGGCACTGCTCATACACACGCGCGTCCAGATCGGCTCTGCTCATACACACGCGCGTCCAGATCGGCACTGCTCATACACGCGCGTCCAGATCGGCTCTGCTCATACACACGCGTGTCCAGATCGGCTCTGCTCATACACGCGCGTTTAGATCGGCTCTGCTCATTCACACGCGTGTCCAGATCGGCTCTGCTCATACACGCGCGTTTAGATCGGCTCTGCTCATACACGCGCATCCAGATCGGCTCTGCTCATACACACGCGCGTCCAGATCGGCTCTGCTCATACACACGCGCGTCCAGATCGGCTCTGCTCATACACGTGCGCGTTTAGATCGGCTCTGCTCATACACGCGCGTTTAGATCGGCTCTGCTCATACACGCGCGTTTAGATCGGCTCTGCTCATACACACGCGTGTCCAAATCGGCACTGCTCACACACACACGTGTCCAGATCGGCACTGCTAATACACACGCAAGTCCAGATCGGCACTGCTCATACACACATATGAGCAGTGCCGATCTGGACGCGCGTGTGTATGAGCAGAGCCGATCTGGACGCGCGTGTGTATGAGCAGTGCCGATTTGGACGCGCGTGTATGAGCAGAGCCGATCTGGACGCGTGTGTATGAGCCGATCAGGACACGCGTGTGTATGAGCCGATCGGCTCTGCTCATACACGCGCGTCCAGATCGGCTCTGCTCATACACACGCGCGTTTAGATCGGCTCTGCTCATACACGCGCGTCCAGATCGGCTCTGCTCATACACACGTGTGTCCAGATCGGCACTGCTCATACACGCGCGTCCTGATCGGTACTGCTCATACACACGCGCGTCCTGATCGGCACTGCTCATACACACGCGTCCAGATCGGCTCTGCTCATACACACGCGTCCTGATCGGCACTGCTCATACACGTGTGTCCTGATCGGTACTGCTCATACACACGCACGTCTTGATCGGCACTGCTCATACACACGCGTCCAGATCGGCTCTGCTCATACACACGCGTTTAGATCGGCTCTGCTCATACACGCGCGTTTAGATCGGCTCTGCTCATACACACGCGTGTCCAGATCGGCTCTGCTCATACACAAGCATGTCCAGATCTTCACTACTCATACACACGCGTGTCCTGATCGGCACTGCTCATACACGTGTGTCCTGATCGGTACTGCTCATACACACGCGCGTCCTGATCGGCACTGCTCATATACGTGTGTCCTGATCGGTACTGCTCATACACACGCGCGTCTTGATCGGCACTGCTCATACACATGCGTGGCCAGATCGGCTCTGCTCATACACACGCGCGTCCTGATCGGCACTGCTCATACACACTCGTCTCCAGATCGGCACTGCTCATACACACGCGTCTCCAGATCGGCTCTGCTCATACACACGCGCGTCCAGATCTTCACTGCTCATACACACGCACGTCCTGATCGGCACTGCTCATACACACACGCGTCCAGATCGGCACTGCTCATACACACGCGTGTCCAGATCGGCACTGCTCATACACACACGTATCCAGATCGGCTCTGCTCATACACACGCGTTTAGATCGGCTCTGCTCATACACACGCGTGTCCAGATCGGCACTGCTCATACACACGCGTGTCCAGATCGGCTCTGCTCATACGCACGTTTAGATCGGCTCTGCTCATACACACGCGTGTCCAGATCGACACTGCTCATACACATGCGTGTCCAGATCGGCACTGCTCATACACATGCGTGTCCAGATCGACACTGCTCATACACATGCGTGTCCAGATCTTCACTACTCATGCACACGCGCGTCCTGATCGGCACTGCTCATACACGTGCGTCCAGATCGGCACTGCTCATGCACACGTGCTTCCTGATCGGCACTGCTCATACACACGTGCTTCCTGATCGGCACTGCTCATACACACGCGTGTCCAGATCTTCACTGCTCATGCACACGTGTGTCCAGATCGGCACTGCTCATAGAAAATATAAAATATAAATATTAAAAAGAATACAAGGATCAAAGTATTGATTCAGTATCAGAAGAAAATATTTGTAAATTACAATGTATGATTAAGAACAATACTCCTAATATTTATTGTTGTACATGGTGCTTAAAATAAATAATTACTATCCATTTTTTGAAATTCCTTCCTAACTTCCAGTTTTACAAGAGTGGCCAGGCCAAGAAGACAGCAACAAATAACAAAAACAAAAAAAATATTAATTTGCACTGTATATTGCAAACTAATATTTTTTTAATTTGAACTCTTCCTTAATTTCTTCTCCTTTTAGATTGGCGCAGCAGCTCTGTGTGGAGATCTCAAGGCCTTTCTGAACCATAACCTGTCCAAAGGTAAAAGTTACTCTGTTATATGATCACATACATTTCTTTGCAAATAAATATATAAGTTCAGAAAATAAAACGTTATTGAATTATCTTGTACAAAGGTTGGTTATTCAACCACAAGTTCATTCAGAGTGCAATAACCAATTTCCTTGCATTTTCATTTTTCAATTTGGCAGTAAAAGAAATTACAGGCAATTACTGGCAGGCAGTAAACTTTTATTGTCTTGACATGGTTGTGTTCAAAGTGATAAGGAGGGGTTCGGGCACGCAATAATAAACGTTCAAGAAATAATTACTTGTCGAATTGCACGCATGCTTAAGACGGATGATACATTTTTCGTGGTACTAACAACATGAAATTACCTGTAATATTAATTTTTCAATTCCAAAATCAATTCTTAAAATCCAGAGATTCATCTTTTAACAATGCATGCATAGACAATGTGTCTCTCCAGCGGTTGTTACTCTCATAGGCAGCGTCTTAATCAGCTTCCTAGGTCGTGAATCAGTGTATTGTATTGGTAAAGCCTTGCTCACCGCTGCATGTTGTTTGTCTCCGTACTTCATGTAATTCGTGGATCAATAACCAGTTTTCTTGTCCCTAATAATGAACTTTATTCAGAGGAAGAGGTTTTCATATGAATTGCCTCAGTGTTAAACTACTTCGGTGCATCATATATAATCAAGAATTATCACAAACTCACTGAAACTGCAGACTATTTTCCATCATTTTATTATATCCATGTTTTTTTTTTATACAGAAGCAAGCATATAAGTAAAATTGTTCCAAAAATGATCTGTCCAGTCTCTTTCTACATTCGAAACATTTGAGCTCCACTGACACAATCTTCACTCCTAATGGCTCTCTCCCAAAAGTCTTAATTTGTATAAAGTTAAACATTTCTCGATTATGTCAATTATCATGGACATGAAGGATGATCTACAGGTCCTTCTAAAAAATTAGCATATTGTGATAAAGTTCATTATTTTTCATAATGTAATGATAAAAATGTAACTTTAATATATTTTAGATTCATTGCACATCATCTGAAATATTTCAGGTCTTTTATTGTTTTAATACTGATGATTTTGACATACAGCTCATGAAAACCCCCCAAAAATTAGCATATCATGAAAAGGTTCTCTAAACGAGCTATTAACCTAATCATCCGAATCAACTAATTAACTCTAAACACCTGCAAAAGTTTCCTGAGGCTTTTAAAAACTCCCAGCCTGGTTCATTACTCAAAACCGCAATCATGGGTAAGACTGCCGACCTGACTGCTGTCCCAGAAGGCCATCATTGACACCCTCAAGCGAGAGAGTAAGACACAGAAAGAAATTTCTGAACGAATAGCCTGTTCCCAGAGTGCTGTATCAAGGCACCTCAGTGGGAAGTCTGTGGGAAGGAAAAAGTGTGGCAAAAAACGCTGCACAATGAGAAGAGGTGACCGGACCCTGAGGAAGATTGTGGAGAAGGACCGATTCCAGACCTTGGGGGACCTGCGGAAGCAGTGGACTGAGTCTGGAGTAGAAACATCCAGAGCCACCGTGCACAGGCGTGTGCAGGAAATGGGCTACAGGTGCCGCATTCCCCAGGTCAAGACACGTTTGGGCTACAGAGAAGCAGCACTGGACTGTTGCTCAGTGGTCCAAAGTATTTTTTGTGGAAATCATTTGGAAATCAAGGTGCCAGAGTCTGGAGGAAGACTGGGGAGAAGGAAATGCCAAAATGCCTGAAGTCCAGTGTCAAGTACCCACAGTCAGTGATGGTCTGGGGTGCCATGTCAGCTGCTGGTGTTGGTCCACTGTGTTTTATCAAGGGCAGGGTCAATGCAGCTAGCTATCAGGAGATTTTGGAGCACTTCATGCTTCTATCTGCTGAAAAGCTTTATGGAGATGAAGATTTGGTTTTTCAGCACGACCTGGCACCTGCTCACAGTGCCAAAACCACTGGTAAATGGTTTACTGACCATGGTATTACTGTGCTCAGTTGGCCTGCCAACTCTCCTGACCTGAACCCCATAGAGAATCTGTGGGATATTGTGAAGAGAAAGTTGAGAGACGCAAGACCCAACACTCTGGATGAGCTTAAGGCCGCTATCGAAGCATCCTGGGCCTCCATAACACCTCAGCAGTGCCACAGGCTGATCGCCTCCATGCCACGCCGCATTGAAGCAGTCATTTCTGCAAAAGGATTCCCGACCAAGTATTGAGTGCATAACTGAACATTATTTGAAGGTTGACTTTTTTTGTATTAAAAACACTTTTCTTTTATTGGTCGGATGGAATATGCTAATTTCTTGAGATTTTCATGAGCTGTATGCCAAAATCATCAGTATTAAAACAATAAAAGACCTGAAATATTCCAGTTGGTGTGCAATTAATCTAAAATATATGAAAGATTTTTATCATTACATTATGGAAAATAATGAACTTTATCACAATATGCTAATTTTTTGAGAAGGACCTGTATTATGGGTAAAAATGCTTGAAAACTGGCTTTTAGAAAAAATATAACCGCAGTATTCCCAAATTAATAAATATTAAAGCTGAATAAATATTAATCTGCATTCGCATGTTTGAGTTTGTGACTTGTTTAGACAGTGGTGCTAGACATGGATACTGATGTTTACGCATGTTTTTGATATTTCAGCCGTACAGGAACTGATTCTCCCATTGTTTCCGAGCCGATAGCCTCATGGGCAGCGCTCCAAAGCGCAGTCGCACTTCGGGCAACCTGAGTCTCGTCCTCGTAGTCCGTTTCTGATTCCATCCCCCTATCTTTCCCACTTTGCTTCCTGTCCTCTCTCCAACTGTCTAAAAACCAGAAATAAACCATAAAAAAAGTTTTCACGTCATCTTCGAATGCATATTCGAATATCGAATAAAAAGTGACAGCCCTAATTTGACCTTTACTCCACACCGCTGTCTCCACTGTCCTTTGAACGGCTCGTTTGCTTCCTGCTTCTATGAATCCCATCCCTCCGAAACACGCAATGGTCTTAGATTGGTTAGATGGCCAAATGTAGTTTCCTATATTTTTATTGGCTGAAGTGCCAAGCACAGGTTGCTGGAAACGCCACGCCCCTCACCATTACGGGCAGAAGTCACATCTGCGGAGACTAGCAAGGGTTTATGATGTCACCAACCTGGGAAGAAGCGCGCTGTAGTCCAAACCGGACGTTTTTGTAGGCAATAAACTGCCGTAACTTTAATGGACAATATCTCCGTTTGCAGTGAACTTTCAGCGCTGTAACTTTGCAGATAAGCTCAAGCAGCAACATTACACACTAACTAAAGTTAAAAAAGTGAAATCGCATGCAACCACCCCTTTAAGACCAAACTACTGAATGCACCTTCGATTCAAGAGCTTGTAAACCGGAATTGAACTGCAAAATCAAAGCTGATGCTTTGTGCTATTCTTAACTATGGTTTAAAGGAACGCCCAGGATTAAATGCAAACTAAGCTCCATTGACGACATCTGAGATATTTATTAAAGCAAACAAGAAAACATTCACAGTTATGGACCTACATTATGGGCTGAAGGAAAAACAATATTGCCTTAAGCAGCCCATTAATAGAACTGATGTTACCTACTGCTGTTTTTGTTGGAGTGAGCGAACACAACAATTTGTTTAATGTCGCTCCAGTCTTTTCAAGTCAGTATGTGAGTGAATACTTTTTAATTGTCATTGGCACTCATCCAATTGCCACTCGGGTTCCCAAATAAAACTCCTGCACACATCCAGATGTGCTTGCCCCCAGAGCTGCAGTCGTTCAAGGCCTGAACTACCTTCCAGCTCTAGCCCGTCTTACGCTGTGAGAATGTGTGTTCAGGCCGCTTCATCGTGCAGCCACACATCTATTCAGTTCTCATGCTCTCCTGGGCTTCCCACTGTTCTCAGATCAGTTCAGGCCAGAGCAAGCGAGCGCCCATCGCCCGCCTGCTCTTTGAGTGTCCCGCAGGAGCTGTGAGAAAGCCGCCGTCTGTGTGTGTGCGGAGGGAGGAAGTCCTGCAGCAGGCGCACACACGCCCTCATTGAATGCGGCCGCTGTGAGCGCGTTTCCCACTCGGCATGGGTGAAAGTCCAAGTGTGGGTGGGTGGACTCCCTCTGCGCTCGCTCGGCAATGCCTGGCGAGCCTCTCAAGTTTCCACTGAATGGTAACAAAAGGGACACTGAGAAGAGAGAGAGAGAGAGTGAGAGAGGAACACCAGGTTCCAGCCTGCCTTCGAAACATGCTCCCCACTCCTCTTCAGGTAAATCCAGCAGGCCCTACTTTTTTTCTTTCTTTATAGCTCTTTGTGCATTCAGGGATTGTGTCGGAGCAGCTGGGAAGGCTGCACGTGTGTCGGGACGGCATGCTGAGAGGAACATACACACTCTCTCACTCTCTCTCTCTCTCTCTCTCTCTCTCTCTCTCTCTCTCTCTCTCTCTCTCTCTCTCTCTCTCTCTCTCTCTCTCTCCCCTCTCTTTGGGTCACTGTGGAAGTTCCTCCACAGATCTGTGTTCAGTGGGAGGAGGGGTGAAGCGGGCGTCCCAGTCTGTGTGTGGGACTAGAACTTGAGCTTTTATTAGGAAGCCAATAGTTAAAGGTGAAGTATGGAAGTGCTTGTCGTGCCGCTTCATAAACAAAAAGGTAAATAACTGGAGAATTTGAAGAGATGGCTTTGTATATAACTTTGTATAATTAAATAACTTTTGTATTTGAAATTGCATTATTCTTTTTAAAAAAAGAGCAAATTTTTCTCTTTTTTTAATGGGGCTGCCAAAAGCAACTATGCAGTTAAGTGTGTGTTTTTTAGCGCAGCAGAACTGGTTGGTTGTGTTTGGTATTTGGTGAGAACCTCTGATGTTGCTGAGGCACTGATGTGGTTTTGAGTCGTGTTGAGTGTCTGCTGGAGTTATGTAGTTTGTTTGGGCAGCCCCAGGAAGTAACTGTGTGTTTTCCTCCTGTTGTCTTGGCTCATGTATAGAAGTGTTTTCTTTTTGATGTCTTCCGTTCTGCCCTTGCTTATATTTGTGTATCCAGATTGTATCATGCTTTTTTGCATGTGTAAAACACTGAGCATGTTTGTGCATGTGCTTTATAATATGACACACACAGTCAGCTCAATATTTGTGTGTGTGTGTGTGTGTGTGTGTGTGTGTGTGTGTGTGTGTGTGTGTGTGTGTGTGATGGGCTGCTGCTCAGCTGTATTCTAATGTGGCTTTGCTCATTGTTGCTGTAAAGAGCATGTGGCACTGACGCATTCCTGCGCCGAGGCCTTGCACAAAACCCCTTCAGACCGCAGCCAGTCCTGCTGCTGTACGCTAACCATCTGGAGCACATTGTAAAGATTCATTCAAACTACTTTGACACTTTCTTGCCTTTCATCATGAAATACTGAAACTGTTTCTGAAAATGGTTAGAAAGGTTAATCAACAATGGCAATTTGCACAATCATTTACTCTTTTGAAAGCTCCATGACTGACTTCTAACAAACAAAACATATAAAATGTAAGCTTTTAATCTCCAAAAAGAATAAAAAGATTGCTTCTGTATAGACTGTTTCAGGAACAGAATGAAATTTAAGTTAAAATCTTCAGCTGTAGTGCAGCTTTTAAAGTCACCATGATCCAAACAATTCCTAATCAAAATCAAGTCCCGTCATACATTAGCTTTTCTCTTTCGATAAGTCATTTTACTGGTATACATAACAATAGGAAAACAAGATGAACACAATTTCAGTTTTATGCTGACTTTAAAGAGGACCTATTTATGCCCCTTTTTACAAGAGGTCATATAAGTCTCAGGTGTCCCCAGAATGTGTCTGAAGTTTCACCTCAAAATACTCCACAGATCATTTATTATAGCATGCCCTAAATGCCCCTATTTGGATGGGAACAAAAACGTGCTGTTTTTGTGTGTGTATCTTTAAATACAAATGAGCTTCTGCTCCCCTACCCGCTTTACAGCTCATGCTTCGGATAGAACAAAACTGGAAATTCTTACTCAGCCAATATATCTGAAATTGTCAAAACCGGTGTTCAGCCTTATATCTATGAACCGGATCAGGACACTGATGGAGCAACAGCTATTAACTAGATTAAGGTGATGATACACAGGGCAACTTTTTGAGCAATGTTGCTGGACAGTGTGGCTTGGGCTCTTTTCCCATTGAAAATGGGCAACAAATTTCTATCTGGATACTTTAGATCGGTCGTGGGCCCTGCGTCTCACCTGGTTGCCCGTTAATGGCAACATTGCCCAGGCAACATTGCTCAAAAAGTTGCCCTGTGTATCATCACCTTTAGAATTTTTTGAGACAATGATAACTTTACCCGCATAAGCCATACATACTAAAAAGCATATTCAGAAAGACGATTTCTCATATAAAGTGCAATACTTGCATATTCTGAATATGAAATTGGATCACGAATAGTTGGTTCTGCTCTATCTTTTGGTATTAACTTTTGTGCAAATCCCATGTTGTACTGACCCTCATTTGCAAAGCAGTCCAGTGTAAAATGATTAGCACATAGGGCTGGACAAGAATTCAATATCAATATATATCGCGATATAATTTTTTTCAATAACGGTGATATGATTTTTAAACACATTTCCGATATTTCGATAAACATTACAGCATTCCTCACTGACTGACGTTCAGGGCGCAGCCGTCAGAAAGAGCAGAACACGATTGGCTACTTGCGCGACGTACACCACAGAAACGCAGTCAGTGCTCAGCAGTAGTAGGCCGATAGATCCAACGCGGCAAGTTTTAGCTACAAAAAGAGTTTCCCTGACCGCAACACAAATGTGACTGAACGAACTTCCACAAGTAAGGAGAAAGAAATAGTTGATAAGAGAAGAAAGACTAACGTTAATTCAGTGGGGTGGAAGTGGTTCGGCGTGTCCCCCGCACTTTTAATAAAGTGTTTTTTTATCCCCCGCACTTTTACTGGGTCTCACCGGTCCTAGTCGACCCGCTCCGAGCGGGATTCCAAACGGCGTTACCTGGAGCGAGGGCGAGCAATTTAACAGGGACGCTAAAGACAGCTTTCTCAAACCTCGGTTGATTGCGCGCTTCCTGAGGTCACGGGCAAGTATACATAGAAACCAACGTGAATACCTCAAGATTTAATTTCAGAGACAAAAAATAATCTATGCATGACCTGTCATTTTATTCGTATCTAAATATGAGGAGGACGCTCTCACAGAAAGTCCAAAAGCGGATTCGTAGAACTAACGTTACTGTCACGCTGGAGCTGCAGCTGAAGGACAACGTTACATATAAATCGTTATGAGCTGAAAGATGACGACGACAGTCAGACGATTGCGACAATATATGAAAGCAATGAAGGAGCATCATGAGCAACAAAACAGTTTTCAACACTGATAATAATCATAAATGTTTGTTGAGCATCAAATCCTAATATGAGAATGATGAGTGACACTGAAGACTGGAGTAATGATGATAAATTCAGCTTTGATCACGGAAATAAATGACACTTTACTATATATTCACGTAGTGAACAGATGATGTAGATCAGAATAATATTTCACTGTATTACGTTGTTTACTGCATTTTTAATTAAATAACTGCTGCATTAAATATATGCTATAATTTTGCATAAATGGAAAATAGAGCGCTATGAATTGTTCTTCACTGAAATTTAAAACTTAAAAGAAAATGCTCAATAAACTGCGTCTGTGGGATAGGAGCACTGTACGCTGTGAAGCAGATCCACCATCTGAAGAAGATCCATCCGCTAGAATATTCTGAGTCAGGCTGAATCCTGGCTGAAGCACTTTTGTTTAATCTATATTAAGAATAATATAATCAGCCTATGTTATAGTTTAAACTTAAAGATATTAATATTAATAAAGTGAGAGTCTTATGTTTATTTGATGTTGATTTCACATTTCTTTTTCATATAAAGGCTAAATACAAAGAAAAGGTGAACATTAATTTATTTGTACTGGTTTTATTTCTAAAATATTATATTTTATAGGAGGACTATTCATAGACTTGGCAAATACATTTTTCAGAAGTTTGTAGGTACAGACATCCTTTGTGGCAGTTCTTAGTAGTTTTTTCTAAAGCTTTTATATAGTTCATATCGATATCGGAATTATATTGTATCGACCGAAATTAAGAAAAATATCGTGATATGAATTTTGGCCATATCGTCCAGCCCTAATACAAATGTAGCAAATTTATAGGACACATTCCCTTGAGAAATAAAATTAATCCACTGCATCCTCAATGCATTTAAATGTAAGTAGCCTATACAAATCACTTCATTTTAACCTTTTATATTATAGTGTTGTACCAACTTTTGCTGTACCTGCGAACTTCGCTGCAGACTTCTACCCGACAGATGAAGCGTCATTACGTCACAAAAGTGTGGACTTGCAAGGGCTTAGCGTTCCATTTGGGACAGGGCCTTAAATGTTCACTCCCTAAAATGTCCTACAATGTTCCGTGAAAACCATGGAGCATCAATGCTCAATCCTTAACGAAACTTAAATCACATGAGGCAACTCACTACACATTATGACACGTGATGGATGTTGTAAAGAAACAAAACATTATTTAATTGTCTCAGCATAAAAATACATCATTGGACAGGTGATGAATATAATCTAGCTAACATTTATAATTTATGTACAGCTGAAATGTTGCAGAGAGATGTATCAGTCAAAGTATTTGATCATAATGTACTTTTAAATAACATAAACAGATAATGTCTGAAAGATATCTGTGCTGGTGTCGCTCATAAATGCCAGCAGAGATGCACAACAAGGATGTTGCCATGTTGCCAGACAGAGTCATCTGTGTCCCAAGGTGTAGTGATCCATCATCTTTACTGTCCTTACCAGTGCCCGAATGCGTGTACACGATATGCTGACTCACGACTTCGGGAGCTGATTGAGATGCACTATGATTGGTCACTTTCAGTAGCATGCTCTCAGAAAGGCAATCATGACTACATTTAATTTAATTCAGCGAATCATGACCACATCTGCTCTTGTAGGTTATGAAAAGTAAGAAAACTGCTGTGTAGCGGTAGTTGGTGCATAATCAATAGAACGCTGTGAATGCAGTACTACATCTCAACTGCAGCTGTAGATAGACAAAGACACACTGTGAGTGTCGCAGGCTGCTGTGATGCAGACGTTTGGAAGATTTGACCAAGTTCAGGCCGAGTGTGTGAGTGGGAAGCAGGCATGCATTGAGTGGGATTGTTGGCATGTCGTCTCATTCACACAGTACAGGGTGTGTTCACCCTATTGCATGTTTGTGCGTGATTGCAAGGCCCATTTGCATGGTTTTGCATCTGATACGCCACAACCTTTACATGATTTGCATCTCTATTCAAAAGACACCGCATAATTCGAAGAAAGCATTTCAAGATGTCTTGCCCTCGATCACCATACTGTAACCTTCCCTCGCACTTATCACACCTACGCAAAAGTCTCTTTCTTGGGTGTAAAGGGGATATTATTCATGGCAGAAAATCACAAAAAAACTAAAGCAAAACTGTTTTACAGTGGCCTCAAGAAGTATTTGGACACTTCAGCTATACACTACATGTCTTGCTGCTGCATTGGAAAAAAATAAGTGATATCTGTTCTGCAAATAAATATATGCTAAATAACACAATCAACTAAAAGCCTTCTGTCTGATTGATCAAGTCAAGTACAGTACTATCAAGTCAAGTACTGATTTTAGTCATTGAAAAATGTCCCTATTCAGATCATGGTTCACATGTCTTTATAAGAATTTGCAAGGATTTCTCGGCATAAAGTAAATGTAAGAATCACATTTATATAGTTTGTAAGATTCAAGTAATAGTATATTGTAGTATTAAACTTAAACCTACTGGACTGAATCAGCTTAAGTTTACTTGATTATCTATACAGATTTTTTAGAAAAGTTATCTTAAACTGTCATCATCAAATATGATCCATCAGGCTCTTAATCATCATTGTATTGCATTGCATCATATGTTTAAGATTTGATCATAAAACTAAGCATTTAAATATCATCTTACTAAGACATAATATTGGGAGATATAGGGCCCTATCATACACCCAGCGCAATGTGACGGCAGGCACAACGCAAGTGTTTTTTTGTGCTAGTTTTAGCACAACGCAGTTCTCATTTTCACGTCCAGCGTGGTAGAAAATGCACTCGCGCCCATCTGTTCGCCCATTGCGCTGGTCTGTAAACCAGGTGTGTTCAGGCTCATTGTTGGTTTGTTGCTATTTTGAGGAACTGAAAACGACTGCGCCATTGACCAACAAAAACCCTGGCCTAAAGTCAATAGCGCAGTATTTTTTTTTATTTAAAGGGAGTGTTTGTAATATGCGCCTATAGAAGGGTGCACTACACGCATACACTCTGCTTATTAGACACACAGGGACGCGCAGCAGCACTCAAACATTTTTAAATATATAAAAAAGGATTAGTCTCTGGAGAAGCGTTCAGTTTCTCCGCTTGCAAATTCCGTCATGCAGTGAATCTGCCATGGTGTGAGCGCAACTGGCTTTTAAAGAGAATTGGAGATGAGATTCTGATTGGTTTATTTCACGTTACGCCCTAACATTTTTCCGTCAAACTAGCAAAAGTGGATTCAGACACTAAGTGCACCTCCACCGTAGGCTTCAGACCATGCGCTCAGATCATTAAAATAGGGCCAATATAGTTATATTTACATTCATTTTATGTAAGTATCTGCTATACCATTATAAACTGGTATACATTAAAATCTTTCAGTTTCATCTTGGCCATATAATGTTCCGCAACTGCACCAAAATGCATATATTTGCTCAGTTTGGGCCTTTGAATGTGAAACTGAGGTGTTTTTTTTTCCCCTTACTTGAGTATGGACTTCATATTCTCACTGTATATACTATATGAGCCTTAAAAGCCTTATAGATCAAATTTGATACTCATTTTTGACACACACACACACACACACACACACACACACACACACACACACACACACACACACACACACACACACACACACACACAAGCATTCATAATTTTAGGTGGCTCAAGTGTCAACATTTTTAGGGCAGCCCATTAATCTTTGAATCTGCCTAAAGACTTTGGAAAATGGATATTGATAATAATGTATAATTCTGTTTGATTGTAATATAAGGAACAATGTTTCGATCAGTTTAAATTGTTGTGTTGTGTTTTATAACTTTTTTTGCAAAGCTTATAATAGATGGTTTCACCTGTGACAACTTGAAAACATTCCCCACATCATAAAAGGTCACAATCCTGAAAGTTCGAGAGGCAGCGCTTGTGTTTGTGATGTGTGATTGCACTTCTCCGCCAGGACTTTTTATTCTAAGTTACAATATCTATACATTTTACATATCCTTTCAAATAGATTATTGACCACCATGATTTACCATTAAACAGTCATTTTTTAGGACTGATGCTGTTGAATATGCAGAATTATTTTAATAATACATTGAAAAGCCAAAACTTGACATCCCTGCACACAAGTAATGTGATTTGCATTTATACTTTGCTTAACAGCCTGTGAACTTCATCTGCTTGAGATTACAAATGTGTGAGCAAATCGCCATTTCCATTCAGTCAAAGCTGGGATCCATTCAAGCTTCTGCTTGTCTGTGAAATGTTTTTTTCCTTTAAGAAACTCTCAGTGGTTTATTTGTGAACATCATCTCGACTATGTTTGTGTTTGCAGGCAACATTTCCCTGGTAACGCCGTCCAGCTACAGCCCAGCCGCCAAGATCACACTAGGAACGGTCAATTCAAATGTGGGAGCCCAGATGGTTAGTGTCACAACACACCAGCATACAAACATACACGACTTTAAATGCATGAAAACAAGCAACACTTCATAATTTCTCAAACACACAGATTAAAACTGAGGCTGCGGGTCTCCAGACTGACTTAAATAATAACAAAAGCGATAAAAAATGACAGTTTATTGTATTTGTATTTGTTATTGACAACAGTTGGGTAAACATCGTGTGCATTCACATTTATTTTTATGAGCATTTATGTTTGTTTTGAAATAGTTTCAAAATGTTGAATCTAGGATGCAAGTAAAATGCAGTAAATCTGGTAAACATGAGGCATATTTATACTTATAACATATATTTATACATATAACATATATATTATATAATATATAAGTATATTTTATGTAATAAATATCATGTTTAATCGGTAAACTGATTCATTAAAATGGATAGTTTGAGTCATAATTTTAGTGATTTAGGTTTTAATCAGAAGCTGTGTGAAGATATTATATTGTTGTCATAATGATATACCTCAAACACAAGGAGCATATGTGAAACTAGCATAGTTTTAAGGAAAGTTAATAGCCAGAAAACACAATAAAGGTAATATATATATATATATATATATATATATATATATATATATATATATATATATATATATATATATATATATATATATATATATATATATATATTTAAAAATGTATTTATTTATTTATTTGTCTGTTTTATTTTATATATATATATATATAAACAGGCAACATTTACTACATTATTAAATTACACGTTACCTGACTTAAATGATTAATAAAAAAACTAACAAATGTATTCCTCCAAATGTAAGTTAATGTTAGTTAATGCCAACTAATGTTAACTAAAGATGTCTTATTGTAAAGCATTCAAGATAAATAAATAAAAAGTATGTAAAAACTCCAGCTCCCTCTGTAAAATATGTTTGAGGAAAGGACAGTTGTGCAGTAGTTCATTTGGTGTCCAGTAGTGGGCAGTGAAACCTTGGAGAACAGTGATTTTATTGACCTGACTGCATATGTGCTTGCCTGCTGTACATAGACAATAGATAACTGAAGGGGGTGTAAAGCGGAGCGTGTTTATGGGTCAGTGTGGCTGCTCTGAGCTGAACAAAAGAAAGGAATGTTGAAAAGATGGAATCACACAAAAGAGTTTAAAGGGAGCTAAGCAGCGCTGTAAGAGGGGGAAGTTTGAGGAGTTCAGAGGCGAGCGAGACACCCTGATGAACTGAAGTTTGACTACAGATTGCTGCAGTAAACGTCTATCAGGAAGGGTCTTCTTTGTAAATGCATTCATTTAAAGGTGAAATGTGTCATGCTAAAATGCCATCCTATACCAACTTAAAAGAAAACTGCAAGTAAGCAGTTGTTAAGTTGACTTCCTGAAGATTGCTTTGTTTGCATTTACATGTCAACTACTTTCTCATGTGATTGAATGAGTTTTGGACCTTTTTTGTTGCAACAATGGCAGTGGGACTGCATGGGAAACCTGTTTGGAAGCAGTCATTATGTTTGCAGTTGCGTTTAGTGCCGCTAGTGGTGCGGAAACGACACCTTAAACCCTTTTTACTAAACAACGAGTCCAGTGATGGACGGACCTTGGGGTTGACGGCAGAGAGGAAGAGCCGGCATGAACGCAGAGGCCCTCTTCGGCTCAGAGGAGAACAGAAGCACGCTCTGTCCCCGCACCTCTGCTAATGAACTTATTAGCGAGTGGATGGCATGAGAGACCCTCGTTAGGACCATCACTCACTCGTCAAAAAGATGTGTGGCTCGTTGTTTAGCTACATGCTTGCATCCAGATTCCTTTCCGTCCGAACAGATCTCACAGTTACATCCTCCACACTCAATGGCACCTGCTTATCGTTTAACATGGTGTGCGAGAACAAAGCGTTAAAATGTAAAACTTTTTGTGTACTGCAGAGTATATACTGCATACTGCCTATTGTGGTAGGTGAAACTGTATGACATGATATACATGTCGAATAGTATGCTATAGTGTTGTCACATGACCCAGTCTTGTTATTGTTGACTAAAAATAAAAATATATTTAAAAAAACACTCATAAAAATGATACAAAAGCACATGACACATTTAACTTAAATTATAATGAAAACTGAAATTACAAAAATAAACACCATATATATTACAAAAAATTACAAAAATAAACACTATATAATATATATTGTCATCGTAGGTGCATGTCCACTGTGAGAGGATTTTTTAACTATTTATTTGTATGATACAGCTGCAAATAAGTATTTGAACACCTGAGAAAATCTATTTTAATATTTGGTACAGTAGCCTTTGTTTGCAATTAGAGAGGTCAAACATTTCCTGTAGTATTTCACCAGGTTTGCACACACTGCAGGAGGTATTTTGGCCCACTCCTTCACACGGATCTTCTCTAGATCAGTCAGGCTTCTGGCCTGTCGCTGAGAAACACAGAGTTTGAGCTTCCTCCAAAGATTCTCTATTGGGTTTATGTCTGGAGACTGGCTAGGCCACGCCAGAACCTTGATATGCTTCCTAAAGAGCAACTCATTGGTTATCCTGGCTGTGTGCTTTGGGTCATTGTCATGTTGGAAGACTCAGCCTCCATTTTCAATGCTCTAACTGAGGGAAGGAGGTTGTTCCCTAAAACTTGCAATACATGGCCCCGGTCATCCTCTCCTTAATACAGTGCAGTCGCCCTGTCCCATGTGTAGAAAAACACCCCCAAAGCATGATGCTACCCCCCCCCCCCCCCATGCTTCACAGTAGGGATGGTGTTCTTGGGATGGTACTCATCATTCTTTGAGTTTAGTGGAATTATGACCAAAAATTTATATTTTGGTCTTATCTGACCACAGGACATTCTCCTGTGACTCCTCTAGATCATCCAAATGGTCATTGGCAAACTTAAGATGGGCCTGGACATGTGCTAGGTCTGATTTGGTCTGATGGTTTAGGGCTGATTTCTCACCTTTCTTAGGATCATGGAGACCCCACGAGGTAAGATCTTGCATGGAGCCCCAGTCCGAGGGAGATTGACAGTCATGTTTAGCTTCTTCCATTTGCTAATGATTGCTCCAACAGTGGACCTTTTTTCACCAAGCTGCTTGGCAATTTCCCCGTAGCCCTATCCAGCCTTGTGGAGATGTACAATTTTGTCTCTAGTGTATTTGGACAGCTCTTTGGTCTTGGCCATGTTAGTAGTTGGATTCTTACTGATTGTATGAGGTGGACAGGTGTCTTAATGCAGCTAACAACCTCAAACAGGTGCATCTAATTTAGGATAATAAATGGAGTGGAGGTGGACACTTTAAACTAAAGGCAGACTAACAGGTCTTTGATGGTCAGAATTCTAGCTGATATACAGGTGTTCAAATACTTATTTGCAGCTGTGTCATACAAACAAATAGAAAAAAAAATCATATATTGTGATTACTGGATTTTTATTTTTTTTTTGATTATGTCTCTCACAGTGGACATGCACCTACGATGACAATTTCAGACCCCTCCATAAATTGTGGGAGAACTTGCAAAATAGCAGGGTGTTCAAATACTTATTTTCCTCACTATATATATATATATATATATATATATATATATATATATATATATATATATATATATATATATATATATATATATATATATATATATATATAATACTAAAATAACACTGACATGTAGAGGAAAAAACACTTGCAGCAGTTTTGAAGTAAATGTGCGCATTAGGACTCTGTATTTACAATTTAAATTTGTATTTGCACAAATTTCACAATTCGACTTTGATCCACAAGCTTGCAATTCAATTCAATATCGATGTATATATTT
Organism: Pseudorasbora parva; assembly: GCF_024679245.1. Taxonomy (NCBI): domain Eukaryota; kingdom Metazoa; phylum Chordata; class Actinopteri; order Cypriniformes; family Gobionidae; genus Pseudorasbora; species Pseudorasbora parva. The sequence continues at coordinate 13,060,176 of NC_090179.1, forward strand.
TGGATTTATATCCGGTACATTACTTGGCAAATTTTCTCAAGCAAACTCTCTTAACTAATGCTGTAAACTATGAGTCTGTTGGTACTACATTAGCCTGTATAATGTTGAAGGTGAAAATTTACTGATTTGTATACAAACACTTAAATTAAAAAGTTATCAAATTAACTTTGCAATTACATAATCTTATTTCTATTTTCTACTCCAGTTTTTTTTTTATATATAAATATTTAAATGGTGGCTGTCATAAAAACTTGCCAGATTTATTCAAACATGCATTAAATATTAAAGAACATAAAAAATTACAATGAATATGTAATGTGGGGTATATTTAGCAAAATGCTCCGCTCTAGAGGTACTTTTTCTTGCTGACCAACAAGTTTATGGACACTGGATATGTTTTTTCTGAGTAAATGTGACGTGACATTGTTTACAGGCTGTTTTAATGACATCTCTCCGTAGTTGAAGCACTGAGCGATTAGGTACATATGACATGATACAGATTTCGGTGAGTTGTACTCTATCTTTTAACATGCTTTCAGATGCTCATTGATGTTTATTTCGCGCTGTAACTGGTATTAAGGAGGAAGAGAAGATCAGTTCTCTTGAGCTGATTTACGCCAGAGCGATCTCACGCAACAGCGCCAAAACTGTATTTATGTTTTTGAATTTCATAATAAAATGGATATAATTTGAAATCTGAGACGTTTTTTCATATCAATAGTAACAAAGCACAAAGATTATTGTGATTTATGAAAAGCGTATTGCAACTGCACTCCAAATTATCAACAAAAAATATAACTCAGCACAGTTTCATGTTCAAAGTTTTAAAATGGCAAACAACAACAACCTATAAAAATCAATACTATAAAAAGTTCCACATATTTCAACTTAAGTTTGGTTGCTGCTGTAAATTAAGGATTTTCATATTAGCTGTACAGGTATTTCAGCTTAAATTATATTATAGCTATATATATATATATCTATATATCTATATATAAAATCTAATATGACTATATATGAATCATTTAAGCAATTTCAATGTTCTTCTATGAGTTAATGAAATGTAAAAACATAACTTATTATTCATATAATTTTTTTACAGTACATAAAAAAAATATAAAATGGCTTTTTCTATCAAGTATGTCAGTTTGGGCGTATAAAAATTGATGTTTAGAATTATAAACATTGATAAAATGTTTGTACTTACCTTTACATGTCCTCCTGCAGTGTTAGTCAGAGATGTCCGAAGCTCTGTTTAAATAATCTCATCATAATGAAGTGTCTGTCATTTCACATTAAAGGAACCGCCCGGATTCATTGCTAGACTTGGTTTCTTGCAGAAGTACAACTGGGATATCCAATTTAGACTTTTTGATTGATATTTGCATCACCATTTTCAAATTCAATTCCACAAATACGCAAATCACAATTACAAGTTTTCCAACCTTGCGTCGTAAGGATAGCATTGTGTTAACAGAGACTGACAAATCATATTAAACATTTCATTTTGACATTATGTTATGCACTTATAGGGAGAGGGAAAGCTAGAAAATCGCCTGCAATTGACCACGGGAAAACTTTAATTTAATCATTGTTTTAACTGAATAAATACAATTTTAGTATATTTATTATATTTTTTATTATTTGTTGAATTATTTCATTAGGTGTGTAATGATACACTCATGTCACGATTTGATATATTACTATTAAACTAAATAATACTATTAAACCATACTGTTAAACTAAACGGCATAAGGGTGAGGACATGATGACAGAATTACATTTTTGAGTCAATTTTACCTTATAAATACAGTAAGCTAAGCCTTGGATAAAACAAACTATATCGCGAATCATCATGATTACATGACATTTTCAGGTCGCGATATCTCAAAATGCAATGTATCATTACGTGCCAACTGTATATTTCATGCATCTATTTGGAAAAAGACGGGCCCATCCATAGCTTACAGTATGCAATGCAATATGCCATTTACTGCACATATTGACAAAAATATTTTGTGATCCTGTTTTATTCAACCACAAAGTTTGCCTGTTATGCATTGCATACACACTGCATACTACATATAACGTAGTATGGTAGTGTGCCTTTCCGAATATGTCTGAGGAATAGGAGGAGGATAAATCTTTTGTAACGCAGGGGTGATGGATGAGGATGTCCTTGCTGTGTGGGGCTGCAGGAGGCGTTTTTTCTCTCCCCAGGGGCTGCAGCACACGCTCGTATGTGCAGAGAATCAGGTTAGCAGAGAGGAAGTGAGGAAGGGAGAGAGCTGGATATAAATGGACTCAGGGAGGCCCTCATACCGCCATAGCTCATTTACAGGACGTCTGTTATGTTGGTGTGTGTCAGCAACACTACAATGGAGGTCGCCCAAAGCAAAAAGGCGTATTGTACATAGAAAGCTATCCGTTACTGTAAAGCTATCCGTTACTTATTCTCTTTCATCTCAGTGGCAGTTGTTCACCGGAAGAACACAACCTGGATGCTGGCATCTTTGAATTATGAGGGAGAAACATGTTTTTGTTTTGTTTTTTCTCCACATAAACCTTCCTAAGTGATACTCTCTACCAGTCTTAACCTGTCACCCAACTGTCTTCAGTTATAATTTGCATAACCTTGCAGTGTTTTTTTTGTTTTCTTCTTCTTTTCTTTCTGTAGATTTTAAGCACACCACAGAGAGTGTCGCACCCTGGAAGTATCCTTATTGGCAGCCCGTTTACGCCGCACACAACACCGGTTGCCATGGTTACTCAGGCACACCCTCCCGAGGGCACCGAATGGACCCCGGGGTGAGCCACATGCCCATTTCTCATGCACTGATTTTAATGTGAACGTCTGAAAGCACCCCTACTGATGCTACTGTCCTCATATGAATTGATGGGAAGTTTAAATGTGTTTAACTTTAAAGCTTATATAAGCTGTAGATATTGTACAGATTAAACTTCAAATATATTTTTTAAACTCAGCCATGTGTATTTGTTGACTATCGTGGCCTTCTCTTTCTAGGAACAAAAAAAGGACACATGACTACATTGATTCCTATTATTCAGACAGGTGGGTGTCTGTTTTCATACTGAAAAATATTTTTTCAAGCTACATTTATATTTTTAATATCGTTTAAAAAGATTTTGAAAAACTGATTTCATATGAAAGTGTGTTTATTATGGATACACTGAAATTTCGGCCTCAGAAAATGATCGTCCCCAAAATGGCATTTCCGTTTTTGTTTAGTTTTTTTTTTGTCCGAAAGAGAAAAAAGGCAGAAAACATATATTCAGGGATATAATATACATTGTGTACAAACTCAGCATGTTTAAAAAACAAAACAAAAGTTATGACTGCTGCATATTCACTCTTAAATCGATATTGGTCTGCGCTTCGCTTCATGTAACTGCATCTGCGCGCTGTCCAGTGGGTCACACAGCTTTGCACACAGATTTTCAAGCCCACATCGAATATTCAAGTCGTTTATCCATTTTCTATCCCTGAACCTAAAAATATAAAATCAAGCCGAATTCTAATTTTTCATGTTTTTTTGAGGGTGTGCGCTAGAATAAAACAGATTTTTTTGTTGTTGTTTAAAAGCAGAGGCTCTGTTCTTTCTTTTGTGATTAATGTATGTTCAGAGATCCATACAGCAAAATATTCTGGAGGGCATGAAAAGTGTGAAAATGATCAAAAATGCTTGTAATGGCTGTTAACTTTTTTTTCCAAACGCTAGCAGGAAAGGAGTTAGGAGTTAATGTATAATAGTTTAAAGGGGTGATTCCGTGTTTTTTTTCTAGGCTTGGTTTTGTTAATGGGGCGCAGTATAACATGTCCTAATACTTCTTTTTTTTTTTATGCCGTATTTTTCTTATATTTGCCCTTTATTCCACACCGCTGTCTCCACTGTCCTTTGAACGGCTCGTCTGCTTCCTGCTTCTATGAATCCCATCCCTCCGAAACACGCAATGGTCTTAGATTGGTTAGATGGCCAAATGTAGTTTCCTGTATTTTTATTGGCTGAAGTGCCAAGCACAGGTTGCCGGAAACGCCACACCCCTTATCATTACAGGCAGAAGTCACATCTGCGGAGACTAGCAAGGGTTTATGATGTCACCAACCCGGGAAGAAGCGCGCTGTAGTCCAAACCGGACGTTTTTGTAGGCAATAAACTGCCATAACTTTAAAAGACAATATCTCCGTTTGCAGTGAACTTTCAGCGCTGTAACTTTGCAGATAAGCTCAAGCAGCAACATTACACACTAACTAAAGTTAAAAAAGTGAAATCGCATGCAACCACCCCTTTAATAATAATAATACAATTAGCAACAAAAACTAATCTAAAATAAGAAATTAGTAATTATAAAAAAAAAAAAAAAGTAATATTCTTTTTTCGGTGCATCCAGTGCATCCAGAATTTTCAGTTTCGGTCCAGAATTTTCATTTTGGTGCATCCCTAGTGTTTTTATAATAGAGGATTAGAAAAAAGGGTGATGACAATTGAGCCAAACGTGTAAATATTAAAATGTGTTTTGCAGGGATGGACTGTGTTCGAGTGACTCCTCGTCCAGGTGAGTGATTTGAGTTGGGGGACATTGGGATCTGTAACCACACATGTCTTTAAATGTATGTCCCCATGGGACAAATGTGTATGTGTGTATAAGAGAGAGAAAAAAAGAGCTGTAGTCTCACTAGGATTTATGAGGCTCAGATGTTATGCAGGACAGTGGAAGATCACAGCTGCACACACAGTTGTGTTTCAGAGCCCCTGTGTCCCTAATTAGTTTCTGTTAACATACAAACACACTCGCAAGCCCTGCTTCAGCTGCTTTTCTGTCTTTAATTGAACATTATTAATGGCACAGATGCATCTGTGCTTTCGGCAAGTGTTCCCCTACACTATAGAATGTGTTACTGTAGTGCTTGACTGTTTGATTTGCTGACACTTGTTAAGAAGTTGATAGAAAATCATCACTCATCAACCAGGTTCTTGTTACTTATTTTATGTAACTATAAATATTTTTTATGCTTTGTACACATGCAAGTAGTTCTTATGTTCAGTAAAACAGTACAACCCATGTTTAGAGAGGATTTTTTTGCACTTTTGATAAAAAGGCTACCTTGTTCCAAATGCTTTTGATTGCTTTGAGATAGCAACACAAAATTTGGCTCAGATGTAGTTGACATGATTGTGATTGTCTAAACTTGATTTAATGAGCTTCCATATATACTTTCTAATAATCATCATGTCATCATCAATAATAACAAAATAAATAAATACATTTGATCACTTTTTCTGGGTTTTCTCAGCAGTGATGTAACATTATAACCTCCAAACATGATCAATTTTAAAGGTTTTCTATCAGTTGAGACCATGCACTTGTTTATATCTTGTTTTTCTGTAGAGTTAGAAGCCATTACTTTTAAATATGCCACTTAAGACGTTAAATCATTAAAAAAATGCCTTCAGGGTGTAAGTGGTTAAAGCCGTGCTGACATTCTCAACAACACTGACACGGAAAAGAGGAGAAACATTATGCAACAAAAATCCAGTTACAGTACTTTTTAATCCACAAATCATAAACATTTACCTTGGATTTACTGTAGTAACACTAACCATAAACATGGTATTGTGGCATTAATGTGGGATTTTCATATCAAGTTTTATTATATTATTAATATAGACATCTATTATATATTAAAGAAGTAATGAAATATAGAGCAAATTACTGAATCCAATGGTACATTTTACTAAGACAATTAAAAATGTACCCTTTAAAAATTCGGTTGTTAAAATGTTACAGATGCTACTTGATTGTGTTAATAAAAATATATGTACATCTGCGTCCCAACTCAAGCTACAATGCGTATTTCCAAGAGACAAAACATTTAGGCTAATAGTACTGATATTGTTTTATAAGTGTATATAATTAAGAAGTGTCCACAACTGAATCTGGACCCCTTTAAAAAACCCTGATTTAATTATTTTCACACTGCGCTTAACCCCAGGTTATTGTCATTCTAAACCCCACTCAACCCCTGGTAAAAAATGTTTCACACATGTCATTTAGAAGCAGGGTTTGCACGGCTTTTTACCCAGGGTTATAAAAAAGTCGGCTGTTGCCATCTTGGCAGGACATCACCGCGCGCCACTCCTGGATAACTGGAAATGGGCAAAGAGGCAATACACCTGTCACGCAAGTGGCCACGCCCTTAATTAAGCAGAACTTCATGGCTTAATATAATTTAAATGGATGAGTTATAAACAAAATTATGATACCCTGCTCCGAACAACAGGATTAGCACCGATTTTGCAGCGTTAACCTCTCATTGCGGTGCCAAACTTGCATGTGAAAGATTGGTTTGGAGGGAGCATGAAGAATCATTTTCACACATGAATTGGAACCTCTGAATCCAGACCTTAAGAGACATCCTCTTGATGGAAATAACATTACAGCATTTATTAACAGGTGCATTAATTTTCGGTCCCGATCATGTATTGACAATGCAAGAGTCCAGTGCTCTGTCAAGTCTCCTCCAGCACATCCCAAAGACTTTTAATGAATTTAAGGTCTGAACTCAGAGGTGCCAATTCATGTGTGAAAATTATTCTTCATGCTCCCTCCAAACCAATCTTTCACAGTTTGAGCCGGATGAACCTTGACATTGTCATCATAAAATATGGCCATAATATGTCTTCCTACTCTGGTTGTTTATGAAATTAAAAGCTACACACTCCATCAGTTAGGCTTGGAAGAACTGTTTGCCAAACATATAACTGCAGTATTGGTCCAATCATTGACTCATTTTCCAATTTAAATCCAAGCAGGAACTTTTTTTTTTGTCCGGGCAGTGTATAATATGAGGATGCGCAATGCTAGATTCTTTATGTAAACATGTCGTCATCTAAATACGTAAATATCTGCAATTTTATATTCTGATTTTATGTAGTTATTTCTTGTTTAGGCCCCCATGAATTATTTATAGCATTTCTTTGAATTGCTGACAGTACAAACACAGACACAGATCGTTACCCTTCTGTGACTCTCCTCATTTTTGCTGCATTCTGGCAGATGTGTCTTCTCCTGCGAAAGGTCAGATAAATCTCCCTCCCCCTCTCTTCTCTCTCCACTTCCTCTTTTTTAGCTCTCCATCTTTCCCTCCCTCCCTGCCTCCCTTTTCTGTCCTGAGACTGCATTTCTCTGATGCTGAAACATTCTTCACAGGGGGGAACACATCTCAGCACTGTTGCTAAGCAGAAATCAGTGTGTGTGCATGTATGGTACACACGAGGACCTGTGAGAGCCGCTCGCACGTGTAAATGCGTGTCATACACAGAGCTGCGTGAGAGTCCCTCTTACAGCATTGCAGTACTTCCAGTCAATTAGAGGTGAATTTTGGTGAGCTGGGGGTCTGGAACTAATTTGTTCTGACGACTGAAACCCCAATCAGCCACTACTGCACCCTCCCTTCCCCCGTTCCTCCCGTTTCTCTGCACCTCTCTCCTTCATTGAGCGACAGTTACGTAATTCACCCCACAGTGCAGTTGCGTTTTTTTTTACACAGCATGTGTGAGAGAGAAGGAGAATGAGTGAATTTTCCTCCGGACTATTCCCGTTTGTGTGCTTTGCACACCATCGAACTCTGAGCCATCTCTTTGTTTTAACCCTCACTAGCGCTTGCACGCAACACAGCCCCTGTGGCACAGATGCATTTGACATCAGGCGGTGCATCACAGCATGTGTAACAATAGTGACGCACAGAAATGTTCCCTAACTTATGATCACAGATCACAGTATACTTCAGATTTTATGTTAATGCTAGCAAAATGAGTGGCCTTTCAAAATCAAGCGTATAGCGTTAGTTCTGGCATGTCATGTTAGTCACGCTCATCAGCTGACTGCCAGTTGATCACATCTACCTATAGGAATATGATGCCTATCATCGCATACATATACACTCACCTAAAGGATTATAGGAACACCATACTAATACTGTGTTTGACCCCCTTTCGCCTTCAGAACTGCCTTAATTCTACGTGGCATTGATTCAACAAGGTGCTGAAAGCATTCTTTAGAAATGTTGGTCCATATTGATAGGATAGCATCTTCCAGTTCATGGAGATTTGTGGGATGCACATCCAGGGCACGAAGCTCCCGTTCCACCACATCCCAAAGATGCTCTATTGGGTTGAGATCTGGTGACTGTGGGGGCCATTTTAGTACACTGAACTCATTTTCATGTTCAAGAAACCAATTTGAAATGATTCAAGCTTTGTGACATGGTGCATTATCCTGCTGAAAGTAGCCATCAGAGGATGGTACATGGTGGTCATAAAGGGATGGACATGGTCAGAAACAATTCTCAAGTAGGCCGTGGCATTTAAACCATGCCCAATTGGCACTAAGGGGCCTAAATTGTGCCAAGAAAACATCCCCCACACCATTACACCACCACCAGCAGCCTGCGCAGTGGTAACAAGGCATGATGGATCCATGCTCTCATTCTGTTTATGCCAAATTCTGACTCTACCATCTGAATGTCTCAACAGAAATTGAGACTCATCAGACCAGGCAACATCTTTCCAGTCTTCAACTGTCCAATTTTGGTGAGCTTGTGCAAATTGTAGCCTCTTTTTCCTATTTGTAGTGGAGATGAGCGGTACCCGGTGGGGTCTTCTGCTGTTGTTGCCCATCCGCCTCAAGGTTGTGCGTGTTGTGGCTTCACAAATGCTTTGCTTTAGTCACAATTTTTTGGGCTTTTAGTCAAAGTTGCTCTTCTATCAGCTTGAATCAGTCGACCCATTCTCCTCTGACCTCTAGCATCAACAAGGCATTTTCGCCCACAGGACTGCAGCATACTGGATGTTTTTCCCCTTTCACACCATTCTTTGTAAACCCTAGAAATGTTTGTGGGTGAAAATCCCAGTGATTGAGCAGATTGTGAAAAACTCAGACCGGCCCGTCCGGCGCCAACAACCACGCCACGCTCAAAATGGCTTAAATCACCTTTCTTTCCCATTCTGGCGTTCAGTTTGGAGTTCAGGAGATTGTCTTGACCAGGACCACACCCCTAAATGCATTGAAGCAACTGCCATATGATTGGTTGATTAGATAATTGCATTAATGAGAAATTGAACAGATGTTCCTAATGATCCTTCAGGTGAGTGTATGCAAGAGGCCGACCGATAGTGTATTTTACTGAGAAAGATAAATAGGTTGGCTGATAACCAATTAATCAACCAATAGTTTTGAAAATAGATACTGAATAAAAACAAGCAAGTTTTGAACAAATGTATGCCAGACTTCTCCAAACATTTAGTCCGCTTTAACCGCTTCTGCCCCCTCCACAGTCGACTGCAAGATCCCATTCATTTTTGAGTGCAATACCCACATCTCAAAATCCTGTCAACAACCGTTGGTTACATCCACATTCTACATTACATTATTTTTTTTTAAATAACCTTTTACACTCATGCATGTCACAATACAAAAAAGGTCTGCCACTACTTCCGTTTCATTGCGACTTTAAAATTATGTATAATAGTATATAACCCCAACAGAACCATAGTACATGGGAAATGCACTATATTAATACCTCATTCATTCAAAATGTGTATTTTTTTGTTATCTTAGGTTTTGCAAAGTAACTGCTTTACATTTTTTGTTTTTAGAGTACTAGATGTTATTCCCTTGTTGTCTGTTTTATTTGTGGCACACGTCCACCGTCTCTTTCTCTGTCCCTCATAAATAAATTGAGTGAACGAGTGTGTTTGTATTCATGCAGTGGTAGCGTCGATGTCATGTTGAGTCAGTCACTCACTCTCACACACACATCATGTGTGTGCTTGTTTTCCCACCTCTGTGGGTTGAACTTGACGCATCCTGCAATGAGCTACAGAGACACAACCCAAGGCCAAAGACCCAGTTAAATACGAAACACATATGAAAATGTGCACACACATGAATGCCAGAAGCACAAAGACGTGCGTCACAGCCAGATTGTGTGTGTGTGTGTGTGTGTTTTGGTTATTGAGTGTATATACTGTAAATAGATTAACACACTGGAATAAACAAATAACAAATTGATATGATGGGTTTAAACATGAAATATAGGATGAAAAGTGAAACACATATCTACTATTTGTAGCGTGCAAGGTGTCTCCGCCTGTACTCAAGGCACGCTACTCTCAAACGTCGTCTACAGTTACAGAGCTGAGTTTGCTGGTTCACAAAACCACTTTAAACAACAGCCCATCATAAAACTTCCTGAGAGTGCGTGTGTATATGAGAACTCAAAGGTACATGGGGTATGTGTGACCATTAATCTCTTCCCCAGACATGCTTTTGGAATACACATTTTGCCTGCTGGGAATTATTGGACACATATTTACAGTTGCAAATTTTGTTAACTTTTCACCCCTAAATTGAAAAAAAACAACAACCTCATTTATGTTTTAGATGAAGAAAATGGAGACTAATTAAAGGGATAGTTCACCCAAAATTTTGTCATCATTTAGTTACGCTCAAGTTGTTCTTTAGTTCATCATTTAGTCACCCAATTGAATATTAATTTCTTTTTTCTGAAGAATGTTAAAAACAAGCAGATCTCGGCCTCCATTGACTACCATAGTGGGAGGAAAAATACTATGGTAGTCAATGGAGGCCGAGATCTGCTTGGTTTCAACATTCTTCAGAACAAAGAAATTAATATTCAATTGGGTGACTAAATGATGAATATTTGGGTGAACTGTCCCGTTAAGGGGCTGTTTACATTAAATGTTTTCAAAAAATGTATGTTTTAGCCATTATTTTACACATTAAAACTACACTGTGTAACTTTTTTAGTTTATTCTTAGCTAAAAACACTTAGTTCTTTCAAAAACATATGTGCTCATTAATGTATATTTACTTCTTTCAAGTAATAAAGTATTTTCGTAAGTTTATGATTTGCCATTGAAAACATACGGGTGAGGGGTTCGAATGCCGGTCGCCATGTTGTCCCTCCATCTTGAAAGTACAGTAGCCAAAGAGGGACATACCCGTAAATTCAAGCTTCGCCTTTCACGTTTTAACACTCGATGGCACCGTGTTGAATGTGAAGAGGGGGATTGCCATGTTAATCTTGAACTAAATCGGCCACCGTAGGAGTTAAAACGAAATCGGAATTGAGAGGAACAGAACATTCACTGGATGGTCATATACCTTTGCACCGCTAGATGGGGGGAAATATCACACAGTGTAGCTTTAAAGGCATTGTGTGGGCCTGAAAGCGCAAACTTCTGAAAAACGAGTTTCAAAGCGCAAGTTTTTGAAAACAATACCGTTATCATCTCAGTGTAAACTAAAAAAACATGAAATTTGTGAAAACAGTGACATCATACGCATTTGTATTGCATGTTCAGTCTACAGGCGCTAAGTGTTTCTTTACAAAGTGGCATTGCCGACTACTGGCCTGGCAGCAGAATACAGTGTTTATAATCATTTTCTCGGATCCATGTGAACTGGGAACGTTTTGACAATGTTGACGCCTGTACACGGAAAACTGCAAAGGAATAACATTTGTTTTGTGTAAATGTACCCCTAGTATCAATGTTTTATAATAGTATTTTTTTTTTTTTTGTAATGTAGATACAATACATTTATTTTTAATTAAAAGCAAACCAGAATTCATCATTTATATTTGTGTGTGTGTGTGTGTTGATTTGTTGGTTTGCTTTTTATTAAAAAATGAATGCAACATCTTAATATTACTAATCTTAACAATATTTATTTTCTTTTTGCTAAATATTTCTTAATTTTACATTTGGTGCCCAAGTATGAAGCGTACAAACTCTGTCTTTCTCTCTGTCTCTGCAGTAAGAGAATGAAGAGGGCAGATAAGAACGGTAAAGGCCTGAGGCACTTCTCCATGAAGGTTTGCGAGAAGGTACAAAAGAAAGGCACTACGTCTTACAACGAGGTAGCCGATGAGCTGGTGGCCGAGTTCACCCACGCCAGTAGCCTAATGCCTGCCGACTCGGTGAGTGTCACAAGATTGTGATATGACTAAGCTTGATTCCTAATTGTGGTCAGTTTTTACTGTTGATCATACTAATGTTTAGAGATAATAAAAAAAAAAACATACCACAAGTATTACATTTGGGTGCATAACTTTTTACATAATTTTACATAATGCTTTTTTACAGGGTCATTTTTTTTGTAGATCAATATCAAATGGCAATCACTTACTCAGTGTATGTTTACACAGGATAATAATACAGAGCTGGACCGATAAAAGATGTTAAAGTTCTACAGGTTCCTCCTGTGGCCTCTCATATTAATATAAGCTGTGATTTATCAGTCTGCGGTTTATGAAGAACGTTAAGCACTTCCTGTAGTCCTGCACAATGTCCACCTCTCGTCTGGCTGTATCCCAAAACCCTAAACAGGAACAGACACTTAATGTAGATCTCGTATAATATCTCTTTATAATGAGAGTTTGGGTTTGGGTTTGGACCGCTGGCATAAAGTATAATCATTGCATAAGGACTGTTTCTACCTGGAGTGAGAGTGGCGTGTTATGAATATTATCTGGTATTAGTTCTGACAGTCCACCTGATATTTCCTGGACTGAAGTTTTAAGCTCTCTGCCCTGGTGGAATGCTAAAAGTTGAAATTAAAAAAGACTTTAGCACAGACGAAAAGAGTTTAGGGTACGACTGGACTGGATTATTGCACATCTCCATGTGCACTGATAGAGGGTGTGTGTTTGCACTTGCAGCAAGCGTATGACCAGAAGAACATCCGCCGGCGTGTGTATGATGCGCTCAACGTGTTGATGGCCATGAACATCATCTCCAAAGAGAAGAAGGAGATACGCTGGATAGGCCTGCCCACTAACTCAGCCCAGGAGTGCCGCAACTTAGAGGTGGGTGTGTGTGAAAGACAAATTCACTATCACAAATGACCTTCGCATTCATCCCAATGAAGATATGTACTTTTCAAAATCTTGTATAAATGCTAGTGTCCATTTATTGATTTGCATATAAACCCATAAATGTATTTTGTTGGATAGTTGTCAGCATTTTGTAATGCATATGAACATATTTGCTGATGATAATAAAATTAGATGTATTTCCTTTTTTTTTTTTTTCTGGGACATCAATTATTTGTTCTTGTGCAATAGAGGTCCATACTAGTCTAACCTGACACCATCTGTTAGTGTCACATCTGTGGCTGCCTGACAGACAGAAACAGAGGGTGAATAGAGGATGATGATGGAGAGGAAGGGTGGGTGGGGGGAGCAACAGCTTACACACTTTATCTGTTTGTTTCTGTACTCCAAATATAGATATACATGACAGATATGTACATATTTTCATGTGTGTGTTCTTTCAGCTGGAAAAACAGAAGCGTTTGGAAAGAATCCGACAGAAAAGAGCCCAGCTAGAGGAGCTAATATTACAGGTTTGTACCACACCTGTTTGTGTTTGTATGTGTGTGATGTTTTGGTAAGAAAGCTCTCAGACCTCGCAGCAAAAATTCCAAACCCCACTACACATGGGAATCATCTGTAGAAAAGGAATTAAACGATTCTCATTCAGATCCCACTTAACTATACTGTTAATTTATCATTTAACTCTTCATTTATCTATCTATTTTAGTGCCTGAGGAAGCTCCGACCAATATAAGTACAGTTGTTCTGTTCATTTGTAGTTGGGCGTAAAGAAAGTAATGACTTCGTCATCGGAGGACTTTTTCCAGAAATAAAATAAATAAATCTCTTGTCTCAGGGGGAGATATGAGGGGTGGAGGACGATCATTCGAATATACTCCAGGGTTTCTACTGATACAAAGACATTTTCTAATCGCTGAAGTAACCCTTTAATTCGCATAATTTTTTTTCTGCATATTTTTTCTTCAATTGCAGCTCGTTGAGCTCTCTCGGCCACCGTAGTGTTTACATTAATTTTGCATCATAAAAGCACTTGCAAGAGATGCAAATGTAACTGCTCACACGGAGTCATACACAGTCACATGCCGCGAGCGTTAGACACAAAGTGCATCTGAGCATTTGAAAGCAGCCGTCTGTCAGTAACGAAGTTTAATGTATTGAATATATATATATATATATGCCTACAGCATTCTTTTTGCGTGTTTGTGTGCAATTGGAAAAGCAGAAAACAACTATCTCTAGTGTACACAAGTGTCAGTGTGAATATACAGGGAAGAAACAAAAAAAAGTGATTCTGAATAATTTATTAGAGTATTGCGATCCATCAGCTATTTTTTTCTTCAAACCCAAAAAATATATCAGCAACTTGAAACTCAAAATCTGCTCAATACATTTCTTTGTCCAATTAGTGCCATTACCAGCCTCAGGAGAAGAGAAGAATAGATGAGTAAAAGCAGTAGATGAGAGGGGGAAGGAGACATAAACTGTGGCCAGCTGTGGAAAAGCAGCAATCTTCTATTATTGATTAATTTTTTTAGAGTGAGATGAGACCGTTTTCCATCTCCTGCTGTCAATTTAAAGCCCACAAACAGATTCTCAGGAAATCACTGTGGTGTGTTTGTGTTGCTGTGTGACATTACACCAAAAGTCTGTACTATAGATGAGTGTAAGTGATATGACGTGTAATGCAACAGATCATAGTGATGAAGGCCGTGATGCGTGGATGGATCAGATAAGGCCTTGATCCTGGTGGGATATTGATCAGGACTTGCACTCCAGCAGGTTAGGAGTTGGGAGGGCTGCTGGAGCGCTAAATTAAATGCATTGGCTTGGTTGTAGTCTTTGACCAACCCCCACAAATCCCGAGACTGACATGAGTTAGCATTTGTGTGCGCATGTTAGTGCTACGACTACACAAAGCTTTTTATTTATCAACACACTGACTGATTTAACATTAATAAGTAGGCCCTTCGGGGCTGAAACGGTCTGTGTACATGTGTGGTGAATTGTGCATCTCTTCCCGTGAGCAGCAGATCGCCTTCAAGAATCTGGTGCAGAGGAACCAGGCCAACGAAGTGTCGTCCCAGTCAACTCCCCCTCCAGGATCTGTCATTCAACTTCCCTTCATCATTCTCAACACAGACGTCCGCACCATCATCGACTGCTCCATCTCGAGTGATAAGTACGAGATTTCTCTTCATTTCTCATCTGTTGAAATATCCTCCACATGGTGAAAGAGCACAATATTACTGTTGTACTGCATTTTATATCATTTTAGCATTTGTTTGAACTTATTTTTAGCATTATTTTTTGTATTGCTGTTTTTAATTAAGTTAATTTAACTTCCAAAGCACAAGCGTATGTAATTTCATTTTCATGGTTGTGATAGGAAGTCACAACGTTCTTTTCTGCAAACTGGTTCTTTCAGACAGTTCGTTTCAGTGAACCGATTCAGTAATTTGTTTACGTAATCACGCAATGACGTCAAGCATACAGCATTTTATTATCAAAGGAACCCAAAAATGGCGTGAGACGCGAATGTTTTACATGTCTTTAGTGAATAAATTAGTCTTAATCGGCACTTTTACCTAACACACAAACTCATTCCTCCAAACAGGTGTGAATACCTTTTTAACTTTGACAACACATTTGAGATCCATGATGACGTTGAGATTCTGAAGCGGATGGGCATGTCTTTGGGGCTTGAGAATGGCACATGCTCTCCAGAAAACCTCAGCGTGGCCAAATCTTTAGTGCCCAAGTCTATGGAGGCTTATGTCACCAGTAAGTATCTTCATGTCACACTTCTGATTAATGTTCCTTGAAAACCTAATTTTCAAAAAAAACTGCTGAGTGTATGACATCCTTTCTCTGTTGTTTGTGTGAATGATTGTGCCTGAAAGGATCTCACAAAACATCATCACCGTAGGTCTGATAGATAATAACATATAGTTTGAAATATGGAGGACCAAATTACTCAAAATTAAATAATTAAAAAAAATAATTAATTCAATGAAACAACAATTAAATGTACCTGTTTATTCTGAAATAAATAAAGAAATAATTAAATCATGTATTTATTAATTTAATAATTAAATAAATAATTTAATTAAATATTAAATAAATAAATTTATCTATTTATTTTGTAAAATTACATGAAATTGTTTAATATATTTCAAAATTATCTCTTCCACACACACCATTGCTGTTTAAAAATCTATTTTTCCATTATTTAATGTGCTTTTTCAAAAAGACGTTTTTCATAATATATGCTGCATTTACGAATGATGCCTATTTGACGAATCATGCATTTCCAAAGCACCATTTTCCCAAAGATTTTTTTTCATAATAATAGAGGACATTTCACAAATGCCAATCAACAGGCAGTGGGCGGAGCTTGGCGCTGATTGGTTTGAAGAGTTAGAGACGTTAACGTTAGAGCGTTATCTACAGATCAAGCATAATAACAGAAACAATAAATAATCTTGGAAAGTTTCATCGTGTTGAGTGTCGTAACCGAACGCGACAGTTTAAAGCTGAATGGAGAGTGACTGACAGCCGCAGTGGAGGGAAGCATTGACGTGAACTAATCTGTACTCGCATTAAACGATGGAATGGCTTCAGAACACTTATAATATAGTGCACGAATCGTTGATGCTTTATAAGGTTTTTGTGCCGTTTGTGGGGCGCTGGGGCTTAACAATAACACAGAATATTATATGCACAGTATCGAATTTGGATCGGTCCTGTCTGTCCGATACCCGATCCGGCAAATAATGGCAGATCGGAGCCGATACCGATCCCGAGTATCGGATCGATGCATCCCTAGTCATAATGTTATGCCTGCTTGATGTGTGTTATGCCTGCTCGATGTGTGTATATATATATATATATATATATATATATATATATATATATATATATATATATATATATATATATATATATATATATATATATATATATATATGATTTTGTCAGGATCAATAAACTGTTCCGTTCAAAAAAACAAATTAAAACAATTTTTTTTTCTGACTTATTTAATAGCTAAATCATTTCTTTGTCATAAAAAATGAAATTATATAAAATAAATGTTCATGGACAGGTAAGGTATGGCCATTATTTTTCTCAATTGGTACAGTTGTTTTTGTGCAAGCATACAGTCCCTGACAAAAGTCTTGTCGCTTGTGTACAAATTGACCTTAAGTACCGCTGAAATATATTTCTAATCAAGATTTTTTTACAAGAAATGGCTCATTTTAATCCCACCAGCTTTTGTGATAATGTTTCAGTGAAAAACTAAACTTTCAAAAAGTATTCTAATATTCACAGCTTGGTAAAGCCCATTGAGTCAATTTTTGCAAAGACATAAGTGTTGTCACCTTGTCATATGAGCTTCCCCTGTGACTAATAATGGATCAATTAGGTCTCAAGTTTGTATAAAAAGAACCCCAGTACACTAGACCTTCACATCAACTGCAACTAGACCTCTGCAAACATGCCTAATATTCACCCTGAGACTAAAGTTTTGATTATCAAGAGGCTGAAGACCAGATCCACTGCTGATGTGGCAGACACCTTCAATGTGTCTCAGCGTCAAGTACAGAGGATAAAAAAAAAGATCTGAAGAAACTGGAGACGTTTTTGACAAGCCCAGGTCAGGCAGACCCCGCAAGACAACTGCTCGAGAGGACCGTTTGTTGGCTTAAAAATCGAAGGCCAGCCCATTTTCCACTGCAGCAGAGCTCCACGAGACCTGGTCACCTGAAGTCCCTGTGTCAACCAGAACAGTTTGTCGGATTCTGTCTCGAAATGGCCTTATAATATCAGGTTAATATCAGGTATTTCTAGAAAATAGATAAGCGACAAGACTTTTGTCAGGGACTGTACTTGCCTCTTGCACATCAGTCACTCGCTTTAACCTCCAGCCACAGATTTCCTTCCTGTTCTGTGTAAACACAGCGAAGTGTCTGTCAAGATGCTGTCTTAATAACGTTAATAAAAGGTTTTTAGTTTTACATCTAATGTCTAAATCAACATGTGTTTCTGTCCCAACAGACATGGCCAGAAATTCCAACAGAACCCCTCTCAGCCACATAAGGTATGTTGAGCAACATAGCATCTCCTCATTTTCCTTTGAGTTGATGCTGAGATAACACCATCTCTCTCTGTCCACAGTCACAGCAGCACTGCCCCTTCACACACCTCAGAGTCTCGCGGCCAGACACCCAGCTCCTTCAACGAGGAAGAGGACGACGAGGACGAAGACGACGACAATCCCTCTTCCCCAGAGTGATGGTCAGGATGGGGAGGAACGCTACACAGGAAATAAGCTGCCACTCCTCTCTGTATTACCATATTTTTAACATCCCTCCCAATTTGGTTCTTCCTCTTTCCCAGTTGGGCACAAAACGCCAGCGGTCTTTGTCTCCAGGGGAAACGGTTAACTGTACTTCTGTGGTGCTTTTCAGGCTAGAGAGCCACATAGAGGGGAGCGATTAAGTGAAGGTTAACAGATGCCTCGCGTACCTCCGTTCTCTGCTTCCTCTCCAGAGGACTTTCAAATTCTTTCCAAAAATGTATTTATTTCGGTCATATTGGAATATGACAGTATCTGCTTAGTCCAGTGGGCTAGTGCCACTTTATTTTCTTCTCCGTGGGGATCGGAAAGCAGCATTCTGATCTGTTCACCGATTGGAAGGACTTGACATCCTTGCATTAAAAAATGGAAAATGTTCTTTTTTATAGGTTGATTCTGTGTCATATTGTTGTGTTGTATAGTTTATTCCTTGTCATTCATCACAATAGTAGGATATTAAAATATGGATGGTTGACATCTGCCGTTCCGGGTTCAGATAGCTTGCAAGCACGTTAGCTCAAGCTGATTGAATGTTGTCTGTTGCGAGATGTAGTCTTGTTGTGAGTGATTTAAAAACATGTTTCTGTTTGAATTGAGAGTGGCCGAAGGAAAGGAAACAGCCCTGATCCACTCAGGTGTGCATTTTAAACCAACTCAACTTATGAATATGAATTTTGGTTTGCAAATGTAACTGTATGTACATGTATACATATATAAACATATACTTTTGGTTACCTCTGGTGTGGTGTGGTCTAGAAAAAAACTGAATACTTTAAAACCATAATATATGGTATTATTCAAAATACAAATATTTAACCTTGACATTCAAAAATGGAAATCATTTCAGCAGTAATGTAATTTGAAGGAGTAGTTTAGTGGTAAATTACACCAAATTAACCTCAAGCCATCACACTTGTGATTCTTGAGATAAGGGACAAAACCTGTTTTCGATTTAAAAAAATAAAAACTAACACAACATTAAAAACTGGTATTTTTTAGACATAGGTCTCAAATAATGAACCATGTAAGGGAACACTCCATAACTTAATTTGTGTGTCCGTCAGACACTAAAAAGCATGCAAATTTAATTGAATCTATCCAAAAACAATGTCAAATCTTCAGTTATGTAATGCTGGTTTTCAGGGTAACACTTTACAATAAGGTTTCTTTGGTTAATGCTAGCCTGACAAGCCCCACATCAAGATATTGGGTCTGGGAACACACCGGTGGAAAGGCTCAATCCGGAGAGCGGGATGAACCTTTATTAACCCCGGGAGCCACGTGGAGTACTTTTATGATGGATGCACTTGAGTGTTTTTTTTTTATTTTAATTTTGAAGCGAACTAATCCTTTAAAACTTTGTAATTGCTGGGTTATAAAAAACATGTGCTGTAATGGCAATTTAACAGATTTGAAGTATTCTTGAACTGCATTGCACATCTCCTTAAAGGGGCTATATGTAAGCTAATGTGTAAAGCAAAACAAAAGCAAAAAAACAGACCTTCGCAGACCTAGGTTATCAATGTAAAGCCTGCTGACTGATTTTATTTTATGTGAAGGGCTTTTTTGCCGCGAAAATCAAAAGGACTTTAAGACATGCTCTCTAGAGACTCTCTTCTGCTCTAACACGTGAAATAAATGATATATTTAGGAAAACTGCGAAAGGCTCTGCGGGGTAAAAGGCTCCTTTGATTTTATTTTCCTCTAAAGCTCTAGATGGCACACAATCTTGCCAAAACACTTTCCCAAACATCCGCTTTTCAAGATGCACGTGGACATTTGTCTGATCCTTTGTGATCACAGAGAGCAGCATAAAGTTGATTCTGTGCTAATTTGATCTAATATTTAATGTTTTTTAAAATGTTGTAGATTTAAGCAGCAAATAAGAATCACTAAAATTATTGAATATATTTTGAGATAAAAGTCTTCTTAATGATTTTCAGTTTTGTTCAATGTAATTAAAGCAACAGTTTTTCAATAATGGAAGATTATGTAAAAGTGTGGTATTTGTGGTAAAAAGCGTCCCTGCTGTTGAGACTAAAGGCACAATAATTAACATGATAATAAATATCTGCCTGACTTTTACATTTGTTGACATGGCAGATTCAGGTGTGAAATATATATTAAGTTGGGTTTCCACCTTAGAGATAATCACCATATTTATAATGAAACTCATATTTAAGAGATACTATTTAAACTCAGTGTAAATAGCAATAAATCATTAAAAAAGTTATTTACACTAAGTACAAACAGCCATAGATGCTGTTTACTACGTGCAAATAGTTATATATTGTATTATTTACACCATGTAAAAGTAGCCGTTTTTTGCAATATGTGCATAGTAACTAGATGCTATTCCTCAGTAGGCCTATGTTTTTATCTTAACAGGATACAGTAATAACAGAGTGTATATTATTATTTTTATTTAAATTATTAAATGAATGTCTTAACGGGACAATAAAAGCCCTCCCTAACCCTACCCACTAAATGCTTTTATTATTATTAAACATTTCATTAGGCACTTTATTTCCACATTTTGAGTATTGTCTTATTTATCGTTGAAAATAAAGGCCTTTCCGATGTGATGTGATGAGAAAAGAAAGAAGAGCAAGCTCGGCAAAAGGCGGATTTAAACCCAGGTTGATCGCGTCGAAACATTGATCCATTAGCCATACGCTTTACTGACTGTGCCACTGAAGACGTTGAATTATGACCTGTGTTTTTAAATGTGGTTTGGCACAGCCAGGCATTGTGTCGGCAATTTGAATAAAGAGGTGCAAGCAGATCCACAGAGCTGTGATCAGATGCTTTCCTAACTGCTGTTTTCTCACCGCTGTCATTTTTGTTGTGTTTATGTCGTTATTGAAGTTCACAGTTTATATAACATTTAGTTTGGAATTATTTTATGTGATTATTCCGAAATATTTTATGTAATTATTTTAATATTGCCACTCCCACTAATTGTACTCCTTTAGAGTCAAGAAGGTTAAAAGGCACTGATATAAAAGGGATCAATTATAATGATTGATTCATGTTCAAAGAGTGTCAAATCATGAATTATATCCTGAAACTTAATTCTGCTGTGGTACAAAGTTTCCATATTCAGTCTCTATTTGTGTGGGGGTGGCGGGGTCATATAATCACCAAAAAACAAAAATAATGAGGAAAAAATGTCATTGTTGAAACACTGTGCCATAAAAGATAACACAGATCAGATGTCTTTCTCAAGCCAAATAGGCAAACAGGCGGCTACATCGATCAAAACACACTCTCACTACATGTGTTGTTTGTTTTTTACATGAACGATTCATTATCTTAAATTTAGTTATGAGCATTTGCAAGAACATCTGTAAACGTGTCAAAATCAGTTAGAATTACATCAAACTAAACATCCAATACCATATGTTTGGTGTTTTTGTATGAGTCTGTGTTAAAGTAGTAACGTGTAGTTTTACGCTTTAAGTCTAGCTGGAAGTCATTAAACCATGATTTACTGTGACAACTTACCCCAGCGGAAATACGCAATACCTTTTTTTGTCGAGTCAAGATGCCTACAAGAAAAGTATTCAACCCCAACCTGTGTAAGAGTCACAGAGTGTAATATCTAGCCCCTGACTCTGTGCGACTGTCCCGTGCAGCGCAGTATACAAACTACGTGGCGTTTCGGTAAATCTTGTACAAATTATGTTGAACACGCTTCATGCGGCTGCTGGAAATGCGGCGCGCCTCTACTGCGCATGCGTCACAGCGCAGTTCAAACGCTGCTAGTGGAGAGCCCGAGCGACGGACGGACTGCTGCAGTCTCGAGCCGCGTGGAAAGACTGCACACCTCATTTATTTCACAACACGAAGGAGGCAAGCCCGAATCAACGCGTTTTTGATTTGTCTTCATCCATCGTTCTCAAACTGGTTTATTCATCCCGTTCACACCATGGCCAACAAAGAGGAGAAAGCTGACGAGAAACAGTCGAGTTGGAAAGATTTTATCTACAACCCACGGACGGGGGAATTCATCGGGCGCACCGCGAGTAGTTGGGGTAAGTAAGCGTTTTGGTTTTTGACAAGTGTCAATTGCACGCCCTTAACTGATGTTCGTGCACCACAAAAACATGATAGAAATGCGTTTTGTGACACGCAAAATGTGAGATTCAATGGCTACACCAATGTTCCCGTCCGAATTGCCCCATATGCAATTGATTCACAAATACATTTCTATCCCAGAGAACTGAGCTTTACGGTGTTCCTCGCGGTCCGTTACTATGTGTCAGCATGTGCATTTCACCATGCATCAGATCTGCGAGTTTCCTTGAGATGCAGCAATGCAAAGCCAATAGGCTAATCTCCGCATTTAAAACTGACCATTTAGACCATATCCATAAACCGAGATGCCTGTAGAAAAGCACTGGTTAATCGACCGCACATCCTCTTTATAGAAACCACAAGTCAGCTAAAAAGGTTCCTGTTTAAAAAAAAAAAACCCCAAAACATTAAAGGGGTCGTTTGGATATGTTATTTCATCCAAGACTAAATATGATTCTGTTCGCTGCGATATAAGAATATTACCATAATTACTTAATACGGTTGCTAAATCAAAACACTTTTCGAGCGTTCGTCGAAAATCGCGGTGTTCCGTGATTATCCGTGTTTTAATTTAACAGCATGGCAGATATTCCTCGGGTCTGTATCCTGCAGTTTCGCATGAGGCTCGAGGTCTATGAATAGCTTTCCTGAATGTCATCACCAGTAGGCCTGTCACATTAGATGTGAAATGATGTGTTAAAAGAATAATGCGTTCGCTATTACGCGTCAGTTATTCGTAACTTGATGAGTGGCGAACTCGCAGGTGCCTCGTAACCTCTCCTTCGGGGTTCATTTAATGTCTCTAGTTTTGTTTTACTAAATTTGTGAAATGCTCGTCACGCAAAAAAAGCAGGGAACGAATACCATCGTTCGCATGCAAAAAAAAAGGACATTTAAGCGATTAGTCGCAGCGGTATTCGGCCGACAAGTATCAGTGCGGACATTCACTTGGAATGTTCCGGCTGTCAATCATTCACGGCCGTGGTGACGTAGCCTCCGCATTCATTCGATATGCAAATTATCTTTGCTGTGGCTTGAGAGGATGAGAGGAAATTTCCACATCCCTTGACACAATTGGTTCACTGAGGGTGTTTGAGGAGAAGATGCGTTCTGTCCTCTTATTTGAGAGCACTTAGATATATGGACCGTCTTGTATTTAATACATTTTCTTTTAGAAAGGCTTGTTTTTGCAATGCAGTTTGTGTGTATATTCTCCTCAAAGCTGTAAAGTGTCCTTAATTATTGGTGGGGGTGGGGAGCAATTTCTTAAAAACCCAGTTGCTTAGTAACCGGCTTTGCATGAAACTATTTCCTTGTAGTTATGCGCCTATGTAGTTATGCGTCCGTGATGCTAAACTCTGCAGTACCTCTTCTTCTCTGGGATGGGTGTTCCTTGATGTGATGCATGAGCTCGCATTCGCCCCTCCTCTCCGTCTTCCTCCCTTTCCTCTCAAGGTCAAACTGGTTCCCCGCAAGCTCCTGTACCTACAGGCCTCTTGAAAGAAATCAATTTAATTCAGATGAAAACGGTCACCGGCCTTGAGGGATACGATGTGTTATACTGATCTTTATTCATGGTGCGAAGGCCATCGCTGCTTGCAGCTTTAATGGGGCTTGGGATTGCTTTACAAAATGAGGCCTGGTCATTCTGCATATCTGGGCTTTTTCTTCTAGGCCCGTGTTCATGTATTCACAAGAATTGCTTGTATTAGCGGTCGACCGAGGCTTGAATGAGTTTCTAGAGAGCCTGTAGTTCTCATGTTGGATCAGTGCTATATCTTCCTTTTGTTTGCAATTTGTATGCCTTGCACATTTATTCATTATTCATCATTGTTCTCTGAAATGTTTGTGAATTCTGCTTGTCTGATAAGTTGAAACGGCTAACGTCGTTTTTTTTAAATTGCGAGAATGACAATAATCTTGCTGCTTGTGTCAGTAAGAATGGGTTGACAATTGCAAACCAACTAGAGATGCTTTTCCATGCATGCCATCGTTTTGATGTCTAGTTGGAATTACTATCATTTCCTGCTTTGCGATTAAAACATAGCATTTGATGAAAGGAAAATCTAAATGTATATGTGCGCAAACTGTTATAAATGTAAGTAAATGCTTAGTAAATAATCTATTTTAAAATATTTAAAAGTAAGTGTAACACTAATTATTTTAAATTCTAAATATATGTGCGGTCAAAACGAGTCATCGCATCCAAAATAAGTTTGCATTTGTGTGTGGTTAGTATATTTATAAATATTCACATGCATATATTTAAAGAAATACTGTATATGTATAAATGTTATATATGAACAACACATTTTTCTTAAATGTATACCTTTATGATGTGTATTTATCATAATTATACACACAGTTTTTTTATTTATGAATATATTAATAATAATAAACATTTCACAAGCTTTTTTTGTGTGTGTGTGTATGTGAACACACAATTACTTCAAAAACACATACATTTTTATATAATATATATGCACACGCACGCACACACATAATATTTGATTTATTATGTCCATCAGGGAGCATCCCATAAAAATTGTCCAAGGTCAAATGAAATGATGATTCTACCATTTATTTATTTTTGACTTCTTCTTCTTCACTTCTCCAACGGTTGCAGCGAGTCTGCAGTATTCGGGTCCCAGAGCGACCTGTCCACAACTAAGTAATTGAAAAAAATGTACACATAAGAGTAACCGTTTTGGTTCCCGGGCTGCTCTTACGTTTCCCGCGGGGACGGGAAGGAGACTGAGAGTGATGGAGGAAAGGCTGGCTAGTGAAGAGATAAAAGGATCAGGCTGGAGTTAATGGACAGGCCTGGCTCAGCGAGACATCCGCACCCTGGTGCATGTCCGTTTGGATTAGCCCAGATTAACGCTTCCCAATCTACTGTTGACCTTGCTTGGGTTAGCTATCACGCTAATCTGTCCACAGATTCTTGGATTTAGGTAATGCGGTATGATGAGCCTCGAGCTGCGATCCTCAAACGGCTGGAATGATCTCAGGATATGTTTACCACAGGCGGGTTAAACTGATGAAAGGGAATGTTGTCCTCCATTAGGAGACCAACCATGTGGCGGTGATGTTTCATATGCAACAATGACCTATTTTCTGCATTTCATCAATGACATTTCTTGGTCCTGTTCGCCCCATTAACACGGCCTTGAAATGAAATTTGAGTGTGTGTGTTCAAGCATGTTTGGCTTGAGGTTCACAACGTAGTAATTGAGGAGCTGCACAACAGTGGCTTTTCATTCACATTTAAAATCGGGGAGATGGTCATTTCATGAGCCGTTTCAGTTAAAGGAACAGTTAGCTGAAAATGAAAAGCGCTCGTCATTCCAAATGTACTCTTATTTTGTTCATGGAGCAGGAAAGGGCCGATCATTTTTATCAGTGATGTACCAAACTTTGGGCAAAAATATTTGATCAAAAATGTATTGCCCTAAAGGGTGAAATCAGTACATTCCAGTTTGAGGGAAATATAGGCTAATATAATTTTAATAGGCGCGGACAGGCGGCGAATGCTGCCGCCGGTGTGTGTGTTCGAATTTTAAAGGCACGGCACATCCGGTGCGAAGCTCAGCGCCCTTAAAGGGATCGCTCAGGGCTGCGCCACATCTTTTTAACACTGCCTGCGTCTCACTCTGCTCCCTAGTTCAGTAGTCAGGACACTGATTAGGACGTAAGTCAATGGGCTGACTCCCTGATCAGTGCCCTGGCTACTGAACTAGGGTGCAGATTGAGACGCACCCTATTAATATTGAGCACCCCCATATTGCCAAAATGGTATGATCCTCGTTTCATAACACCCGCGAAGATTCGACCGTGAGATCGGTGGTCGAATCCGGTCCCGCATATCGATGCATCGAATCTTCGACTATGAGGGGCCACCCCTAATCGTTTCAAACAACATAAAGGATTCATGATGATATTTTAAATTTGGTGGTGAATTATTCCAGTTATCCATTCTATTCTTCATTATCATCAGTAATCAGAAGATTTACGGGGAACTTTTTCTGTATAGATGTGGTTATTGTTTGCTGTATTGAGGAGAATTGCATAAAACATTTTCAAAATGTATCCCTATAGTGCTACAAATTACATAAAATAACAGCAATAAAGGCTTGGAACAACAGGAGATTGAGTACATTTGGGGGAACTGTCCCTTTAACTCTTGTGGATAATATTCCTCCCCAATAACTGGCTTGGCTCAATTTTCCTTTAAGCTAAACTAAGGTATGTGCTTAATTAGGGGTGTAAGAAAATATCGATACACATGAATATCGCGATATTATGTTTGGCGATACTGTATCGATTCTCAAAAACACTGTATCTTTATTTATTTATTTATTTATTTATTTATTTATTAGTCGTGGCTTTGTGTTCGGTTTAAACCACAGACTGTATAACACCCAACCGCTAGATGGCAGTGTTAGATCTCAGAACGTAATTGACGCGGAGCTGGAGAAGCGCAAAGTGAAGGTGCGTCCATTGCTAGCTCTCAAGACGATAAGATTATTCCGCTCCTGCAGTATACAGAGCTGAAGTGTGGACTCATTTTGGCTTCAGCTATAAAGAAGCCACCAAGGAAATCGACAAGTCATTTTGTTTGCAAAATAGGCCAAGTTAAAATCTAATACTCGGGAAACGCATTGAATCTGAGAGCTCGCTTAACATCCCGACTTAATCCGCGGCCGCGCTGCTGAGAAGCGTTTCGATAGAATGTACAGCACGTTTTCCTCTCAGTAAAAAAATAATCACACACCTAAACTGACAGCGGTGGCAGCTGAACGAAAGGTCGTAGCGATGTGGATATGGATGCACCAGCTCTGCAGTTCAGTACTTCAAATAGCACTTTATACAATAGACTGCTTTATAGAAAGCAGGATTACTGTATTAAATATAAAACAAACAGTCATTCAGTCATGAAATGGACTGCACTTCCTGTTGTTCCATAGCCACTGCTATACTGTGAACCATTAAAACATTTAGACATAAAGAATCCTGCAATCACTTTACTATTTACCTTTACTCAGACTGCACAAACTATAGTGATATAAATGATACTGTATTAATGAAATGAAATACTTGTCGTGTTTTATGCATATGGTTGTTCTTTATTCTTTTAAATTAGGTCTTTCTTAAAAAAAAAATATATCACAATATATTGCCTCTCTTACAATATCGCAATATATAACAATATATCGTATCGTAACCCCTGTATCGTGATATGTATTGTGTCGCCAGATTCTTGGCAATACACAGCCCTATGCTTAATAGACTACAGTGAATATTCTCTGGAATATGCAAACATTATAATAGCCATGATGTATTCAAGGGTTCGTTTATTTTTCTTGCAAAGGGAATCTGGTATGGTATCAAAATAATGAATAATGTTTGTGTCGGTCTATGAAATGCTGATGAAAGAGTGCTGTTTTCATCTCTGCGTTTAACTTGCACGTCTCGCGGAGATAGGCATAATAATTAATTTTCACGGAGCTGTAATTAATTAGATGTTTATTATATAAATGTTACAGAGTTTTAAACGAGTCGGGCTTGTTTACATGCGGTGACTAGTCTATATGCTGGAGAAACTCGGTGAGAGAACGGCTGAACGCGACTGAGAGGAAATAAAAGCGCCAAACTTATTCCTCAACATGCTCTCATTCATGGCTGTTTTATTTCATCCATGTGAAGTTACATCTGTATTGTGACATGACGGATTACCTGACTGACTCCGTGAGTTCGTCTCTACTTCGCGCCAAATTTTAACTACATAACTACATAGCATCTCATAACATCTTATTTGTGCATATCTCAGTTGGGCATTACTGTTATGTTAAATAAAGTTTATTAATTAAGGGATGCACGTTATTTTACCTTTGAACACCGCTGTTGACTCATCTCCCCTCAGACGCAGCTCTTTAATGGCGCACTTGTATCCAATTTTTAAAACATCCACAAGATGGCGCCATTTATAGGTGAATCCGATATTAGAAAACCGATACCCGTTTAGGGGAAAAGGCTTAAATATCGGTAAAAATATCGGGAATCCGATATATCGGTCGATCACTACTGCTATATGTCATGTTATTGCACGATATGGCAGTGTGTATATCTTCATTAAGCAATGCACAAACTACCGCAAATTAAACCGAAAGTAAAGTCTTAGGTGCTCAACATACAATCATCTTCATTAAAAGTAAAGAAACTGAATGATCCTACCAGTGCTGTTGCTGCACTCGCTCATATCTGCTGCTTTCGGTGACGTGAACTCCAATAAATCTGCTTATAGTATAGATGTTGGCTGTTAAAGTAGTTGGAGCACTTTTTATTACTCTCACTCGTGTCTCTGCTACCGCGACAATACACATGCGTGACAAATAACATTATACGTGAAGTCAGTATCATTATAACTGGTCATGGTCTATTACTGAACCAATACCGACTCGTCCTCGTCTGCATCACGATCAGTGTTGTGCAAGTTACTTCCAAACTGTAATATATTATAGATTACTTATTACTACTATTTAAAAGTAATTTTTTACATTTAGGGATGCATCGAATTTTCTGCCACTGAAAATTTCTTGGCCGAAAATGCCCCAAAAGCACATTTTCGGTTTCCTGCCGAAAGACTTTTATCACCGAAACAATACGGCTGAAATATTGTGATGACGCAAACAGAAACTGCGACCTGCGCGTGCTTGTCTAAAGCAACATGTCTGCGGTGTGGACGTATATGTGGTTCATCTCACATCTGATGACACATCTATAAAATGGGTTGTAACTTGAACATAATGCTTTGTTTATGTTTCTGTTGATGGATACACGTGCTGGCTTCTCAGTGTCATTACTAATGCCTTACACCAGTGGATTTCAAACCTGTCCTGGAGGACCCCCAGCCCTGCACATTTTGTATGTCTCCTTCATCTAGCACACCTGATTCAACTCATGAGCTCATTAGTAGAGACCGCAAGACCTGAAGTGGGTGTGCCAAATATGGGAGACATATAAAATGTGCAGGGCTGGGGGTCCTCCAGGACAGGTTTGAAAACCACTGCCTTACACTACTGCAGTAAAGCAAAAAGTAATAGGTTACTTAGTGTAAGGCATTACTAATCAATTTGTCAGTATTATTTTACTCTACTTAGAGAGACTTTTTACTTTTTACTCAAACATTAGCTTTTCATAGATAAGGACAAGAACCAAGGCTAATAGTTGAATGCAAAGCATTCAAATGCCACCTTTGTCAATGTACTGTTGACAAATGTTTGTTACGTTTTGTAACGCGTTACTCCCAACACTGATCATGATGTATCGAAGAAAAAATTAATTTTGACACCCCTAATGAGAAGAAAGTGCAGCTGATGCCACTACCATAACCATGTGAATGAATTAGCACTAGCCTAAGGGGATGGAGCTCTCTGTGTTTTGCCCGGAGGAGGGATTCTGGCAGTGAGGAAAGTCCAACTGGGAGTCTCAGCTGTTCTCCAGCGCCTCTTCCTCTCACCATCACTGGGTGTTCTGCCACTGTTATTTAGAGCCAAGCTGTCCACGCTGGGTTGCGTTTACCCCTGTTCATCCCGCGCTGGAGTAAAATGGGCTTTCGAAATGCTTTCGAGATGGGTAGTGTGAGAAATCTCTGTGCAATTGTTTTAGCTATATTGTAGGTTTCAACAATATAGCCATTGTTGATTTATTTCCTATTGAAACTGGAAACTGGGCTAGAATATATCAAAGTGCCAAAATATATCATTTTTTAAATGCTCAGTAGCCTCAAATATACACCTCAGCCGTATGTTGCTTGCAATTGCTAGTCAGAGAGGGGCTGTTGGGGGGAGGGACATATTTATTCTGCAAACATTTGATTGGTCAGAAATGTGTGTACGCCCAAGAGTGCAGGATGAGTCGTCAATTTCCTTTATCATGTGTCCTAGAAACTAAAGACAACTTCAAAAGCAAATTTCTGGTAAAGATTTCTTTTTTTTTTCTTCTTTTTTTAGCACCCTATGATTTCCTCGATGCAAATAACAGACATAATCATGGAAATCTAGTCATAAAACTGAATTTACAGTATATAACGTTCCTCATTTTTACACAGTTTGCTTGGTTTACTGATTAATTATTTTGGCAACAATAAAAAGTAGCATTAAAAATGCAAAAACAAAGTCTAATTCTCTACCATATACAATTTAATACAATTATTGACTATCAACATCTTGCGTGGTTTCACCTTATTCCAGTCTAAACAATTTTTTATTTTTTTGGGTAATTTACTGCACATTCTCAAATCTCAATATAAATACTCAAAAAAAATTAAACACATGAAAATACTGTGGATTATTAAGACAAATTCGAACCCCTCTTGTTTAATGGGGTAAGCACACTTGCATTCTCATTTCAGAGTAAATGATTACACACCGATTCGTGAGTTCAGTGTTTGACAGATCCGTTCATTAAAATTAATCGGTTCAAAGGAGTCCTTACTTCGCAATTCGGATATATGTGAATCCATATATATATATGTGATATACGGATATATGTGAATACTTCGCAATTCGGTTATATGTGAATCCAGACTGTTAAAACAACGCCAAAGATTTGTCAACACAGAACACACTACATAAGGATATTTTTCAGTTTATTTGAAAGTATGGTTTATGTCCGCTGCATGTGCAAAACGTCTGTCAAAAGAGGTGTGTTTTTTTTTTTAAGCACAATTCACATCCAGCAGTTATTCAGGGAAAATATTGTGCGAACGCGCCACGTGGAACATGGAGTCAGTCATCCAACCTTTTACCATTGTGTCAGTTCAGTTGATTTTGATTGATATGTGCGAGTGAGAGAGCTAAGACGGTGATCGTTTTGAAGACCTAGCGCGGCTCTCTGCTCGTTCTGTCACTCAGTTAACGTGCACTCTGTCACACGCATTAGTAATCTACATCAATTTATAAATCACAATAACTCATCAAATAAGGCTTTGGCGGGACTAAAAAAAAATTGCCTGCCGGCAAAAAAATGTCAATGTAGGAAAAACTGCAATGAAATTTGGATTGCATGATGGAGCTGTAAACGCCAAAGACCCATTAAAAGAGGTGATGAATTGAGAAATCAACTTTCACTTGAGCTTTTGATATGTAAAAGGTCATTGTAATATAAGAATATCCTGTAAGTTTTAGAGCTGAAAACGCCCTTGTTAGTCAAAGAAAAGCTTTTATAGACACCAGGCCCAGAAAACGATCGTGTGCAAATCTTTACATCATCGCGCGACGAAACAGCACATGTAATCCAGTAGCCCCGACCGACTCATGGAGCTGTTCGGAGAACGCAAGCCAGCAGCAATAAACATGCCAAAGAAGATATCAAGATATTTCCTTTTTTTCTGGTTGTGGAAGAACACAGTCGCTGCATAAGCTTCCTTCTGATCCTAATATTAGGAATGAGTGGTTGAACTTTATTTAATGAAGTTCCAGCTGACATGAGGAAGACATATTCTCTTAATTTCACCGCGGGATCATTTGTAAACAAATCTCTGGTCTATGCTGGATTTGCAGACGTTTGAGATTACAAAACAATGGATTACAACACACTTATGTGGGTAAAACATTTTTTATATGTAATAGTAGGGGGGCTGTTTTTTTCCAGATGGGTTAACATCTGGAAAAAACATATGCCTGTCGGCAGGCTGGTGAAACTCAAATAGTGAAATATTCCTTTCTTGATCTGTGCGTTTGTGTGTGTGTGCGGTTCACGCTTGTATCCACCGATCCGGCGGGCCTAGTAATACAAAAATAATATTCCAATCAATCGCGGGTGGATGAGAAATAAATCATTGCGTTTGCTTGCTAAAGACATTTACGAGCCCTGTGATTGAGAGAATCATTCTGGTTGCAACTTTCAAAACAATCCCTCCTTCATGTGAACTGAACTGACAGGGGAGCTTAAGTTCATTAAATATGCAAATCTTCTCCAATCCTAGCCGTGGGCGTTTACGTCCAAGTCTCCAGTGACACGCCCATCAAAACCCAGCGTTCAGGAGAGAGCCTCAAAACCAGTGTAGAAAAATAAACTACTACTTATTAGTTATGATGTTTTTGAATGTAAAAAACACACAAACATCATTAGTTTACCTCAGACAACAGTATTAAAACAATTAAAAAGCCAGTTATGACACCTTTGAATAGGAATTCTGCATGTTCTGTGTGTCTCATTGTGAATTAATGGTGCGAACATGTGGTTTCACACGTTCTTTACCACACAAACTGATCATCATCATCTGCTGCCTCTCTATATGAGGACAAGAATGCATGAACTTTATCTCCAGAGCTGCTCTGAGTCACTTTCATGAGCACTTTACAGTTCATTTTAGAGAAACTTTCATCATATCACAAACACACTCAAAGGTCTTCAAATAAGAAATAAGTTTGGTTTACCAGAAATGTAATATTGTTGTGACATTCTTTTCTCTCTCCATGTTTTAGTTTTAACAGTAAAGCTCTGTTGTGCTAGCCTGACAAGCCAGACCCACATCAAGATGTTTGGTCTGGAAACTCACCATAGACAGGGCTCAATCCGAGGGGCGGGATAAACGGTTGTCTTTCAAACTCCCTCTGCACGCGATTGGATAGCGCTACCACCAACCAGAGCAACGAAGGTGAAACAGAGCTTGTTGATAGATTAAACATTCACCGTATCCGGTCGGCAAAAATCCGAACACATCTTCCCTTTTTAAGAATGACTTCAGTGCCGTTCTTTGTTCTTTTCTCAGAGAAAAGCTTAACTCCAAGTCTTCCAGAGTCGCGTCCAAAGCTGATTCGAAAGACCGCCGCCGTTCGCCAGTTTCTGTGTTTACTAGAAGCACGCAAACGCAACTCGGCCGTCGTCATTATGGCCCCGCCCAGCGACTCTATACACGATGTGATTGGCCCAGCAAGAGTTTGCCGTTTACAGCTCAGAAGGGTATTGAGAGTTGCTAGACGACACTCGTGGACAGATTAGATTTGCTGCCACTAGGGTGCGTCTAGATTTCTAGGCTTCTGTTGTGCAGCACTTTGTTTGTGTCATTGACACATTTTTATTTTATATGATTAAATACAAATAAAATGTAATGTTTTATGCCTTGATTTGATAATTTAAGAAAAATTGAAATGGACAACACAATTATTGTTTTGTGAATTCACAAACTGGAGTGCTGAATTTAAGTTCAATATCGCTATGATCAGATGCTGAATTTTAATGTCAGACATATCCACAGCTCTATGATCAAATGCTTTATCCGCTGCTGTTTTCTCACCGCTGTCATTTTTGTCATTTATTTTGCTATTGAGAGGAAAAGCTAGGGTGTGGGTGTGGGCGTATAACAGTATAACACTGCTCTTTTAAGTTTACTTTTGACCCCTAAGCGAAAAACAAAAAATTACTTTTCCGTGAGTATATCAGGGCATTCACAAAATAGAAGTTTCGTGACACTTTATCAGTGACAAAATTTTAATCAGGGTTAAAATGCATATTCCTAATGCATTTCTTGATGAAGAATGAAATCTGTGTTGACCTGAAAGTCAAAGACTTTCATGGTACAATCCTACAGCTCATTTAGGCTCTTCTGTCCTGCAATGTTTTTAAATCGGGGTTGTCTTCTCCTTATCAGGTCTTTGTGATCACTGGCCCGTGCCGTAGTTAATAGTGTAATATGCAGCACATGCATATCCGCTTACAGAAAAACAGACGCTTATGGGGGGTGCTCACTTTGTGAGGCACAGTCTCAGTACGGTACCCTAAATTACCCCCAGGACACCACCGGTCTACTCCCTGGTGTGATTGAGGCACACCCTCAGCACCCCAACCCCCCCAAAGCCTGGCTGCAAAGAAGTATTTTTATCCCAGCATTCCTGGGCACAGGAGGAGGACGAGTATCTGGTTCTTCAGGGGCTTGGGTTTCTCAACAGCTGAGAGGAGCCACTGATAAAGACTTGTCTTGTGGGATTTTATTGTCTCCTGTCTTTCATTGTGGATCTAACTGCGTCTCATTCATTTTGGGCTTTTCTTCTCCCCGTATCTTCATCTCTTTCTTTCTTTCTTTCATTTCTTTTGACAACCATTTCAGTTTAAAAGTCTTGAAAAAATGCATTTGAGACTCCTGCTCAGTCTAGCTGTTTGTGAACAACAACAAAAAACATCTTAAACTTCATCAAAGAAATGCGTATAGCCAGATTGCTTCTCGTCCAAGCTAGATGAATAACATTGATTATATTTTTTATAACAGCAACTGAACTGTCATATTTTGAATTTCGTGTGTTGGAAACAGGAAAGATAGGCAAGCCACTATATAAGAGAGTGACTTTGACAAGGGCAAAATAGCGATGGCTTGACGACTTGGTAAGAGCATCTCTGAAACTGTGTGTCTTTTGGGGTGTATACAGTGGTGCAAGGAAGGACAACCTCCATCAGGGTCATGGGTGCCCAAGGCTCATTGATGCACATTGGAAGAAAGGGCTTAAGCCTACAACATACTCCGCAAGAACAGAGAAAATAGTTCTCGCTCCCAGTGTTTGGGAGTTCTCGCAGCTTGTTCTCGACACAATGCCTGAACAGAACTTTTTTCTTGCGGGTATCCGGGAACTTTTGTGTGATTGGTCATACATTTAATGTGGACGTGGTTAATGCGGAGAAACGCAGATGATCGGCACCTGCTTTTATCGTACTGGTCAGAACAAACTTTATTCTTGTTCTTGCCACCTCGAGAAAACTAGCAAATGTCTTTGTTCTTGCAGAGTATGTTCCAAGCTTTACTTGTCTGGTCTGGTCACACAGTATAGAGCTACTGTAGCTCAAATTGCTGAAAAACATGATGGTACCCATGAGAGAGAGCTGTCAGAACAATTCGAGTATCTGTGTAGCCGCAGTCTGGTCCAAGTACCCATGATGACCCATGTCCACCATCTACAATTGGGGGCTTGAACGTCAGAATCAGACCGTGGAGAAATGGAAGAAGTGTGCAACGTTTACCTGGGGAAGAGATGGCAACAGAATGCACTATAGAAAGAAGGCAGGCCGGCGGAGACAGTTGTCGTTTCTCAATGTCAAGGATGCTTCCTTGGAAGGACTGATCCTTCCAAGTCACTTCCTTCAGAGGCTAGGCGAGGCTCCTCTTTAGCATTCGGCGAACACGTCAGTGAAAAGGGCCGTTGGCCATCAATAACGTTGTGTAACGTTATTTGTATTTTTTTATATCAATACAGTAGTAATTTGTACCGGCATTTAAACGTTAAACTTCACTTATATTTACTACGGTTAGTAAATATAGTTAGTATGGTTAGTCCCTGCGCGCATAGGATTGTGGGTGATTTGAGAACGCGAAGAGTGCGAAGGCTACTCACATGCATCCTTTCCGGTATATGACATATTTTTCGAACAAAGGACTCAGTCCTTGGTTGAAATTCCGAGGATCCTCGACATTGGAACAGTCCTTCGTCGAATGTCGATGACGTAGCATCCTTGGAATTCTGGCTTCCGAGGATCCTTCCTTGACATTGAGAAACGCCTAGTATTATTCTCTGGATAAGGGTCTGCTGGGAAACCTTGAGAATTAAGGGTGTCCAGACTCGGTCCTGGAGGACCACTGTCCTGCAGAGTTTAGCTCCAACATGCCTCAACACACCTGCCTGGAAGTTTCTAGTAATATACTTTGTAAGACATTAATTTGCTGGTTAAGGTGTGTTTAATTGAGGTTGGAGCTAAACTGCAGGGGGGTGACCCTCCAGGAGCAGGATTGGACACCCCTGGCCTAGCTAAAGATTGTTGCAGACCTCATACACTCCTTCGGGACAATGACGTTCCCTGATGGAAATGGCCTCTTCACCTCTTCAGCAGGATAATGCACCCTGCCACACTGTAATTTTTTTTTAGGAATGGTTTGAAGAACATGATGAAGAGTTCATTGTGTTGCCCTGGCCTCCAACTTTCCCAGATCTCAATCTGATTGAGCGTCTGTGGGATGTGCTGGACCAAAAAATCCGATCCATGGAGGTCCCACCTCGCAACCTGCCGGACTTAAGGATCTGCTGCCAATGTCTTGGTGCCTGAAACCATAGGACACGTTCAGAGGTCTCGTGGTCCTCTTAGGAGTTTTGCCGCCTGAATACGGCGAAAGTTTAATCTGTCAACGAGCTCTGCTTCACCTACGTTGCTCTGGTTGGTTGTATCGCTATCCATTTGCGTGCACAGAGAGTCTGAAAGACAACCGTTTATCCCGCCCCTCGGACTGAGCCCTGTCTATGGTGAGTTTCCAGACCAAACATCTTGATGTGGGTCTGGCTTGTCAGGCTATGTACATAGTACACTTTAAATAAAATTGTTGAAATGTAATTAAGTCAAAATTCAAATCTTATTTTCATCTAGTTTTGTTATTTAGTAAAGCAGAAAGTGGAAGTGTAGATTTGAAACTCAGTTTGGGTGTATTTTAGAACCTGCCCTCAGAATAACACTTTAGCAGTAGATATGTTGTGTTGAAGGCATGTCAATTGTTGTGTGTGTCAGTATTGATCCAGTGAGATCAGATCCAAATGTAAGAGGCATTAGCGAGAGCTTAGACAGAGAAGATGTGAAGTGAAATGGAGATTGAGAGATGGTGATGAGCTGAGTGTCTTCCTGACAGCAGTGATCGGCTACTGCTCTGTCATCCGTCTCCGGTATTGATATCCCATCTGACTGACTGAGGAGGAGTCACTCTGTCTTCAGTGCTGTTGCTTATTTCTCCTCCTCAGTCTTTGCACATCAGCCTTCTGGTCAAAGTTCTGTAGCATACAGCATCCCAGCCGTCTGTTAGGGTAGTGTCTGCCAAATGGAAAAATAATGAGAGCCAAGACCGATTAATATTTGTTATAACACCCATTTACTGAAATCAGCCAACACATCGTAACAGTGGACAGGTGTTTAATCTCAGGGAAAGTCTTTTTAGGTGACAAATACAAGTTGGTTGCTTTTCCCAAATTCCCATCATTGCATTGTTTTGTTTTTGGACCTTTTCCAGAATAAACAGCCTGTTTGAGATTCTGCATTCTGTTTGTATTAACATTGGTTGGTTTGTTATAAGAGTAATGAGTGACAATTGTCTTCATTTACCTTCATTCCATTCCAAATCTGATTTCTTTCTTTCATGGAGCCTAAAAAGATTTTGAAAAATCTCCAAGTTGCTCTTTTTCATGATCTTTTACAGCCGTTCTTTTTCATCTGTCTTGGAGCCAAACAGTGTCTGTCCCCATTCACTTGCGCTAGATGGCAGAGAAACCAAGATTTTTTTAGCTAAATCAAACCTTGTGGTCCACCTAAGAAATAATGTTAAAGTAAATGATTTCACACTTTTACACACTTTTTTTTTTTAAAGTATTTGAAGCATCATATTTTTATTTATTGGTTAATGACATGTGTTCATAATAAAGAGAAAAATATTTAAAAAATGTAGTTTAAAAACATTCTTGTTAGCTTCATTTTTTTTGAGAGAGAGAGAGAGGGAAAAAAGAAATGAGTCTAAAAAAAATCTTGTGCTGTCACTATCAAGCAAAAGGGTGAAATCATGATTTTTCTTTTTAATTCTACATATGTACACAGTTCATTTAAAACAAGTTTTTAAATGTTTTTTAGGCTAAAAAGTTTTAATTTAGTACATTTATTTTATTCTTTTAGTGGAGCTTCTTCTTTAAGACAGTTGTATTGCCTTAATTTGTCAAAAAAAAAAGGTTAGTTCACCCAAAAATGAACATTGTCATTAATTCCTCACCCTCGTGTTGTTGCAAACCAACAAGATCTTCGTTCATCTTCAGAACACAAATGAAGATATTTTTGATGAAATCTGAGAGCTCTCTGACCCCTCCATAGACAGCTATTTAAAGGATTAGTTCACTTCAAAATTAAAATGTCCAGAAATTTTACTCACCCCCATCTCATCCAAGATGTTCATGGCTATCTTTCATTTTTTTTTGAGGAAAACATTCCAGGATTTTTTTCCATTTAGTGGACTTCTTTGGCAACCAACGGGTTGAAGGTCCCAATCAATGCAGCTTCAAAGGGCTCTGCGCGATCCCAGACAAAGAATAGTCTTATCTAGCGCAACGATCTGTCATTTTCCAAAAAAAATGTAAAAAAGAATATACTTTTTTTAGCCTAAATTGTTTATCTTGTGCTGCTGCAAGTGATCACGCTAGACGTAGGCAGAAGTACCGCACCCGTGTTTAAAAAAAACTCACGTGTTTTTAAGATTAATTTTAAGACTAATGTGAACATCCTTTAGCAAAAAAAAAAAAAAAAAAAGTTGAAAATGGAGTGTTGTTTGTAAAGGGTGTTTGTATTCGTCCTTGCCCGTTCGCTTGGAGCTGTACTTCTGCCTGCATATGGCGTGACCTTTTTCGATGTGATTACGCAATCCATGGCATGTCGCAGAGCAGCGCAAGATGAGCAAATTAGGTCAAAAAGTGTGTGTGTGTATGTATGTATGTATGTGTATATATTAGGGCTGCACGATTTGGTGAAAATATATAATTGCGATTATTCTGGGTAAAATTGCGATTGCGATTTAAAATGCGATTATTGTTATTATAATTTTTTACACATGAAAAGTGTGTGTATATAACATTTTGTGTTTTTATATTAATGTGAATAATAATAATTATGATTATTATTACTGCTAAAAAATTTTTTTATTAAATAAGAAATATTACCATTACAATAACATTTTCATAATTAAAAATAAAAAAGAGTACGTCAGAATAAATATAACAATATAATACTAATAATTATTATTATTTTTGTAATATTTTACAGAAGTCTTATTTTACAAAAGAAAAAAAAACTGCTGGGTTACCTATTAATATGCAGACAGCCTATGACTAAAAAATATTAGAAAGGTCTAAGCCTAAGGAGTTATTCTTAAAGTCTGTCTTTAATATGAAATATGAACCTCTTGTGCATCCACTGTGGGGGAAAAAAACTCCTGTACATTGAAGAAAAACATGGATTGTCCAACAAATGTATAATTTTTTAAAGTTTATTAAGTTTTCTAATTATTGATTACCCACAAGTTTTTAATTCATACTGAAAGCCAGAGGGCGCCCTCGAACGGAAACCGCCACATTTGCCTCAGAGAAGTAATTGACAGTTTTCAGGAAATCTATGATGTGAGGCTAACGCGGTGTAAACAGAAGATAGAGACGCTTTGATTAAACATGACGACAATAAACACTACTGCAGCAAAATATGGTGTATTTGAGTTCTTCAAGTCGTCAAGGGTATTTTCATAATAATAAAGTGTATTATAATGCAGTGCTGATTGGCATAGAATACTATAAAATAACGCATCGTCTGCCGCACTCTCTGATGAGAAGCCACATCAGCTCACAAACACTCGCCTGACGATATGAAGTGAGGTAAAACATGTTATTAAACGTTGTCTTTTGTTGAACAGGTTTATGAACGCTTCACTAGTTTGTGAAGAGGTTTGACTCCTGTTGCTTTTTTAAACGCACGTTATAAGGGACTCAAACTCGCAGTCTTTCAGACGGAGCAGCGTTTATCACAGAGCCGCTCTTCGCTAACACATTGGGCATTTATTTATTTAATTAAAATCGCAGATTTGAGCTTTCATAATCGCACACAAGCCAAATCGCGATTGCGGTTCGATTTTGATTAATCGTGCAGCCCTAGTATATATATGTGCGTGCGTGCGCGCATGACAGACCAACGTTACTCGCAGTCGCACGATGACCAAAACAAATCTTTGGATGTTTTCCCTCCCCTGAATGCCTTGCCCGTTTGTCCTTCTCCCTTTGATGATTTTCTTTAGATGCCTTCCTGACCGGCTCCAATCCGTCATCGAAATCCATAACGTTACGCTTGATTCTCTGACTGACAGACAGCTGTTGATCAGTGACGTAGCCTACGTGACTGACAGCTCGCCTACAGTATAAACAATTAAATGGTAAACCTTTTTTAGTTAGCCTATTGAATCCTCTTTTTAAAAATGTTTTTTGTTTTGCTATTATCGTTAAATCACTGAGCAAACTCGGAGCACTTCACCGGCGGTGACTCTCTCCTCGCGTGACATCCTGAGCTCGCACAGCGTCCTGAACGTTCTTTATCGCACTTTGTAAAGAAACTGGGCTGGCGGATATATATAATTATATATAATTATTATTTTTATTTATTTTTTATGACCTAGCGTTGCGCTAGATAAGACCTCGTCTGGGATCGCGCAGAGCCTCTGAAGCCCTTTGAAGCTGATTTTGACCTTCAAGACTTTGGAGAAAAATCTTGATATGTTTTCCTCAAAAAACTTAAATTTCTTTTCGACTGAAGAAAGAAAGACATGAACATCTTGGATGACATGGGGGTGAGTAACATATCAGGAAGTTTTCATTTTGAACTGAACTAATCCTTTAATTACCACTTTCAAGGCCTATAAAGGTGGTGAAGACGTTGTAAAAATAGTCCTTGTGACCCCAGTGGTTCAACCTTAATTTTATGAAGCGACAAGTTTTGTGCACAAAACAAACAAAAATTACAACTAAAATTCATTTATATTTTTTCTAGCCTCTTTACGTCTCCTGCATTGCAGCTCCCGCACGTCGTAGTGCTCACGTGAACGGTATCGGCTGCCGTATATACTGAGAGCGTTGCACTATTTATAACGTAAACTGCGTAGGAGACTGACACAGGCTAGAACAAAATTGTTTGTTTTTGCGCACAAAGTATTCTTGGCAAATTGTTGAACCACTGGAGTCACATGGACTGTTTTATCTATGTCTTTACGTTCTTTCTGAGCCTTGAAAGTGTTAATAGTAGACGTAAGTTAATAGTAGTAAAAGTAGACGGGTCAGAGAGCCCTCATAATTAATCAAAAATATCATTATTTGTGTTCTGAAGATAAATGAAGATCTTACAGGTTTGGAACAACATAAGGGTGAGGAATTAATGACAGATTTTTCAATTTTGGGTGCGTCACTTCATCAACCCTAATATAGAATTTTCAATTCTTTGGAGAAATGTAATGAAGGTTGTTCATTTGCATGTCTGGTGTGCCAGAACACACTTTAATATTATGACAGGCAGCAGAAGCAGAACGTGTGTGTGTGTGTGTGTGTGTGTGTGTGTGTGTGTGTGTGTGTGTGTGTGTGTGTGTCCGTCCTTAGGCCAGTGCTGTGCCATCACTAAACTGTCCTCCCCCAGATGCTATTTATAGTAAGAGTCTACCTCAGAGAAATCGGCAAAGAAGAAATGCATCTATAATTAAACCGAGCTTCTCTCTCACGCTCTTATACACACTGTCCTTTTCTTCCCCGCTTATATCCTTTTCTCCTTTGTATCCTTTATATTGCTTTATTTTTCTTTAAGTGGTATTTATGTTTCCTTACCTCAGACCCTGTGTTATTCTCTGCCCAAGCCCTGCTACATACACCTACGAATAACTGTGTTTCCCTGCGGTCGTTCGGACGGGGCACCACTATGGAATTTTAGGCGTTTCTCATGGGGTAAAAACATGGCATTCCTTGAAGATACCACATTTAAAATACCACATTATATAAATACGGTATTTAAACTAATATTGTTAATAATGCCATGTTAAAAAATTACACATTTTTATATTTATTTGAATGAATGATTCAATGATTCACTCAAAGACTTTCTCCTCATAAAGGCCGTTTCTCAATACCAAGTACGTGAATTTGTGACTTGCGTCCTTGGTAGTTCAGACTTGCCAAGTTCGACTCGGGAGAACGAAACTCCAGAGGACAGGAGAAATCGTCATCTATCTCAATTGTGAATCGTCATCAGTCGCTAAACAAGTCCTGTTCCAATTAGGGCTGTGCGATATTGAAGAAAAATGAGATGTGCGATACCTTGTTAAATAATGCTCGATATGCGATACGATATTGCAATTAGTGTGTAAAATCTATTTAAATTACATTAAAAAATATGTAAAAACTGAGAATACCATTTGTGTTTCACAGTCTTTCTGGGAAAAGAAAGCAATGCTACAACTTCTGAAAGTGACAGTCTGAAAGTGTCACAAATTTTAGATACAGTACAAAATTTAATACAGATACAATATAATTTTAACATCAATGTAAACAAACAAAAAGTGTAATTGCAAATGTAATGCAGACACGAAACTGAACTGAAAGGATCACGTCCTTTCAGAGAGGCGACTTGTGCACGTTTTGGTGTGTGTGTGTGTGTGTCATACAGCGCGAGACAAGTTGTTGTTTTTCGCAAGTTAATGCATTTAATAACTCTTTATAACTTCAAGCTAGTCACATGGGTAAAAGTCGTGTGCCCATCGCAGCGTCGACCTAAAACGTACACTCTTCACAATGTTGAAGTAGCCTATTACAATCCTTCAGAGATTGCGTGCCGTTATGATATGCATATTATGATGTATACATTTGCGATATTTCAATAATTGCGATATATTGCACAGCCCTAGTTCACATCTAGCCAAGTGCAGCTGAAATCCCCGGATGTGTTCTTGATCCTCCCTTTTTATCGAGGATGCATCGAGAGGAGACTTGTGGACTTCAGACAGACCGGTACCCCAGAATGCATCTCACACCGAACAGCAAGCATCAATAGTGGATGAGAAACCCCACACAATTTAAAAATACTACAGTTAATGTATCACGAAATGTAGTTTTAAGACTTTTTCAGGTGAGAATGTAGTTGTTTAAAGCTCAACTCTGTGGTTTATTTATAAAGAGAGCGCCTATTTGAAGATTTGATCTGGCGTTTTTAGGGTTGTGAGATCCAGTTGATCAGCGGGTGCTCCGCGCTCGTCAACCCGCCGAGAGCAGCCTTTTCTCGGCTAAACCTTCTGACATCTCCCGCTGGCTCGGATGTCTCTGGTGGTTAAACATGAGAGATAACAGGCAATCTTTGATCTCATGAATCTATAATTTGTTCCCTGACAGATCGTTTTGGCGGAGGGCTGAGTGAAGTTTTATATTTTAGGATATTTAACTTAACCGTTGTAGAGAGCACTAACTTTGTTTGACTGAATTGTTTGCTTTATTTCTTGTGTAGCTTCTTACTTACACTCTTATATCATTGATCACACACAAACTGACATTTAACAAAAAGAGACTGGGCTGTGTTTTATGTCATATTTCATTTTATAGAGTGA
This sequence comes from Pseudorasbora parva, assembly GCF_024679245.1. Taxonomy (NCBI): domain Eukaryota; kingdom Metazoa; phylum Chordata; class Actinopteri; order Cypriniformes; family Gobionidae; genus Pseudorasbora; species Pseudorasbora parva. The sequence continues at coordinate 13,103,730 of NC_090179.1, forward strand.
AAATCATATATATGCACACTTGTCTGAACCACACATTATTGTTATTATTTTATGTAAACGAAAAGAGGCAGGTTTTTTTATATTTCGTTATGTTATATACATGCAGTGAAGATTTGTGCAGCGATCAAGATCTGGAGCGAGTGATTTTTCATGTTAAGTCATTGGGAAGGCGCATTGACGTGCTTCTGGAGGTCCTGCGACGCGTTTAGCGCTGTGGGTGCGATTTCGCCCTCATTCACGCGGATGACGCGAATTGAGCGTCTTGATATGTTCTTTTTGTGCATTCATGCATTTAAAGTGAATTCGTGTCTGACGCCCGAGTTGAAAAATCTGAACTTTGGTGTCAATTTGTGCCGCGTTAACTAATCAGGGGCCTGCTTGCTGGTGTCAAGTAGTGGATGTGTCACAAAATGTAGTAATGAGAATGTAGTTGTTTAAAGCTCGAATCTGTGGTTTATTTATAAAGAGAGCGCCAATGTGAAAATTGAGTTGAGATCCAGCTGATCAGCGGGTGCTCAGCGCTCATTAACCCTGGCGAGAGCAGTCTTTTCTCAGAGCTGTTGCCGGCTCTGTAGTGTGTCTGTAATGGTTAAACATGAGATATAATTTTTCTTGTGTAGATCTAACGGGCGATCTTTGGTCTCCTGGATCTATCATTTGTTGCCTGCCAAATCGTTTCGACTGAGAGAAAAGTTTTATAACTCAATTTTTTTAGGCTATTTAAAGGTCCCGTTCTTCGCGTGTTTTCGAAGCTTTGATTATGTTTACAGTGTGCAATATAACATGAGTTCATGTTTCGCGTGTAATAAAACAGTATTTTTCACACAATTTACTTATCTGTACAGCGCTGTTTGCTCTGTCCTAAAAACGGCCTGATGATTTCCTTGTTCTATGAAGTCCCTCCTTCAGAAACACGTAACGAGTTCTGATTGGGCCAGCACTTCCCGTGTTGTGATTGGACAGCAGCTTAGCGCACTTTGCCCGGAAAGGTCCCGCCTCTTACCATAACGGGGAGATGCAAGCGCTGAATGCGCGCTCTTCTCCACGTGGGAGAGCAACAAGACCACGCCCCTATTTTGCGTGTTCTTGTGGGCGGAGGGTTAGTCAACAAACGGTTTAGTTGCGTCATTAAAGCAGGAAGTGCAGGGCTGTAGTCCAAACCGGCCGTTCGCTGTAGGCTTTGAAAGGGAACTTCTGTTAAATAAAATATCCCGCTTGGCATTGAACTTTGAGCTTTATAATTTTACAGGTATTATTTATGCTCTAACAGCAACATTACACACTAACTAAAGTTTGAAAGATGGAATCGCGAAGAACGGGACTTTTAACTTTTTTGATGTAGCCTTCTAGCGCTGACTTCATATGTTTGACTAAATAGTTTACTTCATTTCTTGTATAGCTTCTTATACCTTTTACTTATCTAATAATAATAATATTGACGACAGGCCGTTGAATTATTAGAAAAATAATGCACACCGTTAAACCTTGGGTCTAATAATTTAACGGCCCGGAGACATCTTATAATTTAACACCCTAATAATTTAATAACACCCTAATAATCTAATAATTTAACACCCCAAGACATCGATCTGATGATATATTTTAAGGGATTCGTCTGGTTTTTGTACTTAAATCGCTATTGTGAGTAGGACTGTTTCTTCCGCCTATATATATATATATATATATATATATATATATATATATATATATATATATATATATATATATATATATATATATATATATATATATATATATATATATATATATATATAATTCTTTATTTATTTATTTTTTATTGCAAACAAATCATACTTCATTAATTTTATAAAATATATTCAAATATTATTCAAATATTTCCACCATAATGCCACTCCAGTGGTCGAGCCAACATCTGCTCCAGACATCAGCTTCCGTCTATTGTCTTGAATAAACTTACGAAAACTCATAACCATTCTTCCCTCTGATTTTTCAGGTGAAATATGACCTGACCATTTTTGGTGCCAATCACCCTTTGCATGGTTCTCACAGATTGTTAACCGCCATTCATTATCTTTTACAGTTCCACCTGTTGGGAATGAGCCGACATGTTTGGCCTTTCTCCAAAAGCATTCAGCTGTTACATTCCAAATTTTTACAATCGCACCTCCCCCGATCCTCCCTTCTGTTCTGACATGTCCTTGTCTAGTTGCACTGTATGGAGGTGCAAACCGCCATATCTAGTTTAATCCACACTGTTGTACTACTCGTTTCAGACCCCCAAGCCATCATCTGAACGTGTGAACCTCAAAAAACACACACACACAGGCTCTTTCATGCTTTTACCTCGGCTCCGGTTTGACGCTAGAGTACTAACTGATGTTTTGCACAGTTCATGACTCAGAATGTACGAGAATCCACTCTTTTTACAACGTTTATAAGACCTTCATAAATAAAACGTGACGCTTTCCAGATGATGCACTCTTAAATGTTCTGTATTTATGCTAACCACCAGTTGCTCCAAGTGGGGCTTGTTCTGCAACGTTACACTTAGCTTTACGGAAACAAATTCCCAAATCTTTGTAGGTTTTTAACCGACATGTGACCATTCTGCCATGTCTGAGTGTGTCTGTCTTCTCTCCGCAGGTCTTATATTACTCTTTTATCTAGTCTTCTATGGCTTCCTGGCTGGGATGTTCAGTCTTACCATGTGGGTGATGCTTCAGACGCTGGAAGATCACACTCCCAGATACAGGGACCGAGTGGCCAATCCAGGTAACAATCCCACAACATTAAGGTACTATTCTTTGTTAAGCCCCTTTGGACACCAAATGTACCTGCAATTATAGAATCACCCACATATTGTTCCAAAGTCATTGTTTAGGCAGCTTTTTAGTGACTTTTTCCATATAAAAAATATTTAATTTTACTCTTTGTGTGGTAATGTTTAATGAATTTTATTTATAAAAGCCCTAAATAGTAATTTTTCTAATTCTACAATGTTAAATTGTTTAAAAAAAATGACTTTTATTTTATAAAAATGTGTGTCCATAAATCTTGTCAACTCTGTCACGTACCATACTTTGCCTTTTAAATTGGTGGAGTAATCTCCGACAACTATAAAAGATACAGGAAATGATGTCACTTTCCCTCATTGATAAGCTCTGGAGCACTGAACGGTATGTGCGCTCTCTCTGAGAAAATAGTTGAATCTAAAAAGTTCTTACAAAAAAAAAAAAGTTATTTTTTTTTAAATGTCAAACAAATTGTTACCACAATATCAGAAGGAAAACAAAATGTATCACTGATCTCACAGTTAATTGTTTAAATGTCTATAAATCGTGATTTCATTAGTGTTATGTGCTCTTAGCATTTATGCTAGCAAGGAGAGTTTTTGGCTAAAAAGTTTAAAATGGTCAGTTCTGTTACTGTCAACTGTTACCAATGTTATTTCTACACAGTGCCTGATTTGTCTGTAACAGAGTTGACAAACAATGCTATAAAGGAGTAACTTTTTTATTAAATGTAAAAAGGAAGTACCTTGTGTTTGGCAAGCACTGGATTATTAAAATATGTTTTCAATAAGAATTCAGTTAGCGAACCGCTTTTTCCCTTAACTTTTTGAAATGCGAAATGTATCTCTATTTATAGAATCACTCATTCATTTGCAAAGTGGTTTACTTAGGAAAAAACTGAAACTGTAAACTAAACTTCAACTAAATGTTTTATGATGCAACAAAATATTTTTCAAACGGTTTGCTCAATTATTTTAGTAAGTTTTCGTGGCAGTCAAGTTAATTGAGTCATCAAGGTTTTTCATATACAGAAAATCCACATACTGCAAAGTAGGGCTGCATATTGATTTCACGATTTTAACTGATTTTTATAACTTTGAACCAATATTTGTAGGGCCCTATAAAATCCGTTTTATTTTTTCCCAAATTCCGTTTTATTTTTTCCCAAATTCTGTTTTTTCCGTTTTAATTTTTGCAGATTCCTTTTTTTCCGTTAAAATGTTTGGCAATTCAGGTTTTTTTTACTCTTTACTGTTATTTTGGTGAAAAAAGAGTGTGCTTTTAATGTTAATATAATAGAACATAAAACAAAAAATAAGAATGACCTTAAATTTATTGAGGTAACAAATATGATATTTGGCATAACACTGCACTTCAAGTACTTCAAATATTAATGGTTATTAGCTTTAAACTTTCCGGTAAAATAAATTATAATAGTTTATATAAGTTAAAATGAAAGTGCTCCAGTAGCTTTTTCTTTCAAGTAATTTTTTTTAAAAAGAACTAAAAAAAAAAATTCATAAGAATCATCTTTTACATACAGTACTATTAAGTAAAACATTTAAAGCTGAAAATTAACATTAAAAAATAACACATTTCACCATGAAATCATGTAGTGAATTGTTCTGTGTGTTTAACAATCACCATTATGATATCCAGAGCTGTGAAAAATAAAAATACACGAAAACACAACCCTGCTTGAAGTTTTTTCCCCCAACTTCAAAGGCCCCTTTAAATGATTAAAACTAGATGCTTAATTTTAACTTTAAGGTTACTTATCATGTAAACTATCCATAGGCTACAGCATGTTAAATGCATGTTTGGAACAGACTAACAGAGGGGAAAACGGTCGCATTTGCAGCAGATATGCATTGCTGCCTAATGTGCCCATTATAAATCAAAGCACGAGATGACAGGGGTCGAGCAGAACACCGGAAAATCTGAAAGAATGGACAATATTTGTCTGTCTGTGCAATACACGAGCCGCGGTTCAGCTGCGCGCGCGACCAATGCTGCCTGAGCACAACGAGCGCGCGGCTCCCGCTCTCCATACGCAAAGCTTCTGCGCCGCCTGCGCGTGCAGTGTGAAACCGCCGTTAGCGTCGAGTTTCTTAACTTTTTCGCAGCCGAAAGCAGAGCCGTGGAGACCAACTTCGCCATACTTTCATTGTTTTGAAGGGCGAGCTGAAATGACGGGAGAGGTTGTGTCGCGGAGTGTCCCGTCTGCACTTCCCTCAGACATACGTTCTCCACCCACACGACACAGAATTTCATTACAAATATGTACAATTCCGGGAAAATCTGCGTTAACACTAGATTCCGCGTTTATATGCAGATTCCGCGTTAATATGCCAATTCCGCGATTCCGTCCGCGATTCCGTGATCGTGGAAATTATAGGGCCCTATATTTGTTTCTTAAACCCAAGAATTGATCTTTTAGTCCAGTGTTACTCATTGCGCGGCTCGCGAGCCTCATGCGGCTCGCCAAGCTTTAATTTGCGGCTCGCATTATATCACATGTGAATGCGTATCAATAGTACGAGTGTGCAATCTCGTGGAATGTATATGAGTTTTGGCGTGCATATGCTACGCAGTTTTTCGCGTGCATATTATACGCACTTTATGCCGTGTATGACACGCTCTTGGATGGGGGTGGGGGGTTGCGTATAATACGCGTATCATATGCACGCGAAAAATCACTCCTTTATCATGTGGATAAATATCGTTAGTCAATTCTGTTGTTTTTTTCGAGAAAATGATGGATTGTCTTAACAGTAACTTCCAAAAGCCCAGGACAAACCGAGGCAGAACACCGTAACAGCAGTTACCGCTCTTTGCCTTTGTTTTGGAACGCTCAAACGGAGTTACGGTACTCTGCCTTTGTTTTGGAACGCTCAAACAGAGTTACGGTACTCTGCCTTTGTTTTGGAACGCTCAAACGGAGTTACGGTACTCTGCCTTTGTTTTGGAACGCTCAAACAGAGTTACGGTACTCTGCCTTTGTTTTGGAACGCTCAAACGGAGTTACGGTACTCTGCCTTTGTTTTGGAACGCTCAAACAGAGTTACGGTACTCTGCCTTTGTTTTGGAAAGCTCAAACGGAGTTACGGTACTCTGCCTTTGTTTTGGAACGCTCAAACGGAGTTACGGTACTCTGCCTTTGTTTTGGAACGCTCAAACGGAGTTACGGTACTCTGCCTTTGTTTTGGAAAGCTCAAACGGAGTTACGGTACTCTGCCTTTGTTTTGGAACGCTCAAACGGAGTTACGGTACTCTGCCTTTGTTTTGGAACGCTCAAACGGAGTTACGGTACTCTGCCTTTGTTTTGGAACGCTCAAACGGAGTTACGGTACTCTGCCTTTGTTTTGGAACGCTCAAACGGAGTTACGGTACTCTGCCTTTGTTTTGGAACGCTCAAACAGAGTTACGGTACTCTGCCTTTGTTTAGTCATGCGTCAAAATTAAGTTACGGTACCGACATGCAGTTATGGTGTCCCGCTTTTATTTTACTGTCTATTAAAGTCTGCCGCGTTTAAGTTACGGTGTAGCCTGTGTACTGTCATACATGTTTTCATAATGCAGAATATTCACTCGGCGCGCTGTCAGGCAGTTTGGGGCTGTATAGACTACTCGAATGCCATGACCGTGCGATCACGCATTCAATCAGTAACAGTTCGCAATTATATCCATATATCCTACCTTTTCTTGTAAACCCGATACAATCCATGGCAATGAACGTCATCGGAGATGTTTAATCCACAAGCATTCTGAGAATTATTCCTACTTGTCGTTCACATCAATCTAAAAGTTGTCCTTTTAGGCTAGGCGATTTTCATTCAAAGATGTAAAAGTAATTAAGCTATGTATCCTATTGTATCATTTTAAAAAAAAAACATTAAAAACATATTGCAATAAATAATTACTCTGTTTAGCGTATGAATGGGCAATCCGATCCAGTCAGCGCTGTCATTAGAGCGTGATAACCAAACTTAACCCTTGATTGACCAGCGGCACTATTGCTATTTATCTTATTCCAATCCCATGCATTTTTACATGATTTGTTATTTGTTCTATTTTTTATATCTTTGCATCATATATGCAAATGTTTACTCACTAGAAATAATCTTATCTTGTTCATATAAGTCAGTGTTACCTATCAACCTGTAAGTTTTGCTGCACACCAATGAAGATACTCTTTACTAGACGTATTGTGTCCTTAATAATGGCATCAGAATGCAACCAAAGCACATTATGGTAATAATAAGATGGCTATAATTAATTGTAAATCATCCAAAATAAATGCCATGATCATTAGATTTTATACAGGTGTTACTATAATGATTTTGTAAATGGTGATCAGCAACCAAATATTGATAATATGGAAGTTACTGCCTTTTGCCTTGGCATGACTCCTCATTTTTTGCAAACAATACAAAGGCAGAGTGCAGTAACTTCAAAGTAGGGGTCAAAAGTCAAGTTTGAGTAAAAAAAAAGTGTATGTAGATCATTTTCATTACTAAAACATCTAAATGCCAGATTTCCAGTGTCCTACCTATAACTAATTTGGCTGGACAACAAAAAATCTTTAAAGTAATTTTTCTCAGTTCCACACTCCAGTGAGTTAAGGTCTTTTGCCTTTGTAGGGCAGAATTGTTATCTAATTTTTTGGCCTTCAAAACATCTTAAAATGCACATATGTAGATCATAGAAATCAAAATTTTCTCGGGTGAAAATGCCCCCCGAACCCCCCTAACATTTTGGATCTCTGTAATTATAAACATTATAATTATTACATGTAAAGTATGAACATGCAGTAAGGGGGTATTATTTGCTTTATAAGTAATAAACAGCCAATATCGTATGGGTATGTTTGTAAGGTACTAGTTAATGGCGCAATTTGGACACTACACTGTTACCATTTTTTCCAAAGGCTACCCTCACTGGGGGCTAAGCTCCCCTAAAACGAAAATCCTAGAAACGCCCCTGCTTTGCAATAAAAGTGGCTCTCCTATTGATTTTGTGCTATCAGTGCGGCTCTCATGAAAAAAATAGTGAAGACCACTGTTTTAGTCTATGCTATTTTCCGTTGATGAATGAACAGAACTTTGTATCATGCCTCCCATCCAATAAAAACAACAACTAATTGTAGTAGAAACATAAGAATGTAATTATAAAGTTATTATTATAATAAAATTCCTTATTTACATGTTTGTATATAAATCAGTTAATTTTAGCCTCCAAAATGACAGTAATGTTATACCAACGGACTCTCTGTTTACAGCTTTAGCTGCGATTTTATAGCCTTGAAACTTTGCCATATACTGTACCTGATATATCCAAAATAATAAAAATGTAATCAAATTTAATGTAATCTCAAGCATGAATTGAAATTGAATTGTGAAATTTGTGTCAATATCAGCCCTAATCTATATATTGCAGATATATAAGCAGTACTGTAGTATGCTGTTCTGAACCTTGCAATACACAAAAAATGACCTGGTTCATCTTTGTTAGTTTTTTTAAACAATACATTGCTGTTTAATTATAAGTATAAATTAGTATAACTGTAAATTTCATAACAGGTTAGTTGTACATGAGGAGGTGTTTTTTTTTTTTTTTTTTGGGGGGGGGGGGGGGGTGTAGAGGGCTTCTAAATCCGTTCTAGATAGCGTTAAACCATAAATGACAAAGAAACAAGTTGTATCTACATACCCATAAACCTGCATTTTAATCTCTTAAAGCAAAGCTGTCTGTTATCACACTACGGTCAATCAGACTATATTTGATCATTTTGCAATGCACATCTCTGTGAAACAGCTTTGTTTGTTAAAAAAAATCCTCAAATTCTTTTTCCAACACTCCTTTTGTTTTCTGTCTTTATGGTGACTTTATATGTGTGTGTATATGCACACTGTATGCTCTATATGTTCATATGGTCACACTTTAGATTAGGGTGCAATTCTCAACATTACTATAGCTTTTGCCTCAAACTCCGAATTACTGCGTATTAATAGTTACTAAGGTAGTTAAGTTTAGGTATTGGGTAGGGTTAATAGGGTCATGCAGAAAGACATTTAAAGGGATAGTTCATCCAAAAATGAAAATCGTCATCATTTACTCACCCTCAAGTTGTTCCAAAACTGTATGAATTTGTATCTGAATTGTCATTTTTGGGTTAACTAACCCTTTAATATGTTCTTTATTACTAGTACTAATAAACAACCAATATCCTGGAAATATGCATACTAATAAGCAACTAGTTAAAGGACAACTCCGGTGAGAAATGACCCTAGGGGTAATTAACAGATGGTTAGCGAGTAGATCGTTCTCTGGGATGCGTTTTCATGAAAATCGAATGTAAAGAGTTTTATCTCTAAAAACTGTTTGTACTCTTACAAAGTTCTCAATGCTGCGGTTTGCATGTAGGGACTCTCATTATGCTACTGTGTTAGTGTGAGGCTATTTTGAGCCTTGTTAGTGGTATTAACTAGCGATTTAATTTTACCACCCTGTGTCTACCCTGTGCCCCATAGACTAGTGTTATAAGCTAATCTGTTTTTAGAGATAAAACTCTTTACATTCGATTTTCATTAAAACGCATCCCAGAGAACGATCTACTCGCTAACCATCTGTTAATTACCCCTAGGTTCATTTCTCACCGGAGTTGTCCTTTAATAGTGTATATGTGGTAACACTTTAGTTTAAGGTCCAATACTCACTTTGTATGAAAACATGGCCAAAAAATGCATGCTTCATTGCTTTATCACAAATAAAACGATTGACTCCAAGCAAATCTCCCCCCAAAAATGTAATAGATTGATGACATATTCTAAAACTTTAAAGACATTGATCTGCTCTCATAGATACACGTTCCAAAAAGAGTTTTTTAAATAAATTTTTTAACCCTCATACACATTTTTTGACGTTGAGAGTAACTGGGCAGAATTTGCGCTAGAGGTGCCGTTTAGATGGTGTGATTTTATTCAGTGCTATTTTTACCATTACCTCCATTGCAATCAGAACACCAGTCTCAGCAGTGTTACACATCATCCATTAGACTCCCACTCACTCACACATTCAGTCACACACACACGCACACACACACACAGTCGTACACTGTGCAGCCCCCACACACTTGTGTTTGCGATGAGAGTGCTCCGATTCCATCTTCTTGCTCGATTATGAGCGCTGTTAAACCCGGCAGGCGATACACATCGCTCTCTCTCTCTCGCTCTCTCTCTCGCTCTCTCACTCTCTCTCTCTCTCTCTCTCTCTCTCTCGCTCTCTCTCGCTCTCTCTCGCTCTCGCGTTCGCTCGCTATCATTCATCCTTCCCCAAGTGTCAATTTATTCCTCCCACTGATCTTTTTTTTTCTTCCCTCAGCTCTCCCCACCTTTCTCGAGATCTTTTAGTAACAGAATGTTCTCAGTACAGACACAGTTGGATATCATTTCAGACAAGTTGCAGTTTAGTGTCTCCAATTATCAGTTCTTTGTATGTTCCAAGCTAGATTTTGAGGCAAGTGTTAATGAGCGCCAACCCAGAGGTGATATCATCTGATTCTGATATCATCATGATATATGTTCCCAAAGAGCACACATACAGTCAGATGTCTTTTGAAGGAGTGCATCATTTTAAAAGAGTGTTATTCTGGATCTTATTTTTATACAGACATATTTTAAGACATCTGTCTTGAGTTCCCACGTAGTGAAAATTAATAAAACTAAAGGCCTTAAATTCCCTTCTAAAATGCCTTTGTGAATATCGTTATTTGTAATTGTTGGCTAGAAATTGGCATTAACTGGGAAATGCATTTGAAAGGTCATTGAGGTAAAACGGGGAGGGATTCCAACAAGAATGGTTGTCAACAAGATGTGTCAATAGTCTAAAAATGTCATAAAATGCACACTGAATCGATGTATCTGCCACACATATGTGTGTAATCTGCATTCAATTTGTATCATGTATATATGAATGGCATATTTTTTCCTCAGGGCTGATGATCAGGCCGAAGTCATTGGAAATTGGATTTAACCGATCTATTCCCCAGCAGTACGGCATGTATGTTCAGCACCTGGAGTCGTTCCTGCAGCGTAAGTACCTTACCTCTCTGCATTTGGTTCTACATAAAGGGTTAGGGTTACGAGCAGTGTTGGGGGTAACGCATTTCAAGTAACTTGAGTTATGTAATCAGATTACTCTTCCAAGTAACTAGTAAAGTAACGCAGTACTTTTAAAATTTACAAAAAAATATCTGTTACTTTTTTTTTTAAAAGTAACGCAAGTTACTTTTTCATATTTCATTGACAGCTCTTCTCCCCATGTTGAAAAAAAATTGAGTGTAAGCCGTTGTGTGTGAACAGGTTATTGTAGTTCTTGACCAAATGTGAGCATTTATTTATCTCACTTGCACAATAAAGATAAAGTACTCTTCAAAATGAATAAAATCAGTCAAATGCAAAATCAGAAAACTGCAAAAGTTTCAAATTATTAAACTCTGCAAAAACTCAAATAATTCAATATTTAATAAAACAACTATTTTTATGCATTTATGTAGCGACCCCTGAAGAGAACAGCCGAAAGAAGAAGAAGAAGAAGATTGACCAATGTTTTGCTGCTAACTTTCGATGAATCAGTTAAACCAAAAGCAAAAATGACTTTAGATTTTAGTTTTTCATTGGTGAAGTACGAGTGTTAAACTTTTTTGTCCTGCGTCCTATTCTTTCGTTATCCAGAACGGCAGCGCAGCTGAAAGGTTTGTTTGAGCGGCGCCCTCTACTGTACATGCGTGAATTAGCATTTTTACCTCGGCCTGAGGCTTATTATTTAAATTTTGGTGTGAAGAGGCCTTTACATTTGCACAAAAATATATATTTTTTTTTGTTATAAAAAACAAAGGTGAGAAAAAGTAACGCAAAAGTAACGTAACGCATTCAGTCACTCAATTAGTTACTTTTTAAGGGAGTAACGCGATATTGTAATGCATTACTTTTCAAAGAAACTTTCCCCAACACTGTTAACAAGACAGAGTTGGAGCCAAGACCAGATCCTCCCCTGAACCGGGTGCTAGTTCAGAGTTTTCAGAGTTAGTTCAACTGACAAGCCTTCTAAAAACCGTTTGCTGGCACCAATCCATCTCGAACAAGTCTTCCATCAACGACGAACTTTGTGATTTTACTATTGATGGAAGCTTTGCTAACCTTCGTCGGCATCAAAACACAGCGAATCCAATGCATCCGTGCAGCTCGCTGTAATTTGTATAGACTGAGATTACAATCGAGCAGCTATTAGCTGGATTAGCTGCTATTTAAAAAATGGCGGTCACAAGTTTTTTTTTTTCAGGGTAACCCCGCCCCCAGCCCCTGACGCAAGTGGTTCTTACTTCTAGACCAGCACTGTTTTGGTGCTACTTAAGAACCCCTTTTCCTGGTTCAGGGCTGGTGCTTTGGGTGTCAAAAAACAAAGAACCGATTTAAAACTAGGCTCTGGCTCCGAACCAGCACTCACTGCCTTGGTGGAAAAGGTGTATAAGAAGCAGGCCAGTACCAGACCTGCTGTGACCAATATCAGGCCTTACCAATACCTAGACCATCTAAGAGCAAAACCAGTCTAGTTTCCCTAACAACTAGACTCTAGACTAGGCCCAGATCCAGGCCATGAGCTGTTGTTCCAAGGAGAAACCTTCAAATAGTTTGACATAGAGAAGACTAAACTGTTTAGCCAGAAGCCTTGTGAAGTTGAGGAGGCCTTGAGACTCCAACTCTGTTCAGAACCAGCAAACAGCATCCATGCATGGCAGACAATGGGTGGATCAAATGTTTGAAACGAAGCATTCCCCCAGCAATACGGCATTATGCTTAGCACCTGGAGTCGCAACGCTCTTTTAAGTACGTACTTGCAGTACAAGCCAGTACATACAGCCATATTTGAGATAAAATAATGACACATCTTTACTAACACGGGTGTTTTTGTAACACTGTTGCTCATCAAGGTCATATTTGGGACAAGCAACCACTACACAGGAGCCAGGAGGAAGTAATGTGGTCAGATATTTTGCAAGACAATAAGAGGACTTAAAATCCACCATATTATAAACCTTATGTATTAGATAGTGGCTTAAAAGGTGAAAATGTTTATTATTTGATTTGCCTCTCTCAATACACAGACTCAAATAATGCTTTAGTGATGGAGAATCATTTTAATGATCTTAATGAATGCTTTGAATTTGACCTTCGTAATACAGCTGGTGGTTAAAAGTACTTAAATTTGCCTGTTTGTCAGCTGCACAAATTGTTCTCAGCTGTATGCTATCACCACACCACCAGAGCACGTAGACCTTAGTCTTTCTTGAATCACTAATGAGCCGATACAGCAGTCATGAGTGACTAATTTAAGGACCCCATGCAATTTAAAATTGGAGTCTTGTGGCTTTCAGTCCATTCGTTTTAAGGTCATCTATATGTTAGTTTTAGCAGATGCACACATCTAAAGTGTTTCTTCTCTGGGAAGTCAGGCTGTATAAAACACTTGTCCATCCCTAATTACACCTACAACTGATTAGCAAATAGCAAATCATAGTTCCGCAGGGGTGTAACGATATATTGTTAAATGATATACAGTGCCTTGTGAAAGTATTTGGCCCCCTTGAACTTTGCAAACTTTTGCCACATTTCAGGCTTCAAACATAATGATATGAAACTGTATTTTTTTGTGAAGAATCAACAGCAATTGGGACTCAATCATGAAGTGGAACTAAATGTTTTGGATATTTCAAACTTTTTTAACAAATCAAAAACTGAAAAATTGGGCACGCAAAATTATTCGGCCCCCTTAAGTTAATACTTTGTAGCGCCACCTTTTGCTGCGATTACAGCTGTAAGACGCTTGGGGTATGTCTCTATCAGTTTTGCACATCGAGAGACTGAAATTTTTGCCCATTCCTCCTTGCAGAACAGCTCGAGCTCAGTGAGGTTGGATGGAGAGCGTTTGTGAACAGCAGTTTTCAGTTCTTTCCACAGATTATCGATTGGATTCAGGTCTGGACTTGTCTTGGCCATTCTAACACCTGGATATGTTTATTTTTTAACCATTCCATTGTAGATTTTGCTTTATGTTTTGGATCATTGTCTTGTTGGAAGACAAATCTCCGTCCCAGTCTCAGGTCTTTTGCAGACTCCATCTGGTTTTCTTCCAGAATGGTCCTGTATTTGGCTCCATCCATAATCCCATCAATTTGAACCATCTTCCCTGTCCCTGCTGAAGAAAAGCAGGCCCAAACCATGATGCTGCCACCACCATGTTTGACAGTGGGGATGGTGTGTTCAGCGTGATGAGCTGTGTTGCATTGTTGCCAAAAAGTTCAATTTTGGTTTCATCTGACCAGAGCACCTTCTTCCACATGTTTGGTGTGTCTCCCAGGTGGCTTGTGGCAAACTTTAAACAACACTTTTTATGGATATCTTTAAGAAATGGTTTTCTTCTTGCCACTCTTCCAGAAAGGCCAGATTTGTGCAGTATATGACTGATTGTTGTCCTTTGGTCAGTCTCTCCCACCTCAGCTGTAGATCTCTGCAGTTCATCCAGAGTGATCATGGGCCTCTTGGCTGCATCTCTGATCAGTCTTCTCCTTGTTTGAGCTTAAAGTTTAGAGGGATGGCCAGGTCTTGGTAGATTTGCAATGGTCTGATACTCCTTCCATTTCAATATTATCGCTTGCACGGTGCTCCTTAGGATGTTTAAAGCTTGGGGAATCCTTTGTATCCAAATCCGTCTTTAAACTTCTCCACAACAGTATCTCTGACCCCCCACTCTGCACGCCCAATTTTTCAGTTTTTGATTTGTTAAAAAAGTTTGAAATATCCAATAAATTTCATTCCACTTCATGATTGAGTCCAATTTGTTGTTGATTCTTCACAAAAAATTACAGTTTTATATCATTATGTTTGAAGCCTGAAATGTGGCAAAAGGTCGCAAAGTTCAAGGGGGCCGAATACTTTCGCAAGGCACTGTATCTCAGTATAAAAATAAAATGTATCGAGGTTCGTATCGTGAGTTCAGCATCGTGATATATATCGAATCGTGGCACGATATCATTACACCTCTATAGTTCAGTGGTTTGTCTGATACTGCATTCCATTCGCTTGCTTGCTTCTTGGAGAAGTGTGGAGATCACCTCTTGAGGTCCCAATTCTGACTAGTATATATTTTTGGAAATCCACAACGCCAAGTACATGGTTAACGATAAACATGACCTTGATTTTATTTACTAAATAATAAGTTCATCCATTACATGATGTTTAAACAAATATGCCTACTTCCCTACTATATAATAGGTAAAGTACAGTATGTTAAATGTTGGTAACAGTAGTATGTTTGAGTATTGATTAGGGCTGGGACGTCGACGCAAAAAATACGCAGACGCAAAATATGCGCGTCGATTCGTCAGACCCAAAACGAAGATGGCGGCGCCGGAGAGTAGTAGCAACCATAGCAGCAACTAGCGCTCTTAACACAGGCACGCATGCACGCGTTTCTGCGTTTCTGCACACAGGAAGACAGATGTTTTGGTAATATTTAATGTATTTTAATCACAAAAACAAACGTTTGCATCAAGTGAAAGCATCAGGCACATTGGCTACCTACATAATAAGCTGTTTTAAATTTAAAATGTTCAGAAACAAACACGGACACGCCACGCAGCCGAGACGCTCACGGCACGCTTCAGTGTGTCCCCGGATATGATTGGCCAACTTGTTGATATTTAATCGATGGGCATTTAATCGATGGGAAAAATCGTATATTGTGTTTCTTTGTTGTTGGTTTATACTTATTTGTTTGTGTTTGTGTGTGTGTCTGTGTGTGTGTGTGTGTGTGTGTGTGTGTGTGTGTGTGTGTGTGTGTGTGTGTGTGTACTTTGTTTTCAAGGTTTTATTGAATGCATTGCTCTTGTATAGTCTTTTACTTTGGAATTTTAAGAGCAATAAACATATTGCAATGTTAAGGAATTTGTTTTTTTCATTCGATAATTAAATCAACATGTATAAATTGCGGAGATAATGGGGAGATAATCGAAACGAAAGCAAATCGGACAGGAAAAATGAATCGTTAGATTAATCGATGCATCGAAAAAATAATCGCTAGATTAATCGTTTTAAAAAATATTCGTTTATCCCAGCCCTAGTATTCATAAAACAGTAGGCAAAATTTCCGTGGTGACCACCTACTTCAGGAGAGTTTGTGAACTGTGCATCTGATGGACACTTAAAGGGTTAGTTCACCCAAAAATGAAATTGATGTCATTAATGACTCGCCCTAATGTCGTTCCACACCCGTAAGACCTCCGTTCATCTTCAGAACACAGTTTAAGATATTTTATATTTAGTCTGAGAGCGTATCTAAGTGTATGCACACTATACTGTCCATGTCCAGAAAGGGAATAAAAACATCATCAGAGTAGTCCTTACGGGTGTGGAACGACATTAGGGGGAGTCATTAATGACATCAATTTCATTTTTGGGTGAACTAACTCTTTAACCTATCCCGTAAGGCCATGGGAGAGGAGTTGTGAAATGCAGAGAAACGGACGCTGTAGGTTATTTGACAAAGTCAACATGGCGGATGTAGATTTCATTAACATATAGAATGTAAAGTTTTTTTTCCTCATAGGATGTAGTACCTACTGGGTGCTAGCAGACAACTGTGATTTTTTTTCCCCGCCTATTGGTGTCGATCTCGAGTAGAAATGTCCCAGTTCTGACCTTGATTTGAAACTTAAACTAGTATCAATTTAAAGAGCAGTAACTTCACATTCTCAAAGCATTTTTGGGGTCTTTTTAAGCTTTCTTATTTGTAGAATTTAACGACTTCCAAAATGGCCACACTTGTAGACAAGTACAACATTTCCCAACCACTCAGTTGTCACAAACTACTGGTGATGATTTTCAGCTCAGCACCTTTATCTCACTATCTGTTCTCTCTCTTTTGTTACTTCAGAATACAATGACTCCCTGCAGGATGCGAACGAGCTCTGTCCCGAGGGGGAGTACTATGAGCAAGATGATGTTGAGGAAAAGAAGGCCTGCCAGTTCAAGAGAAGTTTGCTACGACAGTGTTCTGGATTGGCTGATAGCACTTTTGGTTATTCGGAGGGCCAGCCATGCATCCTAGTCAAGATGAATCGAGTGAGTCAGATGTTTTTACGCTCTCCCCAGTGAAAGGCACCTACTCTTGAAACCGCAAGCTAGCTGTTAGCATACTTTCTCCAGACAAATTGAGCCATGGTGCTCATGCAAGGATAAAAACTTCCAAATAGGCCTTCATTGTGTTTTCAGAAATTCAACACTTCATCTTTTGAAGGATTGTTCATCAACTGAAACGTTATGCTGTTGTGGAATTTGTCGGATCATTATCTAAGGATGTTTGTTCAGTGTATATATTCCTTATCCTTTGCAGGTTATTGGGCTTAGGCCACGAGGAGACCCACATATCAACTGCGTGGCCAAGGTAAATCCCACATCTCACACTGTATAGCTTAAGTGTGTACAATGTTGATTTCACCAAGTCCAACATGTTCCTGCATCCACATCTTTGTAAATCCTGGAACAACATTCCAATCAACCAATCCATTTTGAGGGACGAGTTTATAGTGTATGTCAAGTTTAAGCTTTCACCCATGGTCCGGTGCTTCTACATCAGTGTTATTCACTGATCATTACGCTATGATTTTTGGGATAACTTATGGGTAGGGATATAGATAAGGCTTTCGGACGGGAATGTTGTTCCATGATCAACAAAACAAGCTGACACAGGAGCATGTTTTACTTGGCAGTATCAAAGTGACCATGGTGGTGCAAGTCTGAATTAATGTGCTTGTTTCCATCTTGCGTTTTCACACATCTGTTTGTATCTGGTCTTTCTCCACGCTGCCTATAGGGCCAGCAGTATTAATGGTGGGTAAGATGTCCCCCATTGTTTCCCCAGGGTCCTCGCCCCGGGCCTTTTCCATCTCTTTGCTGCCTCTCTCCTGTACTGCTTTGTCTATGGTGCTTTTAACTGCCCTCATTCTAGAAAGTATGTATACCTTCAGATCCCCAGCCATTGAGAGTGCAACGCATAGTGCCTTGGTAAAACAACAATAGCGGTGGGTCCTCTCACACCATAGGCAATACTAAGGCCTGTTTACTCCTGATATTAACATCTAATTCAAATCATTTAAGACTTCCGTATACATCTTGCATTAACATTGCAGAATGCTTTAAAGGGGTGGTAAAACACGATTTCACTTTTCTAACTTTAGCTAGTGTGTAATGTTGCCGTTTGAGCATAAACAACATCTGCAAAGTTACAATGTTCAAAGTTTAAAGTAAAGGGAGATATTTGCTTTTGGACTAAGGACTACAGCAAACGGCCGGTTGTGAACTACAGCCTTTTCCTCCAGACTCGCTGAAATCAGCAGCTACAATAGAGATTGCTCACAGACATGTGCCCCGCCCACAGCCCGTGATAATTTGCCGATCATCAAACACGTAAACTAGGCGGTTAGCGAATCAGAACAACAGCTGGGCCAGCTAACCAATCAGAGTCCATTGCGTATTTTTGAGGGACTGGCTTTATAGAACCAGGAAACCGAGGAGGGACAGAGCGGTGTAGAATAAAGGTAAATTATGCAATAATGCCCAAATAATGCAATTTCTGCAGGACATTACATGTGTTTTTGCAGGACAAAACGGGACACTAGTGTGTGAGAGAAATTTGCTACTGTTATGCTATGTATATAACGCGATGATAACGCTTTAAAGCTACACTGTGTGATATTTCCCCCCATCTAGCGGTGTAAAGGTATATGACCATCCAGTGAACATTAGTTTCTGTTCCTCTCAATTCTGATTTCGTTTTAACTCCTACGGTGGCCGATTTAGTCCAAGATTAACATGGTTTCCAGTTCGACCTCCTCCATGAGTGCCATCGAGTGTTAAAACGCAAAAGGCGAAGCTTGAATTTACGGGTATGTCCCTCTTTGGCTAATGTACTTTCAAGATGGAGGAGCAACATGGCGACCGCCATCCGAACCCTCACCCGTATGTATTTTCAATGGCATATTATAAACGTACGAGAATACTTTATTACTTGAAAGAAGTAAATATACATTAATGAGCACATCTATTTTTGATAGAACTAAGTGTTTTTAGCTAAGAATAAGCTAAAAAAGTTACACATTATAGCTTTAAATTGTCAATACGCTTTGGTAATTGTGTCTGGCTCTAGTGACTGCCACTCAATTTGCCAAGATTCGAGTAATGCAGTGAATAGGTCCAGTAGAGTAAATTACAGTCTACTAAATGTAATGACCCGAATAACAGGCTAGTATAGGTAAAAATTCTATTTTATACTAAAATAAATTTTCTTAAAGGCACAGGATGTACTTTTTGCCTCTAGAGGGCGCCCATTCAAAACAGGCGTAGCTTGATGACACCGTGAATGAGCGTGGAGTCATGGGAATTGTAGTCTTGGCTCTTCACCTCCACAGCCGATGGAAATAAATCCGAGGGACTCAGGCAGAAATCATGTCCATGAATGAGCGAATGTATTAACATTTTATTAACGTTACGGTGGTATGAAGCAGGACGCGCCTACGAGAGCTAACGAGAGAGACCTGCGCGAAACACCATCTCTGAGCTTTTATTATTCTGCCTCTGTTTTACGGATTCGGTGCATCTTAAACTTGTATGTTTTTGTTGTCCTGGCTGGTGTAGCTATATTTAATGACTTGATGAGGTCGACATGGTTCCTTCGCTTCATCCACGCAGTCGTCATCAGCGGGGAGATCCCTCTCTACAGATGCTTTGGTTGGTTATTTTCCCGCTCTAATTACATGACAGCTGTGCAAATGGACTTGTAAATGGCAATCACATTTTTGTTAATTATATTTCTTATTGTGGTGTTGTAATTTCAGGGAAGAAAAAAATAATACAGACATAATGAAATGCACAACACTGATTACATCTTGTGGGATAAAGCTCCCAGTTTCGGGACAGGTGGTCACCCTAGTTAGGTCTTGTGTAGCCACACCAATCATGCTCCTGGAGGGCCGCTTTCCTGCAGAGTTCAGCTCCAGCACACCTTGCCGGATGGTTGATACCACAACAAATTCTGGCATCGGTATGGGCGAGTACTTCAGAAATAATCGATCCGATACCATAATACCAGAAAAGACCTATTATGACCGCTAGCTTTGCCTAACCGCTGCCCGTTTTTACTTCGCTGTTTAGAATGCATTGCAAACACAAAGCGAAGAAGAGATGAAAACGCGTTAGCAGTATGTCTGCTGTTTAGCAGTATTTCGTATTGGAAATTCGGTACAAAAACTGCATTTCTGTAGTACCAACTCCAGAGTATATTTGGTGCCCGCAGCTGCGTTCAGTCGCTTCCGTGTTTATCTAAGCCCAGGGCTACAGACTGTAGCTAAATATATTAGTGTCTGTCAGAGGTGGACAGTAACTAAGTACATTACTCTGTACTTAGTACTTATAATACTGTACTTTTTGTACAGTACTAAGTACTAAGTACACTTTTTGAGCATCTGTACTTTACGTCAGTATAATTTTTTCTGGAAACATATTACTTTAACTTCACTACATTTGAAAGACAATTATTGTACTTTTTACTCCACTACATTTCTTTCAAAGTCGAAAGTCGTTTCTGTGACTTCTTTGGAAGTCAGAGGATGATTTTTCTTCTTTAAAAGGTGTTTGGGTTTTTGCAGAAAGCCTTTTAGAAATCACTCTTGTAGGGTCTCGTGAAATTAAAAATCCTAAGAAATCATTTTGAACAACGATTTATAGTTTATAGCAAAATGGAAGACGACGGATGTCAAAATGTTCAGTTTGTTGAGTATTCACATAAATAAAGTTGATTAGGTCTTAAGCGAAGGTAAACAGTTGGGAGAATATCAGGTGTGTATCAGTGTATTGGATCCGTGCATTCGGCCTTAAAGTGACAGCAGCTTTGTAAAGGGCTTTGTAACTTATATACATGTATTTAAATGAGTTTTAGTCGTATGGAGCATCACTGACTGGCTGAAACCATGATGGCATTATGTGCATTTGTACAACAATAATAAAATAATGCGTTGACATAAAGTAAATTTACTTTTGATACTTAAGTACTTTTGAAATCAATTACTTCTGTAATTTTACTCAAGTAAAAATCAGTAATTTACAACTTTCACTTGTAACGGAGTAATATTTCATCAGTAGTACTGTTACATTTACTCAAGTAATGAAGTTGTGTAGTTTGTCCACCTCTGGTATCTGTGAATATTAAACTGCAAAATACTATTTAAATATTACTCCTGCATGTTCTGCGTGGATGCGCTGGCACGTGCGTGACGCTCGCTGTCTTTGTAGTCTCCGTCATGTCACTATATGAGGACACGGACGCATAAACCTCCACTGCATGCGAACTTACCGTTTCATTTCAGAAAACTGTCATATCATGAACACAGACACTCAAAGGTCTTCACGGCACCCCTTCAAAATAAAAGTTTGGTTTAACGTGAAGAAATTGACCGAATATATTAGGTTACTGTTGTAGCCTACAGTAGATTTAGCTACGTTTCTATGTAGTAATAATACTTCTCAACTAATAAAAATGATTATGCCTAGATGGTTGCTTATTTTCCACTTGTTTTGTTTAGAGATTTTCTGATTAATATATTATGTTTTATATTCCTAGATTTATTTGTTGCACTGGTTTTTATACAGTTATATTGTAAAACAAAATACCTTTTTTCCGTTTGCGGTGTTAGATTTGTGGCTGCATTTAAAGTTATTTTTCTCTTAAGGAAAATAAATAATATTACTGTCAAATGCATGTCAGATAATAAAAATACTGTAATAAATACAGTAGTTCACTTTATGTATTTGTTCATGTTTTAAGTCTAAAGCACACCATAAATAAATAAAAATTCTAGCAATTTATACAGGACTAGTAGTGTATACAGCTGTATATTCAGATGCACACCCAGGTATCGCAATCGGTGTCGGGAAGGGAAAAATGGTGTCAGAACATCTTTAATCCTGAAGCCCTTGATTAGATGGTTCAGGGATGTTTATTGGAGCTTGAGATCAACTCTACAGAAAGGTGATCCTTCAGGAGTTCAAGGTATGGCTATGCAATGAGCATACGGTCTGCTTTACTTTACATCGTACCCTGGTCAAAAAGAGCCCACTTAAATTAGAAAAGAGATCAACAGACAACATGTAAATGAACAAACAGTTTTACACTGACTAGATCCTGTTTACTTGATACTAAGTGCTCACAAACTCAAAATATCTAAAGATTTGATGTCATGAACCAGGCAAAATCATGTTCAAAAAAAAAAAAAAAATGTCTGTTCATCAATACTCATTGTAAAAACCTTGTACCTTGTAAACATGATGGCTCTTTAGGGCTGTTCAGGCCACATTCATGTTTAGTGCTTACTTGGCACTTATTTTAGGATCCACATATCAGGTGTAAACATGGCCCATTGATATTGGGAATCTGACACGCATACGTGAAATGTGTATGGGTCAAATTCATGGTCTTTTAAGGTATTCCAATTGATTTTATTGACATAGTAATATATTTTTTTTCTTGCAAAACATTGCCTTTTGACCTCAGAAACCTCTTACGAATTCTTACGAACACGTCCACAAACATCTAACCGATATCAGGCACCAGTTATGCAACGTTGGACCCCTTTCAGACACTTGTTTGCTTCCTTCAAGTAGTTCCATGCTGCAGATGTGAGACGTCCCTATCAGACCTGCACTGCTTTTCGCTTGTCCCATGAGAACTTCTTTACTGCCCTTATCATGTAGCCATTCCTGCACCTCGTGACTTCTCTGAGAGCGCTCGCCCGTGTGACCCTTGAAGGTATACAGCGGACACGAGGAAGCGCTTTCTGCTCCGTAGGAACGCTGTGTCCTTTGCAAATTATGCTGATGGATCCTGCTGTTTTAATCTTGCCATTTCTTACTAAACAAACTTCCTCTAATAGAGTCATTGCAATGTTTCAGTGGGACTTTCACACAACCGATTGCGTTTTTCGTATTCAATTTTCCAGTGATGATACCACATCTGATAAGCGACAGTGTTTGGTTTTTTTACACTTTTTTTAAACCAACCTTAGCATCAAAATGACATTTAAAACAGATTTTGTTTTGGCTATCGTGAAAAACATAGTGAATGCATAATAGTAGTCATTCATAAATTGTAAACCGATTATTCTTACATAAATTGTTGTATTGAACAAGGGCAAAGTGGGGTTTTTTTGTGTGTAAATCACTCATAAAACCGTTCTCGGGCTGAATTGAACCCGAGCGTATTGCTAGTTTGATTTTGATTACTAAGTTGGCGAAACTGCTGAATGGATGGCGTATGTTTAGCGCAAAAGCTGTTTGTGTGAAAGCGCCGAATGAAACGCTGCACTTCTTGAGCTTTTCTACGCTGATTCTTAATAATTACATTCTTTATTTGAATTTGATTATTAACTCATGAATCATGGTCTGTAGTCTATTGATGCTTTTATGACTGACTTCTTTTGGTATTTTTAGTATGTTTTTGTTTTGGACCACGCTGTCTGCAAGCATGCATCACTTTGACCTTTCTCTAGATACACAGCCATTTCAAAAGCTTCCGGCTTCCAGCAAACCATCTCATTCGGTTCACTTAATGAAAGATGAACCGGTTCCTGAAGGAACCTTGTAGGCGTTCCTGAAAAGTGTGTGTTGCTTCCTGCTGCTGCTGGATATAGACTGTGATGGACTGCGAGCAGAGAGTCATGGGTTCATGCGTTCATATACAGTACATGATGCAAAATCCTGTCTGTATTGGATGACGATCAGAAATGTCCCCCCTTTTTGTGTTTTATTGAAATATTGGATGTCTTTGTGCATCTAAAGAGGGTGTTATTTTTCTTTGTGTCATTCGTTTGAATGATGTGAGGGCAGTCTGTTGCTACTGGCAACGGCACATGAGTCACATGACACATATTGTCCATGAAGTGTGATGGTCTCACCCTTTGTTGTGCTCTGTCCTGATCCAGAGAGAGACTCCTCTGCAGATGCAGTATTTCCCCACCGAGGGCAAGCTCGACAAGAGTTACTACCCCTATTATGGCAAGAAATTGCATGTGAGTACAGTGCAGCAAGATCACAATGTTTTATTGTTGAGATGCACAATATATTGGTGACCATTGTGAGAATAAATATGTATAATTTATCTATATTTATGATTATGAAAATATAACACTTTACAATATGGTTCATTTATTAAACAATGTATTAAATAACAATGAGCAATACATTTGTTACTGTATTTAGGAATCTTTCTTAATGTTAGATAATAAAAATCCAGCTGTTCATCGTTTTTTCATGTTAGTTCACAGTGTATTAACTAATGTTACAGTATTAGGAAATGCTGACATTAACATTTAACAAAGATTAATAAACACTGTAGAAGTGCTGTTTCATGTTAACTAATGAACCTTAATGTAAACTGTTACTGAAAAAATATGTATATGTGTATATATATATGCCGTCATGGTCAAAATTGTTGGTACCCCAGGTAAATATGATCAAATATGGCTGTAAAAAATAAAACTGCACTGTTTATCCTTTTGATTTTTTTATTAAAATATTCACAAAAATCTAACCTTTCATTAAAGTAAAAGAACTGAAAATGGGGGGTTAATCACATTATGAAATAAATGTTTTTCTCCAAAACACGTTGGCCACAATTGTTGGTACCCTTTTATTAAATACTGAAACCTCCTTTTCCCAAGATAACAGCTCTGAGTCTTCTTCTATAATACCTGATGAGTTTGGAGAACACCTGACCAGAGATCAGAAACCATTCCTCCATAGTGAATCTCTCCAGATCCTTCAGATTCCCAGATATATGCTGGTGCTTCTTCTCTTCAGTTCATCACTCATCTTCTACAGGGTTCAGGTCAGGAAACTGGGACGGTCATGGCAGAAGCTTCATTCTGTGCTCAGTGACACATTTGTGTGTTGATTTTGATGTTTGTTTTGGATCGTTGTCCTGATGGGAGATCCAATCACGGCCCATTATAAGATTTCTAGCAGAATCCATCAGGTTTTGATTTTGTATCTTTTGGTATTTGCTAGAATCCATGATACCATGTTTCTGATCAGGATGTCCAGGACCTCCAGCAAAAAAATAGGCCCACAACATTAAAGATCCAGTGGTATTTTTAGCCGTGGGCATGGGGTACTTTTTATCCCTGTTTGCATTAAACCCATCTGGTAGACTTGCTGCCAGAAAGCTTTGAAAGGGAACCAGGTCCCTTTTGACTTTCCAGTCGTGTCCGACAACTGAATCTGCTGGAGTTTGTTTCTGGATGAGCGAGGAGGATTTTTCTTGAAACCCTCCCAAACATCATGTGGTGATGTAGGAGTTGTTTGAGTTGTTTTTTTAGGCTTTCTGACCCCAAGACTCAACTAACCTTTGTGATTCTCCATCTGTGATCCTTGGAGAGTCTTTGTACACTCAAATGTTCCTCCTCACCGTGCATTAGGACAATATACACACACGTCCTCTTTCAGGCAGATTTGTAACATTTTTAGTTAAAGGGATAGTTCACTTTAATATTAAATTCTGATATGTTTTAGCTTACCTCATGGGCATCTGAGATGCAGGAGTATTTTTCCCCAGTAGTTTCAATTTTGATCATTTTAGGTCAAACCGTTCTTATCTGTGCCTCACATAATGCAGGTCTATGGTCACCACCTCAAAGAGCATACACAGAGAAATCCAAATTAAACATTCCCCCATCGGAAGTACACACTGATGGCCTAAGACACGACACGAGCGGTTTGTGTGAGAAAACAAACAGTATTTATATCGTTTTTACCTCTTGTACACCACAGGAAACGCACGCGCGCCCTCGGATCAGTCGGACGTAGTGGTGTACAAGAGGTAAAAACGATATAAATACTGTTCATTTTCTCACACAAACCGCTCGTTTCGTGTCTTAGGCCATCAGTGTGTACTTACGATGGGGGAATGTTTAATTTGGATTTCTCTGTGTATGCTCTTTGAGGTGGTGACCATAGACCTACATTATGTGAGGCACAGACAAGAACGGTTTGACCTAAAATGATAAAAATTGAAACTACTGGGGAAACAAATACTCCTACATCTCGGATGCCCATGAGGTAAAGCTAAAACATATCAGAATTTAATTTCAAAGTGCTTCTTAATTATTGCCCTGATGGTGGAAATGGGGATTTTCAGTGCTTTAGCTATTTTCCCACAGCCTCTTTCTATTTTGTGAAGCTCAACAATCTTTTGCTGCACATCAGAACAATATTCTTTGGTTTCACTCATTGTGATAAATGATAAAGGGAATTTGGCTTTTATGCCTCCTTATATTTATACTCCTGTGAAACAAGACATCATAGCTGGACAATCTCATGTTCCTTGTCACTCTGGTGTGCTAAAAAAATTAAATATTAATGTAAATTTACTTCAGAGATATTTTACCCATTTAAAATTCTAGGGGTACCAACAGTTGTGGCCAATGTGTTTTAAAGAAAATAATTTATTTCATAATGTGATTTACCCCCCATTTTCAATTCTTTTACTTATATGAAAGGTTGGATTTTTGTGTGTTTTTTTGTGTTTTTTTTTAAAGATCTAAAGGATAAACAATGCAGATTATTTTTTACCGCCATATTTGATCACATTTACCAGGGGTACCAACAATTTATAAATGTATGTCATATTTATATTAGAATATAATTTACGTAAAAAAAATATATAATGAATTGTTCATAAAATATATATTTTAAAGTGTAATATATATGAAAATATAGACTTAGCAAATATTTAATATAATTTATTTTTCATGTTTTTCTTTAATTGTATTGGTCTGATTGCACCATTAATGGAAGATGTAAAAAAATAAAAAATAAGGGCTTATTTTTATGTATTAAACACAAGAATATTTTAAAATAAATGTGTCTACTATATCTATAGAAATGTGTGTATATTTATTTAAATATAAGTGTATTTCATATATGCAAATATGTATGTATATATATTTCTTCTAATTTTATATATATATATATATATATATATATATATATTCTAATTTTTCTTCTTAATTTTTATTATTCTAATTTTTAGTTACTTTAGATACTATTTAAAAATGTATTCTTTGAATATTTGATATATAGAAAATATATAATCTATAATATAAAATTAATATTTTAAAAGTGTTTATATTTTAAAGTGTAATATCATTTATTTTCTATGTCTATGACAATTATATAAAATAAATAATTAAAATAAAAAATTAATGTTATTGGTTGGTATTATCTGATTGTGCCGTTAATGAGAGAGGATAAAGTCAGGGCTAATTTAAATAAACCCAAATAAACCAGTTTTACACATGTATCAGACAACATTTTTGTATTTGTTTATTTATTAGGATTAACCCCTTGAGATGTACCATCTTGTTTTGGAGGGGGTCCTAACATACAACGTATTAACAGAAACAAAACAAAAATACAATTATCAGTACATCAGCAAACACTACTGAAAATATTACACCACCAAATTACCAGAAGAGTCAATAAGAAATACTCTAGGTGCAAAAAGGTTCAACGTTTTGTTTTAGATAACAGACGAATAAATTAATTAGGACCGTAAAAAGATGAATCCAATGAAGCGCATCCAAAATAAATGATAAATTATTACGTATATTTGAATACACACACATGCGTGTATATAAATGTAAAAAGTATTTGTGTGTGTGTGTGTGTATAGTCATTTGTTCTTAAATGTATACGTTCATGCGTCTGTATTAAATTATACACAGTGAACACATATATTATACAAACTTGTATTTCGGATGCGATTAATAGTTTGACAGCACTAAAATAAATACATTTAAATATAAATTGAAGCCAATGTCGTCGTACATGCAGAGATGACCATTAGAGTGCATCATACATCCCAAAACAAAGCTGCAAAGTCTATTATAAATATCAGTTCAGAAGCAAGTTTCTAACGAACACTGTATGAAAAACTAATTTCAAAGAGATTGATGTAAAATACTAATTCCAAAGTTGACTGCTTAAAAAAATTATTTATTTTGTAATTTAAAAGGAAGTTCACAATCAAGCCATACACCAAGATATGCAATAGTATCAACTTTAAAGGGTTAGTTCACCCAAAAATGAAATTGATGTCATCAATGACTCACCCTAATGTCGGTCCACACCCTTAAGACCTCCGTTCATCTTCAGAACACAGTTTAAGATATTTTATATTTAGTCCGAGAGCGTATCTAAGTGTATGCACACTATACTGTCCATGTCCAGAAAGGGAATAAAAACATCCTCAAAGTAGTTCATATGAGACATCAGTCGGTTATTTAGAATCTCTTGAAGCATCAAAATACATTTTGGTCAAAAATAACAAAAACTATGACTTTATTCAGCATTGTCTTCTCCTCTGTGTTTGTTTTCAAACCTCAAATAAAGATTTGAACAGTTATGAATCGGTCTATTGATTCATGATTCGGATCGCCAATGTCACGTGATTTCAGCAGTTCGACACGCGATCCGAATCATGAATCAATACGCTGATTCATAACCGTTTGAATATTTATTTGAGGATTGAAAACAAATGCGGAAAAGAAGACAATGACATCAATTTAATTTTTGGGTGAACTAACCCTTTAATGCAAAGGAGTATTGTCTTTACATGATGCTATACAGGTTATGTCTAGAACCAAAAGTCATAATATAGGACCTGTTCATATTTAATTCTAATTTCTCTTGCGTTTTCTCTTCTCTCCCCAGGCAAACTACGTCCAGCCCGTTGTAGCCGTGAAGCTCCTGCTAGCTGAGGACGATTACAACTCCGAGCTCGCCATCGAGTGCAAGGTGGAGGGATCGGACCTCATCAACAGCGACGAGCGCGACAAGTTCATGGGCCGCGTCACCTTCCGGGTCAAAGTGTCCAAGTAGCCCGGACCATTCACTGGAGACGCACGATGTCAGTTCCTCTCACTCAAACCCCGTCCCTTCTCACGTTTATCACGTCCATATCACGTACACCTCGTCCC
Source organism: Pseudorasbora parva (assembly GCF_024679245.1). Taxonomy (NCBI): domain Eukaryota; kingdom Metazoa; phylum Chordata; class Actinopteri; order Cypriniformes; family Gobionidae; genus Pseudorasbora; species Pseudorasbora parva. The sequence continues at coordinate 13,132,647 of NC_090179.1, forward strand.
CTGTGTGGCGTCCTGTGAGCTTAATCAGGGCCTTTACGTATCGAGCGCACCTAGGGTCGAGTTCAAAACTCGTCCTGGGTTAGTGTAGTTTGACGCATGCAGACCTTCGCCGGCCCTGCGTAATGGATGGGTCAGGGTTGGATAAGTGTGTGAAGGTTTTAGGGCTTATTTCTCATGATTCATTGATAGCACCCTTTTATCCATAACGCCCCACTGGAAATGAAATTCAAAGGTTAAATAAAACAAGACCCCCTGATTCTCCTCCTCCGACGCCTCCCCGTAAGAGAGAACCTAGTGTCATCGTGTAGTAAGTTTAGGGACCTGTAAATAGATGCATCAACACATGACGTGGATGTGCTCTGCTCCCCCCATAGTACTGTTTAGCCTGCCATGTGTGTGTGTGTGTGATGTGAAGCCTCTATGTACATATTTAATGGATTTTAAACACTTTTTTCCTCTGTCATCGCTCTCACTTTGTCTGACTGCTGTAAGAAATCAAGAGTATGAAATTATATAATAGCTGTAATTTAAGATTATTGAGAAATGAACAAATAAGAAAGGGGGGGAGGGAAAATACCAAAAAAAAAAAAAAAACGTCTATATCAAACCTTGTTTGAAACCCGTCCACCATCCGAGGGAAGTGATTTTTTTAAACCTCTGCAGAAACTGTTCTTTGTGCAGATGCCTTACGATCTGTATGAGTTTAAAAATCTTGAAATAAAAGTGATTTTAAACAAAGGTTTGGTTTGGCTGTGTACAGTGTGTTTTCTTCAGAGCTGCTAAATACATGTGGAGGTTATTGAAATTCATAACTGCAAGTAATTACCCTGAAATGTATTTTTACCTTGACATTCATTTGGAATGTGAAAATGTCAGTCAAGATGGTAAAAGATGTAAAATAATCCTGCCATCATTGAATGAACAAAAGCAATTTATGAAATATATATATATTTTTTGGATTCTTTGATAGACATTTTAGAAAGATATTTAGTCTTTACTGTCACTTTGATATTGTTCTTTTAAAAAAATATATTCTACTGACCCTTAATTTTTGATTAGTAGTATTCATAACAGCTCATAATTCATAAATGTGATGTTAAAATGCAACATCAGATGACACATTTGAAAATAATCCTTCTACCAATGAGATTATGGATTATCAACATGTAGCCTTAAAAGTAATTGAAAAAAAAATACTGTATAAATGTTTAATCATTTAAAATTGCTATATGCCATATGGTCTGGATTATTCACTGAAGTTGTTTTATACTGTTTATCACACTACTAGTTCTCTCTACTGCTGACATTATAATTCTGCCCTCTGGCGGTTGTCATATGTATTACATGATTCAGAGAGGGTTTTATCAAAAAAAAAAATGGGATTCAGGGGTTTAAAATAGTTATTTTAAATACGTAAGTATTCGTACCCCTTAACATCAGACATCAGAGCAACTAAGCCGTGAGGTTAAAGGAACTACCTGTAGAGCTCAGTGATGGGATTTTAGGTTCACAGAAGCACATAACCCCCATAATCCTTATTGCAAAAAGATGGAGCGCTTCCTAGATCTTAAAGGGTTAGTTCACCCAAAAATGAAATTGAACAAAATACATTTTGGTCCAAAAAATAACATAAACAATGATTTTATTCAGCATCATCTTCTCTTCCTCGTTTGTTTTCAATCCTTTAACAAAGACTTAAACGGTTATGAATCAGCGAATTGATTCATGATTCGGATCGCCAATGTCACGTGATTTCAGCAGTTTGACACGCGATCCAAATCATCAATCAATCTGCTGATTCATAACCGTTTGAATCTTTATTTGAAGATTAAAAACAAACAGGGAAGAGAAGACAATGCTGAAAAGTCGACTAATAAAAGCTTCAAGATTCTAATGAACTAACTGATGTCTCATGTGGACTACTTTGATGATGTTTTTATTCCCTTTCTGGACATGGACAGTATAGTGTGCATACACTTAGATACGCTCTCGGACTAAATATAAAATATCTTAACCTGTGTCTGAAGATGAACGGAGGTCTTACGGGTGAGGAACGACATTAGGGAGAGTCATTGATGACATCAGTTTCATTTTTGGGTGAACTAACCCTTTAACTGAGCAATGGATGGGGAGGGTGGTGACCAAGAAGCTGGATGTCACTGTGGTCCAGCTCCATGATCTGAAGGACAAACATAACTGCAACGCTTCACCGATCTGGGCTTTAAGACAGACTGGCCAGACTCAAGCCTCTGCTCGGTGAAGGAACACAGTATTTGCAACAACAACAAAAAAAGCACCTAAAGGACTCTCCCAGACTGTGAGAAACAAGATCCTCTCGTCTGATGAACTTCAGTTCCAGTCATCAGGTATGAGGAAGCCATGTATGGAGCTCATCACCTGCACATACACCCCAACAGTAAAGAATGGTGGAGCAGCATCATGCTGTGGGGGGTGTTTTCGTTTTCAAGGGACTTGTCAGGCAAGAAGTTAAGCTTATAATGCAGCAAAATATAGTTTGCTTTAATAAAAAACTAGTGCAGAGCATTCAGAACCTCGGGCTGGGCAGAAGGTTCACCCTCCAACAGGACAGCTAAAGCTGGTTCCACTGCAAGAACGTGGTACTCTGTGTGTTTTGACCAGGGTCTAAATGAAGTTTCGGGTCAAAAATATATCCCTCAGAAAGTCCCTAATGGAGAGGTAGTGCTTTTTCTAAGTTCAGGAGCTTTCGGAGGTGGCACTAGGGCGCTGAACATGCTGATTGGTTGAGCATGCAGCATTTTATTTTAACCATTTTTAATAAAGCCTGAACCTCATTGTTGTCGGTTTATCAGTCTTTTTTTTTTTTTTAAACTTCATTGTTGATTCAAATAGCAAATAACTCTGACTGCACACACCGCTTTTAGAGGAACACTCCACCGTTTTTAGAAATCGGGCTTATTCAACTTCTTTCCTACATTTAGATATGTGGGCAAACACATTTTTGTCTCAGTGCATGCATTGTTTTAGTTTGGCAGGGTCGCCAAAAAACGACTTGTGTTTTTTTTTTTTTTTTTTTTGATCACTTTTACTCGGGACATGCTAGCAACATAGGATTCCATTCATTATGCTAAACTAAGCTAGCGGCAAATAATCCCTATTCCTAAAAACGGTGGAGTGTTCCTTTAAGTACTGAGTTAAGTACAAATACTGATGCAATGTAAAAACAAAATAATCTGCCAGTGGAGTAAGATAAATAATCTTGTTTTAAGATTATTTTGCTTGCCCCACAGGCAGATTATTTATCTTATTTTAAGCAAAAACTCTCTTAATTTTGTGTTATTTTCCCCCCAAAACAAGGCAATTACTTTTGCTTGTCTAATAAATACTTCTTGTTTTAAGAATTGTTGCACTGTAAAAAAAAATGTGTTGGTTTTTGTTGGTTTAACTTAAAAAAGCAAGTAACCTGGTTGCCTTAAAATTTTGAGTTTATTGAAATTAAAAATTTAAGTTGATACAATGAAGGACATTTGTTTAATAAATAGCAACTTAAAATATTATTGTATCTGAACCACATAAAAACCACATAAAAAATGTGATAAATCATGAAAATAGCACAATTTGGCATGTTTCACTGCATCATCAGAAATAAAAACACACACATAATTACCCAATATGCTTAGAAAATCTTTTAATAATATTTTAATAAAGGTTATCGAATCTCAAAAAATGTTCATTGTATTAACTCAAAATTTTAATTTCAATGAACTCAAAATTTTAAGGCAACAAGGTAACTTTTTTTCTAAATATTTTTTTTACAGTGTGGTAACATTTTAGTATGGGGAGCACATATTCACTAATACCTATGACTTTGCCTCAATAAACTCCTAATTTACTGCTTATTAATAGTAAGGTAGTTTTTGTAGCATTTAAGTTTAGGTATTGGGTAGGATTATGGGATGTAGAATAAGGTCATGCAGAATAAGGCATTAATATGTGCTTTATAAGTACTAATAAACAGCCAATATCTTAGTAATATGCATGCTAATAAGCAACTAGTTGATAGGTAATAACTGAACCTTAAAATAAAGTGTTACCCAATTTTTAGATGTTTGGACTAGAAACAAGACAAAAATACTAAGTAAGAAAAGCATTTTTTGCAGTGTAAACTTAGGTACGACATGTATAAAGACTGTACAATGATGACACCTATTGGCTCGTAGGCTGGCATGACAATTTTGCAAATGGAGCTTGAGGGAAGTAGTTTTACGTTTTAGCGCCATGTCGCGTTCGTCAATACGCCATTTTATTTTGTATTTTAATTGGCTAGTAGATGTAGGTTGTAGCAGCAAACACGCTGCGTACATTTCTGACACTGCCAGAGAATTATCGCAGGCTATCTTTGGTCACACGGTTGTGACAACGGCCGTCTTTGTAACTCACTGTATGACGTAGGACCACCGTTTAGGAGCCACGACCGCAGAAATCTCCACAATTGGTCATCTTTCGTATGGGACAGCCCAAAATCGTACAATGTGTACCAGGCATTAGAGCTGAAACCCAGACCAACAACAAGATTCCATTGTCTCAAGACAAAGACCTCAAGTGGTTCACACACACAGGAAGAATGCATGAAATATTCAATGAATATAACTATAAAAAAAATGTAAAACAACAGTGACATAAGCAAGCTGTTTCTGCTGGTAACATCATGAGAAAAGTTAGGCTTGCTATTGTACGCACCACAACCAAAGCTTCATGGCGCAGTTCTTACTCCTCCTGACCTCACTTTGAGAGCTGACCTGACACTTATGCTATTATCTACATGCTACAGGCCTCCAGCATGTGACTGCTGCTGTGTGGAGACTCGAGGAGCTCAAAGACAAACCTCTCGTCTTGGGCCTCTTCGCTTGCTTTCAAGCCTGTAATCTGCACTGGTCTCGATAACCAAAGCATTAACACCCAGGGTCAAGAGCAGAAATCGGGGCTTGAGGGAAGAACAGGCTTGACCAAGTGGCTGGAGAGTGTGTTGATAAACCAGCTTTTCCACTGCAGGTGACCTCTGACCGGACTCTGCTCTGGAACCACTGACCGATTGTATTGGCATGAGAAAACCGGCCCTACAGATGTAGAACCATCATGTGAATTCTTCAAGTTTCAGACCACAATATGATTCATCGTGACTCAGAAAGCTTTATGAATGATATTAAATCATCAGGGCCATTCCACCAAATGGATGACATTTGCTGGTTGTAACTTTCAAAATTAAACTTAAAAAAAAAAAAAAACTAAACACTGCAATCCAATACTACACACATAGGGATAGTTCACCCTGAAATTAAATTAAAGCCATATTTTACTCACCCTGCTGTTGATTCAATTCAATTCTATCCCTTTCGGACCTTAAAAGCAGTAACTTTAAAAACAGTTCTGCACAAGCTCCTTCCTATTATGGCAGTGGATAGCGACCATGTTAAAACAATACAAAAATTATACAAAAATATGACGCAATGATACGTACAGTGAGTTGCTCACCATATATGGAAAGTGTCCAGGAGGCATACTATAAGGTTTTGCGAGAAATAAACTATTATTCAGTCCAAACACTGAGTTTAGCCGTTAAGGCCTTTGGAGTCCTTAATTCGCATGCGAAATTTATGCACGTCAATGTAACACGTTCCTGTAAGGCCGGAGACACACTGCCTCTTCTCCCTGTAACCTCACTGTTCCACTTGGTTCCCTCTCATTCACACACATGTATTCTGTCTTGTTGTGACTAACCTTCATTCCTCTCCTCTCCAGAGCAAACCTCCACCTCTCTAGACTTTCCTCCACCTGCTCCCTGCTCTCACTACAGATCACAATGTCATCCGCAAACATCATAGTCCATGGAGATTCCTGTCTGACCTCATCTGTCAGCCTGTCCATCACCACCGCAAACAAGAAGGGGCTCAGGGCCGATCCATGATGCAGTCCCACCTTCACCGTGAAGTCCTCTGTCTCACCTACGGCACACCTTACCACAGTCCTACTGCTCTCATACATATCCTGGACCTCTCTAACATACTTCTCTGCCACTCCAGACCTCCTCATACAATACCACAGCTCCTCTCTTGGCAATCTGTCATATGCTTTCTCTAACTCTACAGACACAATGCAGCTCTTTCTGACCTTCTCTGAACTTCTCCATTCTCAAGGCAAATAATGCATCTGTAGTGCTCTTTCTTGGCATGAAACCATACTACTTTATAATATATAATTTTATAATCACAAATTGTATAATGAATAAATATATTATATAAGATAGCATAGCAAAAAACAAAAAAACAAAAAAACAAACAAAATTTTTCAAAGTACTAAGTAGTCAAGTTATGTTTACCACAGGCTTTATTTTACACATAAATAGAAAACAACCCATTGGAAAACTCCATTGGAAAAATATCGAAGGAACCAACAGTGAATTTATTCTTCTGGGTTCTGATGTCAGATGTTATATACAATTTGGTGTCATTTTGTATATGGAGACTTGTTTAGAGATTGTGTTTGTACAGATTGGCAGTGCAGTCGTCAGGATTTGCTTGTTGATCACTGGAGTGCAGTAATTAACTGAACACTTAACTGTCTGTCAGTCTCAACCAATCAGTTCTGAACAGCAGAGCCCTGTATTAGAACATGAAGAGTGCAAAACTGCACCTTGTATGTTTTGAACCTTTTTAGGATTACTTATTTTTAGACATATGATATATGATTTTCTTTAAAGGCACAGTATGTAATTTTCACAGCTAGAGGTCACTTGTTTAAAACAGAGGCGCAGCTTGATGATGAGTGTGGAGTCATGGGAGTTGTAGTCTTGACTCTTCACCTCCACAGTCGGTGGAAAGTAGGGCTGTCAAAATTGCGCAAAAATGACGTTCGAATATTCCCTCAAAAACAAACACGAATATTCGAACTATTCGAACATCTGGGTGTGCATTGTGTCAATAACAGGACAAATTAATACAAAGAGACATTAACTACTTGTATAGTTTGTCTATTTAAGTTTATACATATTTGACAACGTATTACTTACACAAAAACAAGTACATTGTTATTATAAATTATTATTATATATAATTATTATATATAAATTGACTAATGGCCAAGACCGCAGAGCGCAGACTCTCTCTCTCTCGCGCGCGCTCTCTCGTCCTCACTGTGGATAACGGTTCTTTGAGTGCTGATCAAGAGTTTTGTGCAAGCAATTTGGTCGTGAGACTCGCGACCCTTGTCTCAAATATAGCAGGCTTCATTCAGTGATTGAAACAAATATTAATTGAAGTTTTACAGCATATTGAGCGCTCCGAGCGAGCTCTGCTGTGCTACATATGGAGCTTTTGAATAATCGGTGAATAATGAAGCGGTGAATAATCACACCAGTGTTAGCAGTGCATTTATTCTTTCTTCATGCAATATCTCTTCAGTCAGTACAGTAGCCTACATTTTAGTAATGTTTCTGTTTAACGTTAAATAAAATGAGGCATGGTATGCTAACTGTATCTTACATAGCTTGCATATAACTTTATCTCGCGGCTCAACAATTTTACCTCCTACCGAACAAAATCCAACGTACTTCCAGACATGGCTTTAGATTATGGAGTTAAAATCTCTTTCTCTGCTGCGGTCGAGTTGGGCTCTGCACTTTCTGCCATCTTATCTGCAAGACGTGTCAACTTTCAGCAGTGACAGTGCGACTCCTGTGACCTGTCCCTGAACCCTCAAGCACGCGCTCACTCGCAAAGCAGACAGCCACGCCTCTACTACCGCGCCGGGTAATTTTTTTCCTATTTTTTTTTTTTTCATTCGAATATTAATTTTCACCTTAGAAAATCGTTTTTTAAAAACTATTCAAACTATTCGTTCGTTTTCATAAAATCTGTTTTACATGGTCAAAACATGGTACTCCCAGTGAATCAAGTAAACAAGCGATTCTAACAATAAGACTCATTGTGCTGTGCTTTAGGCTATAACAATGATTAGGTTTCTGTTGATAAATGTAAATACAAATGCTCGCCTGTCTAATAAAACACTTAATTTATTAAAGCCTCTTTTGTGTTTCCATGGTTTCTTCAGAAATCAAGGGTAGCGCGGTTATGACGTCATTGACAGGCAACGCAGGGATTTAAACGTTTGGATAATGTAAGTACACAGGTCAACAAATTATATAACATTTTCATCTAAAATTGTACATGTCATGCCTTTAATTTCAGACTGTCACGCCCGTCAGCTGGAGTGCCGATGATAGCCACCAGAGGGCACTGCTCCTGTCTCCCTGATCATATCATGAACTGCATTACTCACGCTTCATTGTCTGGACTCATTGTGTTCTGATTCCTGCCAGTATAGTGTGATAATCTCGTTCATGTATGCCTATGTGTGTTTTGTCAGACTTTGTCTTACTGATAGTTAGCTTTTTGGGACTTCATCTAAGGTCCTTTTCGTGGTCATGATTCTCTGCTCGTCTCCTTGGAGTTCCGTGTTTGCCTGTGACTTGGACCTTTGTTGTTATCTGGGTTGTTTATCCTGTGATTTTGACCTTACGCATGTTAAACGGATTACGATTATGGATTACACTCAATAAAGCTTGCATTTAGATCATATATATATATATATATATATATATAATTTTATCTGTGTTTGGAACATTGGTAAACAATAAAAAGTCCAATACAGTTTGAATGTTATTAGGACTTTCCGGTAGTTCCCCATCTCTCCACATCTGTTCTCCACTTTCCTATCCAGGAAAGGCAAACTGCCAATAAACACTTTATGGTTGTCAAACATGCTCATAGTTAAAATTTAATAAATAACAAAAAAAAATCTAAATTTGACAGTCTGCTCACTGCTCTTGGCTGGAAGCATTCGATACAATTTGAATGGCAGCCTAGAAGTGTGTTGCTTCAAAGAGTAGCTTAATAAAATATCATACCATGACAAGATTTAATTTGACTGACATACCAATATTGATTTAGGCATTACAAGTCCAATCAATATTTGTTTGTCCGTTCTGCTCATATACAGGTGAAATAAAAAAGAAACATAGTGACAGACAAATAAGCAAACAGAAAGGCATTATTGATCCCTGAGGGTAATTCTTTTATATACCATGTTGGAAAACAGGTACATAAAAACCCCAATGACTTGAAAAGAGGGATGAAATATCGGACTGAGGGAAGGCCGTTTATGGCATTCAGCAGTTCAGTAATGCTGCCATCACAACCCACCCGCAGCGGTTAGGAGTCTTTCTGGACTATAAGAGAGGACAGATCACTTTCTATGTGCAGACAGAAGGATACGTTTGGATTTATCTTCTCATATCAAGCTGAGCTGCAGGGCAAAGTGTCTGTCTGATGTGTGCTGGCATGAGTATAGTACCACCACGCAGGCCCTCTCCCTGCCACAATGACTTACTGAGAGCTAAAGAGCTCGCTGCTTTAAGGCCTCCAACAGCATTGCCAATTACAGTTTAAGAACAAACCCCTATGGTGCCTTCATTGCAATTGTTTAGTGCTGTACGCTTTTCTGTTGATTTCCGTCATGTAACATATTCATGCCTGTAAAACATGCAATACCTCCTCATTGTAATTATATAATTCCTTCTACATATAATTAGTATCGTGCATGTTATGTAATAGTTTCCATGCAGAATGACTGCCTTTGTTTAATGGGACTGTATAAGAAGCTTATGCTGCGTTAATGCCATGTTGGAAGCTACACTTTGTAACTTTTTTAGTTTATTCTTAGCTAAAAACACTTAGTTCTTTCAAAACTATATGTGCTCATTAATATATATTTACTTCTTTCAAGTAATAAAGTATTCTCGTAAGTTTATAATATGCCATTGAAAATGCATACGGGTGAGGGGTTCGAATGCCAGTCGCCATGTTGCTCCTCCATCTTGAAAGTACATTAGCCAAAGCGGGACATACCCGTAAATTCAAGCGTCGCCTTTCGCGTTTTAACACTCAATGTTACCGTGTCGAATGTGAAAAGGGGGATTGCTTGAGACTGCTATATGAAAACCTAGAGATGTCGTACAATATATAGAATAAAAATAGCACTGATAAAAGTTACTTTAATAAGATTAGCTTGCATTCGTCTGGGAACCTGATAGCTGATGTTAGCAAGTAAATGGTAAAAAAAATAAAATAAAAAATAACAAACACGTAAGCTGTTATTCATTTTACATAGATGTCATAACCTACATGTTAACTGACAAATTAAATAACTGCAAATTATAATAGCTTTCTAAAGTAACGGAATTAATTTAAAGTAATTGACGAGGTCGAACTGGAAGCCATGTTAATTTTGGACTAAATCGGCCACCGTAGGAGTTAAAACGAAATCGGAATTGAGAGGAACAGAAACTAATATTCACTGGATGGTCATATACCCTTACACCGCTAGATGGGAGAAAATATCACACAGTGTAGCTTTAATTACAAGATGACAACATATGATGTTTACTCTATGAATTTTGCTATTCTATGGCAACACTATCAACGGCAGAATAAATCGGAGGTCTCCGAAAATTACAAGTTACAGTATAATTACTGGCTTTTGAACACCGTGATGTAAGAGCATTTTAGAATTGCGTTGGAATCTCGTAATTAGACAGTGTGGACACCTTTATTCTTGGGAACTTTCTACTGGGTGATGTGAGTAACAACTGGACCGATCAAACACAATCTTTACCACCACTCACCCAGGAAGACTCCTTGATGTCTGGGTGCCCTCTCTTGCTCACTCATACTGTCATGAAACAGAGACGAATTCAGCTGCGAGTGAAAGACAGAGAGTTTATTTCTCAAAACACAGCTCATCATAACAGAGGAGGTCAGAACGAAGGCAGGCAAAGTTTCAGGTGATTCAGGGACAGCCAGATCTGTGAGACAAGCCACTATAATGAGTAATTCTCAAAACAGAAGAGGAACAGTGAAACTCCAGGGGATAATGGATGGCAGACAGGACTGGACCACAGCAAACACAACCAAATGATCTGACAGACACAAGGTGGTTAGCAAGCCATTCCCTGCGTCTCACTCAGGTCCCTAGCTCACTAGTCAGGGCACTGATCAGGACATAAGTCAATGGGCTCAGTGCCCTGACAACTGAACTAGGGATCTTATTGACACGCACCCATTAAGTAGACCAGGTAATCATGTGCAGCAGGTGGTGATTATGATGATGATCTGATGAGCAGCCAATCAGTAGCCACGCCTCCCGCACACACACACAGACAGACAGAATGAGCCAGCCAATTCATGAACCGTGACACAAACATACACTTCAAAAATACTTGGGCTGATTGTTCTCAAATGAGAGAACAGTACAACCAACAGAAACTCAATCCCCTATAGAAATGTTGTTCTATCCACTAATTCATTGACAATCTATACAATGAATGAACATGCATTTCCTCATTACATTTTGTGTATCAATTCTGTTTGTGTATTGCCTTTTTATATTGTTATAGTACGGTGGCCCAGTAGTGCAGCCGGACTGAATTAAACCACAACACAACAGAAATGCTCCCGACCACAAGGGGGCTCTCAGAGTGCAATAAAGTGAGTTTTCCTTGCCGTTGCTCTATAAGCTAATTAAAGTTAAATTTCGAAGGCTGCGTCCTCCGGAGGACACGTCCTGTGCAGGATGCAGTATACGGAGTGTCCTCAATATGATTTAAACTATCTGTTTGAAGTAATAGAGCTTAAAAAACAAAAACAAGCTTAAACTACTTACATTTAAACACCACACCTACGCTTGCATGTATGTCTGACGGTGGTGCCGTTTTTTTCATGTAATATTTATTTTTTAAAGACGGTTGTTAACGCCGACGCAAAGAATTGTGGGTTATCTCCAGCCGTGAAGGATACACCTCATGCACACTCCGAATTCCTGTGAAAGAAGGACGCATTCGAAGGTCGCATTTGGAGAGTCCTACTCACTTTTTTGAAATGAGACGGCCTTATGGCGCATACAGCCTTCAAATGCGACCTCCGGAGGACGCGGCCTTCTGAAATGAGACACAGCTATAGATTGGCCAGTCTTACAAAGATATAAACACTACGATCAGTTTAAAATGTGTAACCATTATATATCGACATAAAATATCAATACAAAATCACCAACATGCATTATAGCTGCATATTTATACACTCGAAAATGCTTTTACACCTGGGGTGCTTCCCAATTCTTATTTGTGCATCTTCGTTTTCTTTCCTAGCTTCCTTTCCTTGGGCCTTAGCTCCACCCCTTCAGGATGCGAGGGAAAGACGCGAGGGCGGAGGAATTGTATTAAGTGAAATGATATATCCTCGCTCCCTTTAACGTCACTTTAAAGCGCAAGTTTTAAAGTGAAAACTTTAATGATGCCTCTGTTAATGATGACTGCACCGCTGGATTTAGTCAGGGCCACCGTAGTATAGTGTTGGACATGCTTGAGCTGGTGTATCCTATCCTAATCCTCATTTAATGAATTTGAAGATTCCGATCTAATATGATTTCTGACCTAATGTTGCCGGAATAATAATAATAATCATACACGGTGTGTTAATAGGCCAGAGGAGAACTGGCCCCCTGACTGAGTCTGGTTTCTCCCAAGGTTTTTTTTCTTCTCCATCATGCCCTGATGGAGTTTTGGTTCCCTGTCACCTTTGGCTTGGCTTGCTCAGTTGGGGACACTAAAAATCTATCAACTATAATACTGATCTGCCCACATTGTCGCTATATGATAAACTGAAATGATCTGATAACATCACTGTTTTCCCCAGAGCGACTGTACATCCGAATCAAATTTAGTATTTTCCTTTTAACACTGTGAAGCTGCTTTGAATCAATCAGCATTGTAAAAGCGCTATATAAATAAAGTTGATTTGACGTCATTCTGCCTGCATCATCGGCACCCTCTGGCTCCATCTTCCTCTCGGCTTCACCTTCGTCCTCTGTCCCACAGACTCCACCTCAGTCGATGTTCGGCTCAGTGTGATCTCTTCGGCTCCACTGGCTGTCCCAAAGGTTTTGTCAACACCATGGTCAACCCCATGGCTCCTTCGACTCCACCATGGGGCTTTGTCCTGGTTGATCTCTGGACAAACATTTGGCTCCTCCTTCTCCAGCCTCCCCCTTGGCTACTCCCAAGGACTTTTTGTCTCAACCCTCTTTGGTTCCTTATCCTCCTCCAGAGCCCCGCTTTCTCTCCTCATTTGGACTAATTATGGCACAAGGATGTTTTAGACCTTTGAAAACCTTTGTGTGCAGATAATTAAAAGAAGGTACACCATCACCTAGCTCCAACAAAAGTGTCTTGAATTCACTGGATGTCATAAGCACTCATAAATACATACTTCAAAGGAGCACTTGAACGCACCACATTTATACACAGTACAAAGTTAGATATCCTCCTCATAGAGTAGGGGAGACCGGGTATGGTTTTAACACTTTTTTTCTTCAGCACCTTAAACTACCTTTTTTTGTTTTTTTTTAACTACACTTCTGAAACTTTTAGGCAAAGTACCCACACTTGTCTACTAAAATTGGCAACAATTTAAATTTCTCCAACTATGTCACAGACTTTTTGAGATGATGACAAATACAAGGTGTTCCTTTGTTACAGCCTACCCCACGTACTGGGTTAAGTTGTAACAGGTAGACAAAATGCACAAAAACACAAAAAAGGGTGTTATGTCAAACTTTCTGACCTAAATGAAATCATAACACGATGTCTGAGTAGATACAGTTTTTTTTTAAATTGTCTAAATGTATGTGTTGGTATTTATTTAACTTTTACCTGATTTTAAACAATTTAATTGTTGTGAATGATGAATAAAATGAGTTTGCATGAAAGGTCGAATACAAATTAAGATGTCTTAAATCTTGCCTTTTCCACGCCTGTTTTCAAGACGCTTATCCATCATGCTCACCTCACGTGGAGTTAGCCCATAGTATTTATCGGCTGCCTGGCTTATATACTGAGACAAAGTCTCCTCCTGCTCCCTGGTGAAGACCTGGTGAACACCTGGTGAAGACTGTAGTATCTTACACGAGAAAGGCCCCTCGATCCCTGCTGTTTCAGTTCTTTATATTTCTGCCAATATCTGTTCAAGGTGACATTGCCGATTCCATGGGATTTTGCCACTGCCCTGACAGACTTTTCTTTCATAACTTCCTCTGCTGCTCTTTTTAAAAGACTGGCATCGACTCCACAATCTGTTTTTCTCAACCAAATTCTAGGCATTCTGTAGAAGTATTAAAATCACAAAAGATGTCTTATTTGTATGTATGGGGATGGTTGTAACCCTTTCCAAACACGTTTTACAACCTACCCCACCACTGTCACCCATTGTTTAGCTAGCTGTATTAACATGGTGCTTTGAAATTAGCAGGATAGTGATACACCATCCTTTACTAGAGAAACTAAAGTTTGCCCTAATATAACTCATACAACATTATCTACAACAGTAGAAGTACTAAAAAAAATATAATAACCTTTTTTTTGTTTTGTTTTTTCTTACCTCAGAATTAGATTTTTGGCTCTAGGAGAGATGGCAACACAGACAGCAAAACCTCCATGTGGGGTCATAAAGGAAGTCTGAAAAAACTGAAACTGTCACATGACTCCTATCTTATCCCTGATTCGTGGAAATGGTAGTGTTACAACTCTCCCCGTGTTACAACTATACCCAGTCTCCCCTACTATTTATGAGAGTGTTCACCTAGGCCACGTTTACACATAGGCGGGTATTTAGAGAAACAAATATTTCCTCCCCTCCTTTTTTTAAAAATAACTTTGTTCACACAACGTCGTTTTCAAAAAAGTTGTCGTTTACATCAACCCGCATAAATACGCCATCAGGCGCCATCATAACTATGCCAAACCTATGGGCGGCAGCGTAGGGAGAAGGATAAAGCCATGCAAGCCAATCAGAATCCTCAAAATCGGCAACGACGAATAGCACGAGCGACTTAATGTTCCTTTCTAAACAACAGACATGACACAAGGTTCGTTTGTGTGGTTAGACAGCGAAGTGGAGTTAAAAGTGTGTGCACAAATGTATGAATGAGTACCACCTTAACATCATCCATGATCAAACAAACTCTAAACATAGGGCGCTCACATGGCGTAAGCATTTTCTGGTGCATAATATTGTGACGTTTGAGAACCTAAAACCCAGTTTTTTCCTAGTTCACATGGCAACACAACCAGCGTTTTCAGAAATCTCCACTTTGGCCAGAGTTTTTAGAAATAATCGTTTTCTGGGATAAAAACAGCGTTTTCGTGTAAATGACAGGCCAAAACGCAGGGAAATATCTGTGTTTTCCCATCATGTAAAAGGGGCCTTAATCAATGTGTTACATCCCAGCCTTCGTCTAAGGGTTTATGGAGGGAGTAACAAAAGAATTATTAGAAATTACAAATAATTGAATAAATAAATAAACGTTGAGGAGTCTCCTCGTCCACTATCCCAGATCTTTTCCTCTCATTACACTTGAGGTTTCTTGTAAAAAGGTTCCCCAAGCTTTTTACTACCACTCATACAAAAGATTAGAACAAGAATCTAGTTAACCAGTGTTTTATTAAAGGGGTTAACATAAATCCAATATCAACATAAAGAACAAAAACAAACAACAGAATTAAATAACCAAATCATCAGGAGAGGGCAAGGCCAAAATAACAAACAAAACAATCTCTTACTAAAGGGTATTAAGTAAACTAAATTCCCTATCAAAAGAAAGTTAAAAAAAGAACAATACTCTTACCTCTCTCCCTAACTAAATATAAACAGGAGAAAACTTAGGAGTGGGTAAACCCAAATTAATTGGCGCCCACCTCCCTACACGGTTATACAACTTCTGATCTCACACCAAGTCGAAGCGGCCATATCTTTGTGTTCACTCCACAGAGTCACAATACACACATCACAAGTCACAATTTGCTAAATAGCAACTAAAGCCACTTTGCGTCTGGGTTAGTGGAAAAGGGACTCCTCCTGAGCCTTGTCTCACTGCTGCTTATATCCACCACGGTCCAGCTAATTAGGATCAGCTGCGGGTCGTTTGGAGTGCTGCATGACACAGAGATAGAGAGAGAGAACAATAGGGAGGGGAGAATTCATCATCACACCATTCAACACATAATTACGTCACAAGTCGTAACACCCCCACCATTAAAGATTATAAACAACGAGTCGTTTATAATAAACAGCCATCAATTTCTTACGACCTAGACAACGCATCAGCAACAATATTGTCTGAGCCTCTTTTATAACGAATATTAAGAGTAAATTCATTAATAGCGAGAGCCCATCGCATAAGTCGCTGATTTGAGTTTGACATGCGCTCAAGGAAAACTAACGGATTGTGATCTGTGTACACAATTATAGGAACCATACTACCACCTAAGTACACTTCAAAGTGCTGTAATGCCATCAACAGTGCCAATGCCTCCTTCTCAATAACACTATAGTTCTGCTGACACCGTGAGAACTTTTTAGAGAAGTATGAAACCGGATGCTCTACACCAAATTCATCTTCCTGCAGGAGGACTGCACCAGCTCCTGTAGCGGAAGCATCAGTTTGCAGTTGAAATGGGGCATCATATTGAGGAGCTTTAAGTATAGGGGTACTACAGAGTAAATCCTTCGCTGCATTAAATGCATGTCCACAACTAGGTGTCCAGACAAACCTTTTTGTGGTACTTAACAAATCAGTTAGTGGTGACACCACAGAGGAGAAATTAGGACAGAAAGCACGATAATATCCACACATTCCAAGGAATCGTCGTAACTCACGTTTGTTAGTAGGACTGGAATACTCAAGGATTGCGGTGATTTTGGCTTCAACTGGCTTAATCATCCCCTGTCCAACTTGCTTGCCAAGATAGGTAACTCGCCCCTTTGCGAACTCACTTCGCCAGGTTCAAGGTTAATGAAGCATCAGCCAAGCGCTGAAGAACCCGCTTTAGGCTGGATAGATGTTCTGCCCAGGTTACAGAATGGATAACCACATCATCTAAGTACACTTCACAGTTCTCCACATCTGATAGCACACTACACATTAAACGTTGGAATGTGGCTGGAGCGTTCCGCATCCCGAAAGCTAGCACCTTATACTGCAAGAAGTTATCTGGAGTGACAAAAGCGGAGATTTCTGAGGCACGCTGAGTCAGAGGCACTTGCCAATATCCTTTCAGGAGATCTAGCTTTGTTACAAACTTGGCGTTACCCACCCTATCCACACAATCTTCCATCCTAGGAAGCGGGAAGGAATCAGCTTTAGTTATGTTATTGACTTTCCGAAAGTCAGTGCAAAAGCGATAGCTGGAATCAGGTTTTGGTACCAGTAAGCACGGCGAACTCCAGGGACTCTGACTTGCCACAGCAAATCCATGATGCAACATATACTCCACCTCAGCCTTCATTATGTCACGCTTTTGAGGATTAATTCGATAAGGATGCTGTTTAATCGGAGATGCACCTCCAACATCAATGTCATGGACACATAGTGTAGTCTTTCCAGGCACATCTGAAAACAGACTAGGAAACTCATGCAACACATCAGTCAGTTCATTAGCTTGACTTGTACTAAGATAAGCAAGGTGATTCTTCAAGTTGCTTAGAATGGCAGAATTCTGTAAACATGTGGAGGAAACTTGTACCTCCCTATTACACAATCCATCTTCTTCCATTACGTAACTGGCAACCATAGCGACAGTAGGAGTTGGCACACTTACGATCTCACATGGTTGTTCATCAGTACATTTATCACCTCTTGTTTCACTTTGGGTAATCACATACCTCTTTAACATGTTGATGTGGCACACACGGCTTTTCCGCCTACGATCAGGTGTATTAATGATGTAGTTTGTGTCACTCACTTTCCTTTTTACCACATAGGGACCGGTAAACTTCGCCTGGAACACAGAACCAGGGATAGGTAATAAAACAAGAACAGAGTCGCCAGGCTGGAAAGATCTTTTGACAGACTTCTTGTCATAGCATGCTTTCATCTTATCTTGCGTTGTTACAAGGTGTTGTGCTGCCACTTCACAAGCACGGTGCAGTTTTTGACGGAGAGAATGCACGTAGTCAGGGACAGTCATAGGGGTTGGATGTTCTTCCAATAGTCGGTCGCTTAATAACTTTAACGGTCCTCGCACTACATGACCGAAAACAAGCTCGGCCGGACTAAATCCTAAAGACTCCTGAACCGTCTCTCTCACAGCAAACAGAAGAAAGGGAAGGCCCTCATCCCAATCGTTTCCTGTCTCAACACAGTAACTGCGCAGCATCGTTTTTAGAGTCTGGTGAAATCTCTCAATCACCCCCTGTGACTCTGGATGGTAAGCACTGGATAACTGGTGATTTATACCAAGCCCTTTAAGAATCTGTTCAAACATTTTCGATGTAAAGTTTGTGCCACGGTCCGTCTGAATTATCTTTGGTAAGCCAAAAGTAGAACAGAATTTAATCAACTCTTTCACAACTGCTTTGGATTTCAGGTTGCGTAAAGGAATAGCTTCAGGAAAGCGTGTTGCAGCACACATGATAGTCACTAAATACTGGTGTCCTGCCTTAGTCTTAGGCAGTGGCCCAACACAATCAATGACCAATCTTTCAAATGGTTCACTCATGACAGGAATGGGGTTAAGCGGAGCAACAGGAATTCTCTGGTTCGGTTTTCCCGCAAGTTGGCAAGTGTTGCAAGCTTTGCAAAACGCAGACACAGTAGACTTTATACCAGGCCAGTAGAAGTATCTGGAAACTCTATAGAAGGTTTTTGTCACTCCCAAATGACCAGACATTATATGTTCGTGAGCCAGTTTTAACACAGGCGTGCGATAACTCACAGGCAAGACTATCTGCTGTACCTCCTGACAATTCGCATCATCAGCATCAGGTTTCCATCTGCGTCTCAGCAGTCCGTCATCCCAGAAATAAGTCACTCCCGAATTATACATTTTCCCAAGATCGGCAGCTTTAACACAACTAGTTAGTGTCGGGTCTTCTCTTTGCGCACTTATTAAATGCTTTCGGCTCCCGACTAAGGAGTGTTTTGACTCCAAAGTAGGATCAGGTTTTAGCTCAGGCTCTACAAACAATGTACACTCCAATGGAGTAGAGTCAGGAACGAGGAACGAATCAGCAAGATCAATCATCTCCTTGAAGTTCTGTGCTTGAGCACGGGTCACTGCACACGCAGGGAATGCTAAAGGATATAAAATAGAAAGATCGGATTGTTCTTTTTGCAGTGGGGTATGCGTCACAATCGGAGTAGGAAAAACTTCGCCACCTGCTAAATCGTTTCCTATTATTAAGTCTACACCTTCCACAGGTAACTGTTTACGGACACCCAGCTTAACAGCTCCACTGACAAGATTTGACTTCAAATGAACTGTATGCAAAGGCACATTAACACAATGCATTTCAATACCTCGGACCAATACATCAAAACCAGTGTAAGTTTGAGCAGAAAACGGTAAGCTATGCTCAAGGACAAAGGATTGAGCAGATCCAGTGTCTCGAAGCATAACAACTGGCTTAAACTCAGCGTCAGGAAAAATTGAAACCATCCCCTCTAACAGAAATGGCTGGTAACTTTCTACATTAGCTGGACTTAGCTTTGGTAATGTCTGAGCAAGGGCTACACTTTTAGATTTTGAATTCTTTTGCTTCCACGACTGACAATCTGCAATCAGATGTTCAGGACTCAGGCAATAAAAGCATTCTCGTTTTTCGGTATGCATAGATTTAATTTTACGAGCACTTCTCATAAAATTGTCAGCTCTTGTAGGACGCATCACATGAGACGCTACGTTTAACGAATCGGTTGAATTTGGTGGGGCAAATTTTGTCTGTCGCGCTGCGAGAAAAACAGTGCGGTGCGTCAAAACGAACTCGTCAGCCAAAATTGCGGCATTAGACAAACAAGCAACTTTTTGTTCGTTCAAATGGACTACTAAATTCTCTGACATGCAATCCTTAAAGTCTTCCAACAAGATTAACTCCTGTAATTGCTCCAGGGTCGTTATCTTATTAGATAGACACCACTTATCAAAGAGAACTCTCTTCTCCCTCGCAAACTCGACATAAGATTGTCTGGCTGTTTTCTCATGGCGCCGAAATTTCTGTCTGTATGCTTCAGGGACGAGTTCATACACACGTAAAACAGCGGTTTTAATTATGTCATAATCAAGAGAAGATTCAATTGGCAAGGACGAACAAACTTCCTGTGCCTTTCCTGTGAGACTACACTGCAGTAATAGAGCCCACATATCTCTCGGCCACCCTAACTTTCCTGCGACTCGCTCGAACGCAGTGAAGTAGGAATCAACTTCCGCTTCTCTGAACGGCGGCACTAGCTTAATATATCTGCTGGGGTCAAAATGAACATCAGCAGATACATGGCTATGCTGTACACCCGAAGGACTAGCTACCGTTGACACAGGAGAGGAAATTGATTGGGTTTTGGTACGCGGTAAAGGGACAGGTTGCGCAGCCACACGCTGAGCTTCTAAAGCGAGTTCTCTCAACTTAATATCCCTCTCGGCTTCCGCTTCAACAGTTCTCAATCTGATCACTTGAGCTTCACACTCCTGCTTCTTTATCTCTAGATCTAATTCCCTTAACCTCACTGCTAACATGGGGTTCTGCAAAACCATAGCATCAGTATCAGGTGGACTCACACTATCCACTTCTTTACCTGCTACAGCCTGAAATCGTTCTCCCCCCTCATTATCGTCGCTTTTTTGCGGCAAAATTCTATCATTTACCAATTTGTCAAACAACTCATCTTTAATGACTTGTTTAGAAGCCTCTTTAGAAATATCAATTCTAAAGAAATCTGCTATTAGCAAAAGATCCTTCTTTCTACAGCGATTAAAGACTTCAATAGTTGGTGCTAGAGTAAACGAAATCAGATCAAACTCCATCTCTAGATCGTCTTACTAATATTCTCCTCTCTACCCAATAAAGAAAACAGCCAGAAAATCAAGAAAAGAGTAGTACTCACCAAAGTTGCGTTGCTAACGACCGAATCCTAAATTTTGCAATGAAAAACACAATTGTTACTAAGTGCAGAAAAAGAGAAAGAAATTAGTACACAAGAAAAAAAACATAGGACGAGCCCCCATTTGTTACGTCCCAGCCTTCGTCTAAGGGTTTATGGAGGGAGTAACAAAAGAATTATTAGAAATTACAAATAATTGAATAAATAAATAAACGTTGAGGAGTCTCCTCGTCCACTATCCCAGATCTTTTCCTCTCATTACACTTGAGGTTTCTTGTAAAAAGGTTCCCCAAGCTTTTTACTACCACTCATACAAAAGATTAGAACAAGAATCTAGTTAACCAGTGTTTTATTAAAGGGGTTAACATAAATCCAATATCAACATAAAGAACAAAAACAAACAACAGAATTAAATAACCAAATCATCAGGAGAGGGCAAGGCCAAAATAACAAACAAAACAATCTCTTACTAAAGGGTATTAAGTAAACTAAATTCCCTATCAAAAGAAAGTTAAAAAAAGAACAATACTCTTACCTCTCTCCCTAACTAAATATAAACAGGAGAAAACTTAGGAGTGGGTAAACCCAAATTAATTGGCGCCCACCTCCCTACACGGTTATACAACTTCTGATCTCACACCAAGTCGAAGCGGCCATATCTTTGTGTTCACTCCACAGAGTCACAATACACACATCACAAGTCACAATTTGCTAAATAGCAACTAAAGCCACTTTGCGTCTGGGTTAGTGGAAAAGGGACTCCTCCTGAGCCTTGTCTCACTGCTGCTTATATCCACCACGGTCCAGCTAATTAGGATCAGCTGCGGGTCGTTTGGAGTGCTGCATGACACAGAGATAGAGAGAGAGAACAATAGGGAGGGGAGAATTCATCATCACACCATTCAACACATAATTACGTCACAAGTCGTAACAAATGACAAATAATGTTTACTTGCAGTGGCCTTGGAAAAGTTTTTCATAGCTAGGAAGGCACATTAAGCATACAATAAAATCTAGACTTTCTGAGGAAAATATAAGCAGAGCTTGCACAAAACTAACCTGTGCCTGAATCAGAGGCCATGCTGAGGCTGTGAGGTAATGTCTTTAAGGGTGTACTCACACTAGGCACGGTTGCCATGAACCAGGCCCGAGTACGATTGTCCCCCCTCCCCACTCCCCTCTGGCCTGCACTCACATAGGGTTTCAGCATTCGTGCCGGAGCACGCTTACGTCATTATGGTGCGACGGTTTCGGGATAAACAGGTAGAGCGGCGCTCTGAACACAATGGAGTCCATCGCTCTGTTTTCTTTGTGGATAATTTTGTGTCGTTTGGTCCACGGTGGTCCACAGCCCTCTCACAGCCTGTTGTTAAACAGATGTGTCGCCTTAAGCCCCTTTCACACTGCACGTCGGACCCGCAATATTCCCGGAACATTGCCGGGTCGCCTTCTGTGTGAAAGCAACCACGTCCCGGCATTGATTACCGAATTCGACCCAGTCGGGGACCTAGTAATATTGCGATATTCGACCCGGGACGAGCGCTGTGTGAATAAAAGCCGAAACGAATGCCGCAACGTGTACGTATTATCGTGCGACTCCTAGAGCTTGTTTTTTCAATAATACAACCCTGCAGTGCCAGAAGAGCTCGTTGGTGTTTTAAACGCAGAGAGTGTTCGTATACAAAAGAAACTAAAATTAAACAAGCAGAAATGTGTGCAAACTGGACACAAGTCGAGACCACGGAGCTCCTTGCTATCCGCGCTGAAGGGGAGATCGCTCGCCATTATACGTCACATCAGGATGTCACGTGTCAACTCGACCCGGGTCCCGGGACCGTTAAGCGTTGTGTGTGAAAGCGCACATATTACGGTATTTCGCTGGCAGTGTGAATGGACCAAATCTAGCGGCCCGGGAACAAATGCCGGGTCCTATTATCCGTGTATTTGCCGGAATCGCAGTGTGAAAGGGGCTTTAGTGGCGCGAAAATGTTCACGTAATCGTGCTGCTCGTATGAGGAGGTTTGCAAGGTACCAGCTGTACCTATTTAGATCTTGTACCTACACCAAAGTGCAGCAAGGACTTTGCAGCTTTGATTACGGACTCCAGCACGGTTAGCGCTCACACTGCATGCGAACCGCGCCCAAGTCCAACTGAACCGTGCTCTGGCCCACCTCTTCCAAGCGGGCCACGGCCAGCTAATCGAGCCGCGCCCGGGCACGGTTCGGAGCACTCACACTAGTCAAACGAACCGCGCTTTGGTGGTCAAACGCACTCGGGCACGGTTCAAATTGACTAGTGTGAGCACACCCTAAAATGGCGCGTGCCATCGTGATCATTTTCACAACTCAAACTGATTTATGTAGTTTTTGTAAACTGAAAGTAATTTAATCAGCTGGACAATTTTACTAAACAACAGTACAATCCATTGAACACACTGTAATTATATGCAGTCACAGCCTTAAAAAAGTGTTACCCTGACTAGTCTGTTATTATTTTCTGTGCAATTTAATTCACATAAATTTAATTTGGCCAACAAAAAAATGTAGATGTGGTCAGTCACTGAACATTTTCAATTGGGGCCTGATTTCTAAAATTAATTAATTAATTAATTTATTTATTTATTTATTTATTTTTAACAGTGTATAGTACACTCAACTGCACGACTTTGTTGACAAAGTATGTTCAAATCCCTGACCTTAAGTATGAGGGATACTAATCTAAATGTAAATGTTCTTGTAGCACATCTCACCCTTTTACAGATTCAGTTCACAAACAATTTACAGTCATTTGTATCGCAAATGATTTTACATTTACAATTAACAATAAATTGAAATAAAGTGAAAGCAAAAAGACCGTCCCCATAGCGTTAAATAGCAGTGGGCAAAGACGATATAAAATCTTTGCAAAATCACACATATCTTTAGCTCACTGTGGGAGGTTGACAATGTAACTCCTCTGGTCACCACAAGATGGTGATGTATAAGCAGTTATGTAAGCAAGACCTGAATTCAGATTATGCAATTGTCCATTATTTTTTAATAGAAACTGAAGCTTTAAAGCTTTATTTTAACTCAAGGTGTTTCGATCAAACATTTAAAGGTGCCCTAATGTGACTTCAGTGAAATTCAGCATTAATGAATAAACAGGTGTTCTGTCTTGGTCTTTATGATGAAAGGCACCCGTATTTGATTTGCAAGACTAATTTACAAATCTTTTAGCCAGGGTTTTCTTCCTCTTGAATAATAGATGTTTTAATACAAGATCAGCTGAATAATTGACAGGACAGCAATTTGCTTGCCGCATGTTTTTGGTAACAGGCCTTTACAAAGACATGTTTCACCTCCAGGTTAATTATAGGTGAACAAAATTAGTTTCCCATTGAGATCTAGGTCAAAGTTTATTAAGGTGTATAAACTAAAGGTGCCTCAAATGTCCTATTGCACACTCTGCTAAACTTTATTACATAAGGTGCCTAAAACCCTTATGAAGAAGGTGTTGTTACAGGACCAGCTACTGTCTTAAAGTGAAATGAAAATGGAAATCATCCCATAACTTACTCTAAGCTTAGCTTTATAATGGGAGTAATTGCATGGTACCTTTGATTTTGAAGCCCAAAAAGCGCATCCAGCCATCCTAAAAGCAATCCATATGGCTCCAGGGGGTTAATAAAGGTCTTCTGAAATGAAGTGATTGTTTGTGTAAGAAAAATATCCATATTTATACATTTATAAACTATAATCACTGGCTTCCAGTAACGGCTGTCTGCGAGTGTAGTTCTGACCTTGACCCGACACATGACGCATTGACCAACACGATCTAATGTCTAGTTTCTTGGTTTTATCATGTTGTCATTGGTTGATTGAGTCATGTCGTTCTCAGTTCAGTTCAGTTTTGTCATTGGTTCATTGTTTGATTGTTCACAGGAGTTGCTTGCTAGTCATCAGTTTCTGTAACAAAGGGAATGGAGAAAAGCTTGATGAGAACCCAAGTGCAGATTATTTACAATGGAACAGCAGAACATACCAGGATTTGATTCAAAGAGACTTGAGTTGAACATGAACTCACCAACAATAGAAAGAACAGCACTGCCCCCTCCCAGAAGGTGCATCCTCATGCTCATTATAGTCCAAACTGAAGAGAAAAAGAAGGGCAGGGGCTCAGGAGGAGGGGTAAGAGGGGTAAGAGGACAAGAGGTAAGAAACCAAGGCAGTGATGATGGCGGGTGGAGCCAGGAGCGAGGGTGGGGGGGCAGGTAGGAACCCAGACCACAGCCAGGATGAAGGCCCATGGCGGAGTTGTTGGAGGGAGGAGCCATGGTGCAGACTTGACATCAGACGGATTACTGATGAGGACAAAGCTAAGGTGGAGACCCAGGTGGAGCTGAAGAGCTGATCGATGGCTCTGGAGACTAAGGCGGGACCGCAGCCGAGGTGAAGCCAAGGTGCCAGAGGTCTGAAGTGAAGCCGGTGTGAACGAGGACCAAGGCGGGGCCCGAAGAATGGAGGGACAAAGTGTAGCTGAAGGCCCAGAAGGCTGTGGGACAGGCAGAGGGACATCTGATCAGTGCTGAGCCAGGAAGACAAGGGAGCCGTTAGAGCCGTAAGGACGACGGTCCCAGGTGGAGACGAGGGAGGGAGGAGCCTGGGTAGAGTGGAGGTGGAGTGATGGGTTTGGCAGAGCGAGTGGATACTGGGAAGAGCTGGAGACTGAAAGAACGAGGCAAATCTTCACAACAGAGTAGAGGAAGTAGAAGTTAAAGTGCTGAAGGGAACCAGCGGAGGCAGGGTTGATGGACTGGCTAATTATGGAGGAGGGAGAGGTTAATGTAAAGCACACAAAGATCAGGACAATCAAACAAAAACAATCTTTAATTAATACAAAAACAGAAAACTTAAGCCTAGTTCACACTGCCCGATTTTGAGTCGCCGACAGGTTTTGTGAAATCGCCGACAAAAGCCCGAGATCACAGGCAAATCGGTGCTCGTGCACGCGAGTGACAATCACGCAGTGTGAATAATCAAAGACGCGATCAGAGAGAATCGCAGACGAGTCGCCGACGCCGGTGAGATATTTGGCCTGCTAAATATCTGGAGCTGTCGGCGATTCAAACTCCTGCTGTGTGACTAAAAATTACATCGGCGATGACCGACAGCCAATAAAAGAGTGAGATACAGGGCAGCGGGAGGTTCAGGGAGGAGTTTTAGAGCAGACTATAAGTATTTTAATAGATATATTTACAATTCTATAAAACAGAAACAAAGGCCAAACATTTGCACATCCAGCCGCAGCAGCAGCGCATTACAAAATAGTGTATTTACCTCAAACTCTCATTGCAGAACACAATCCTAACTCCCTCTTTCTCTCCAACAATTTCCTCCGCTATAATATTTTTTCTTTTTCTCCAAAAATCAGCGCACATACAATTTGAAGCAAACTTTGTGCAGTTTATCATTTTAAATAACAATTCAAAGTCTCGCGCGAGAACTCCGGTCTGACGCACGTGTGATCTCGCGTTGTTTTCTCGTCACATCGCACGTGTTTGGGAAACGCAGTTTGTTCACGGGAGAGAGAGAGAGTTGTCGGCGATTCTTCCTCTTGTTCAGTCATGCAGTGTGAACTCCTCTGTCGTCAAACCATCGTGCAGTGTGAACACAGCAGTGACTGAATGATACCCCAGATAGTCATGCAGTGTGAAAAGAGCAGTGACCCGACGAGTTTGAAAATCGTGCAGTCTGAACTAGGCTTTAGGAAACTCAGGGCTTAAATAGAGTAATTAACGCAAACAGAAACAGGTGGGGGATAATTAATAACCAAGGAAACCAACACACCATGCTAATAAAACAGAATATAACTGTTACAAACTTGCAGATAATATAATGTTTATGAAATAAAAAGGCCACTTAAGTGTACTTGAAGAGTGTTCACTGTCATGACTTTTTCTTTACACACTTACGTAAACTTTTAAAAATTGAATATTTGTAATAATGTCAAATTATTTACTTTTTATATCATTGTTTTACATTTTTGTGTCGTGCTTTAAAGAAATAAACGTATTTTGTACTGAACACACTATTGCAAAGTAAATGTAAAGACGAAATTTATGTAAAGTACTTTTAATCTTAGTAATTTTAGTTTTTAGTAATTTTAACTGTAGTGTTGTTTGATGAAACATTTAAAGTAATATATTTTAAATGTGCTGAATTGTAGCATCCTCATTACAAATGTGTAATTACAAATATATAAATACAATACATGGCATACAAGTGACATTAAAGTATGATTCTCAGTATAAAAAGAGCTTATTTTTGTTATTTACGAATATGAGAAATACACACATTCAAAAACTGTAAATATGCAGCTTCAACGTCTGAAATCGACCCCAACAGCTCTAAAAATGTAAAACATAATTTGTTTAGCTTAACAGTGGATCTGGATAAGACCAAAACACTAGGTCAAGTTTTGAAGATGTATTTGTTATGTACTTGCTCATTATATAAATACTGTTAATTTAAAAAAAAAAAAAAAAAAAAAACATGCCATAGTGTTGCTTTAACCTCAAGATAATTCTATCTTAAGCATGAAACCCTCAAAATCCCCAACCCTAATCTCAAACCTTTAACACCATCCATTTACTGAGTCTAAACTCTTGATTCCAATCCAATTCCCAGTGCTAGAAAACTACATTAGCAGTCCTAAAACGAGCCTAACCCTTTCCCTATCTGTAAAATATGGCTGATTGTTAGGAATGCTGTTAAATGACCAACAAGGATGTCCAAAATCACATGAGCATGAGGGTATTCTGCTTATTTCACTTCAAGGATTTCATAAGTGCTCTAAATATGGTCTGTTTACTATATCAAATATCCACATTTGATGTTGAACTCTAAACAGCAAAAAGCAACTAATAGAGCAGTTCACTACAACTCAATGGAATGATAAAAATAAGTCTGCAAGTTGAGAAAACACTGTTTTTCCCCCCAGACGCTGCTGTCAGCCCACCATCCTCCCACACCACACTCAATCTCGCCACAGGAAAAAAGGATTTCTGGCCTCCAACTGGCTGGAAACGGTTACCATGGCAATACTATGACAACGCCTCAGTCCATCTCATTACTGACGCTATGACCACAGCAGAACATGAGACTCTTATAGCAGAATTGTCTCCTGCCAATGCAGAATGTACGGTATCTGAGGTCTGCGTTCAGAATGTCATGCAAATGTGACAGTTTTATATAACACATTAAAGATACAGCACTCTAAAGATATAGAATAATATGTGTCACTTATCTGGGATCTGTCCATATTAACACCTGGTCCTTTTAAAATCACTGTTTTGTTTGTTAGTCAGGTAATGATGCCATCGCCACTTCGTAAAGAAAAGCTGGAGTAAAAAGCTCTATAACATGAATATATGACAGGTGTGAAAGGTTTCCAGCAACATTTTTTTAAGTGTATCAGTAACAGGGAGGATAAACATATTTAAAATGCATTTTGAAATCATTGGATTTCAGAATGCTGCTGAATAAAAGTGTCTTTTCATTTATTTTGAACGGTACGGTCAAAAAGGCATAGGAGAGACACACGGTTATGACATTTGACAAATAACCATAAAACGTAGCCATTGGTTAGATTGAATGTGTAAAATATGTGAGTAATTGTACTTGATTACTTTGGGAGGATTTGTATTTTGTTCAGATGCAATTTAATTTTAATATTTGTACTCTTACCCAATTACATTTCCAAAGAATTTTTTTGTATTTTTGACTTTTTGTCAAAAAAGTAAGTTTTTGCAGTTGGGCGAGGTTGGTGGTGTGATAGATAATGAGTGCCAGCTGCACCTGTCATCTACAGTGCAAATGAGAATAAAATAAGTGTTTATTGATAAAAGTATTTTCATTTTGATAGCCGTTGTAAATCTCTGCAGAGTTTAGCTTCAACCCTAAACAAACACACCCACCGGTGATTGTCTAATGATCCTTAAGACATTGATTAGCATGTTCAGGTGTGTTTGATAAGGGTTGGAGCTAAACTCTGGAGTGCATTGGCCCTCTAGGGTAAGATTTGAATAGCCCTTCCTTAAACGCACATCTCGGGTCTTTAGTAATCTGGGACGTCATTTTCTAGTCTACTAGGTTAGACAAGTATTCCTCAATCAATTATTTATAAACAATATCTCAAGGGAAAAAAAGAATATAAAAGAATGCCTGCTTTCCCGTTTTTTTGTAAAAAATCTGTCGAGTTGTGTAACAGTGTATGTATATATTTTTTTCTGTACAGCAATAATTGAATCTTTGATGAATGAATAAGTGCAGTTCACCTTTATGCCAGAGTTACCACAGACGGAAAACAAAGAATAGGAAGAATCATCAGCAACACTTGAAATGGCTCAGTGATTTACAGCAGAGCAAGAACCGAACGTGGCCAAATATAAGTGTCACTTGATGCTGGATCTGGTGAAGAAGCTGTCAGCGATCAAAATATTGACTTTGAAGACGTTAAAAACGGTAGTTTTGAGAATATGCTTGAGATGGCGAATATGAACCAGAAGCTGAATGTACTGAGAAATGAGCTCTGATGAGGACAGTGATGATGGTATAAAACATCTGCTCAAACTGAACCCTTACAAAACCCTCTGTAAAATTTCAGAGCGGGGTCAGCGCATGCTGACGCGCACAGTGCGCAGAAGTTGCCAACTTTCTTCAGAGTCAATAGCTACAGACCTCCAAACTTCGTGTTGCCTTCAGATTAGTTCAAGAACAGTGCGTGGAGTTTCTCTGGAGTGACCAGTCCCGCTTCTCTGTCTGGCAATCCGATGGATGAGTCTGGGTTTGCCGGTTGCCAGGAGAATGGTACTTGCCTGACTACATTGTGACACGTGTAAAGTTTGGTGGAGGAGGGGTTATGGTGCAGGGTGGTTTTTTTCAGGGTTTGGGCTTGGCCCCATAGTCCCAGTGTTAGGGCGTTTTCACACCTGAAAGTCTGCACCAAGGTCCGAACCAAAGTTTGTGTTTTGATATATTGTATCCATTTGGTTCGTTTTGGTTTGCTTTCATATTGCAGTTATGCAAGCGTACTAAAGAACTTTACATGACACACTGGTGTCCTGTCGTCATCATCTATGTGGGCTGCATCTTAACATTGATTGGTTTATTAGCGGACGTGTGTCTGACGTCAGTGTGTTGTCAATTCAGTGTGTAACTTCGACAAGAATGACTGAACAGACGCATATCGTCGTTGCCAATACTGTTAATATTATGGCATTACTATCTGCAGCACCAACTATACTCGAGGCAAATCCACCAAATTAATGTCCTCGTTGTGCATTATCGGCGCTGACAGAAAAGGAGGAGAAGACTAGGCTACTTTTTTAGCCAAACAATGTATTTTGTTTTATAGTTATGTTTAAATATTATAATGTTATTTTTAAATTTCATCTAGGAGATTGATTTTGAAATGTGCACAGATGTGCAATATATGTCAAAGACATCGGGTCAGAAATGATTTTGACCACTTCATTAAGTTTTGTTTTGTAGAAAGCTTTGTATAAATTGTATCTTAATTTTAATAAATGTTTCATCATTTGCCTGAATTTAATAAATAAGCTTTAATAAATAATCTAGCAGACAAACCGTGACGGAGCGATCATTTGCGTTGCACATGAACTGGAGCGATCTCATAAATAAACCGGAACTCAGCATATAGGCTAGTCTCACAGACATGAGAAATATATATATATATATATATATATATATATATATATATATATATATATATATATATATATATATATATATATATATATATATATATATATATGATATCCATCACTGCATGTGCTGTGAGTTTAATCTATTTTTTCACTAATCCTACACCAGAACTTCCTGTAAATGGTCTGAAAGTCTGAACTATACAGAAAATGCTTTCACACAAGAAACGAACCGAACCTTTGATCAGTTTGGTCTGGACCGAGACTACCTCTTTTCATCGGACCAAATTTCGTCTGTTTGGTCCGGACCATGGTCCGAGGGAAGTTTCACACCTGTAATTTTGGTTCGTACCAAACTGAAAAGTCTGAAAATCCGGACCAAACAAGGTAGGTGTGAAAGACTTTGTGAAACAGTTCGGGGATGGCTTCTAAAAGAATTGTCAAAAATTCCCATAAACAAACTCCTAAACCTTGTGGAAAACGAGAAGAGTTGAAGCTGTTAGAGCTGCAAAGGGTGGGCCAACTACATATTAAACCCTACAGATTAAAAATGGGATGTCATTAAAGTTCATGTGAAGGCAGGCGTCCCAAAACTTTTGTCAATAGTGTATATTATCGCGACAGGTAGAAATCCATATGTGTTAGATATAGATCAACGTTTGGCGAAACATTCATGCGTTTAAGGGTTAAATGAGCATAATTAAATGTTAAACCCTGTAAATACCTCGTGTTTAATGATGTTCTTATCAGGGAGTCTTCTCTATTGATTTAATTTTTTCTAGGTTACTTTTACTTTGAAATACTTTACAAATTATTACATTTTTACTTTCACACAAACATGTTTTTTTATATATACTTGAACTTTTAATTGAGTAAAATTTCAGAAAGTATCCATACTTTCACTTAAAGGTGCACTATGCAGCTTTCGTCCACTGGAGGGCGCCTATTCAAAACAAATCGTAGTTTGATGACGCAAAGTGTGAGCGCAGCATCTTGGGAGATGTGGTCTTCTCATCACAGACGGTGGAAAATAGGACTCGGGCAGAAATCACGTTCATGCATGCGGTTACTGTAGTCTAAAGCAGAGCAGGACCGAGTGTTGTGGACCTGAGCACAGCTGCTGGAGCGATTGTTAAACAAATACCCGCCTCACGAATACCGGGACTTTTATTATGACGGGACGGGACACATTCGCTGGGCGCCTGCACAGATCCGCTCTTCCGGTTATGATTATGAGGTAATGTAGCTCTGTTTATCATATTAGATACATTTAAGTGTGTTCAAAACGATGTTATGACGTTACTCCGTGCGTTCACTTGTTCACACTGCTAAGAGTAAAGCACTCCTGCCAAATAAAAGCCGAAACCGAGGGTAACGCAGATATGACGCAATTGACAGGCGACTCCCTCAGACGCTATGCTGAAACGTCCCGACCTTAGTTAAAATAGCAATGTTCTCACAATTTACAAATAGTTGGAAACTTCTGGGGTATTGTAGGTACTCAACTGAACAAAATATATAACACCGGCCTAGTGGTTTTTGGATATTTTACTGCAAAAATACTACATAGTGCACCTTTAAGGATATGTTTGTAATACTTTTACACCCCTGATATAACAAGAAGCACTGGGGATGTAAAGACAGGCCGTTGACATTATATATGCATGCAATGCCCTGGCCTGACACACTCCTCTATTGAGGTTGAACAGCATGTTATTAGTCTTCCATTATATGCCACTATCTGAAACAAGATTGCGTCTTGCATGGCTGCACTGTCATTCTGGTGAGAGAATCAGGGATACAGTTTGGGAATACCAACTTGCACAGGGTTTTAGAGTTGTGGTGGCAGTTTAATAACCTGTTGATAAGACCAGCATATGTTGCGTTTTGGATCCTGGGATGCTTTTTAGCTATATAATTATTATATATCAATGTTTTTGGGGGGGGGATTCTTTGATTAATAGAAAGTTCAAAAGGGCGGTATTTATCTGAAATTGGCACTGAGTCTGCCGGAAGTGCTGCTGCTTTTGCATAGTTCCTACTCGCTGTTTAGTAATTATTTGAAATGTAGAAAACTGGCAGCTCCAGAAGTACTGAAAATGTTTATGTTGAAGTCTGCCATGTAAACTAGCATGTATAAAAAAAATTATACCTGTATGAAATTATGCTGTAGCCACATTGGGCCAGCGGTTTGGAAAATGAATGGATGGATGATTTGCATCTTCTGGTCAGACGCTGGAATTCATTTGGCACGCGACTCTCACGTTGCATTATGGGTATTCTCCAGCCATTTAGCATACATCGGTTGTACACTTGTTATTGTCGTGCATTATAGGATTGAATAATTGCACTCAAAAACATCCACTATTTTTTTGGACACCACTTAAAATGGCAGTCCCTTCAAACAGAGCCCTCCCTTACGAAACAAAAATATATTGCAATATATTTGAAAATATCATGCCATATATTCACATTTATGGGATTTAATATTTATATTTTCCAATATATTGCAATATATTGAAAGCGGCAATCATTTGGATATTTTGCAATATATTGCATGAATATATAATATATTTTATAATACCATCAATATATTATTCCATATATTAAAATATATTTCAAGAAAATATATTGGTAAATATATTTTCCTTTCGTAAGGGCTATTTAAGGGTAGTTGGCGATTTCACACACAGCCAAAGTTTACCTTTAAATCTGAAAATGTCAAACACACATTAGCCTCGTTGATAACCTACTAATTTACTAGTCATATCTTTGAGATTAGGGAGTTGTTGAGAACTGTTTACTCTTAAAACCATCAATTTATATCACGCGTTATACAGATTGTGTTCAATGATGCAAATAGAGTTCACCTTTGCTGTAAAGCAGCTCTAAAAAGACAATAGTAAAGTCATTATACTATTAAAATCAGTTCAGTGTTGATTCATTTCAGTTCAATAACTGTGTAAAGTTGATCAATTATGAAATTAGTTTAATTCAGCTATAAAGCAGCTCTGTAGAAAACAGTGATGTAAGTTCTCATCTAATAGTGTTAGTGCAGACTTCATGATAATATTGCTCAATATTCAGTCAGAATTATGCATGAATCAGTCCTATCCTTTACACATCATTCAGCCTGATTTGTGAAACGATGACTGAATAACCCCCTTTTGATTGTTTTGAAGCCTAGAATATTCCTCTGAGAATGTGACATGACCACATGCAGAGTTTGTTCATTTCACCCAATAGCAAGATATGACCTTCTGTCAGAAAGGAGGGAGGAGGTGAACAGAATTCTGTTGGAGGCAGACACAAAAACATCATTGAGCAGGAGGCCAAGAGAGACAGCCAGAAATAAGCAGGAGAGATTGTGAAGGGGAACAGAAATGACGTCTAAACTAGAACTAACTTGGAAGAGGAACAAGAAATGTGTGAAAAACTGCATTGCTTCTCACTTTTACTGTGCCCAAGGCTTTCTCCACAGAAACTCATCTGCAGTGTGTCATTTGGAAACTGAAATGAATAGTCAATCACACTTTGCACTAAACAGAAATGAAATAGAAAGAAAGAATGTAAATGCATGCAGTTGCATCAGATCATTGGCTTTCTGGCAGGCCTTGATGTTGTTCAAGGTGAGAGATGAGATGGCAGCAGACGGGGCTATATCAGCAGACGTATCTGCCCGCCGACCTTGCCTTCCCATCTGGCGAAAGAAAGCAAATGAAGCCAGGAGTTGAGAGCTGAGTTATATTATGCATGGGGCACTTTATGAAAACCTCCCAAGAGTTACAGCCTTCAGCTATTGATCACAGAGAGCATTTAAACGGAGATAAAGACTTCACTGTTGCTGCTTCTCTTTGGTAAGAGGTGTTGATTTTCATGCTCCCCTTCTGAAACATGAAAAACCTTTCTGCTCTCTACCATATGTCAGTATTGTTGCCAATTTTTTGGCAGTTAGTTTTGAATAATTAATAAAATAGCTACATGATTTATTCATTTAGCATATTTTGTTCAAAGTGACTTATAAATGTAGAAAAACAAACAATTTCAAGGAACAGTTCAATCAAAAATGAGTGTTCTGAGGCACTCATGTCATTCTAAACTTGTTCATTTATTTCGTCCTTGGAAAACAACATGAAAATTGGATTGTTTTCCATTAATTGCATAAACTTTAATTTCTCACAAAAGCATGACTTCAGAACACTTGGAATATGTATGCACTCTAAAGAACAGTTTACATCAAGGACGACAACTGTAATAGTTATAGTTATAATAGTTATAGTTATAACTGTAATAGTTCTAAAATTGTCTCAATATTAAAGAAAAGCTGAGCCCGTACCACAGCTATAACGATAAAGACACAGAGAAACTGTATTGTTGGACTATCACTTTCAGAACGACTTTTTTCAGCTGAAGATGAACGATAAAAGCATTGACGGCTAATGAGAATCCATCCTGCTTTAAAGCGCTTGCATAGCGAGAATCATTGAAAAATATGGTGATGTACAATGTATATTATGAGAAAATGAAAGTGTTTTTTGACCTTTTATACAAGACAAAAAACAAAAAACAAAACAAAAAAAGAAACCTTAAAAAACAAAACAAAAAAAAGAAACCTTGAAAATAGCATAATTTAGGCACTTTTGAGTACCATACAGCGGCCACCTAAGATCACTTTTCTCTCTCGTACTAGTGTGCAAATTCTAGCCCCCAAACTTTCCATTTTAGCACAAGCCCTGATCGATTCCGGATCTGCAGAGAACTTCATCTCTCAACTAGTCCAGAAACTCAACCTCAAGAGCAAACGCTGCACCCATGTACAAGAGTTTCATACCATCCTTGGCAAACCGCTGGGCCGTGGTATGAGTCGCCATTGCTCCCACAGCTTTGCATCGGCTGCTTTCGTCAAGATTTTGTTCATGTGCTGGAAGGGTCCCCTGCTGACATCATCGTGGGACACCCTCGGCTTCCAGGGCTATATGAATGAGTTGTTCTGGGAGTTCCTCCAGTAGTTTGTCATCGTCTCTGTCAATGATATCCAGATCTTCTCCTAGAACCTGGCAGGACATCGCCAATATGTGGTCCTCAAGAAGTGGAGAGAACAACACCTATACTTCTAGTAAGAGAAGTGTGAGTTCCACACGACTTCTGTTCATTTCCTGGGTTATGTCATCAACTAGAGAGGCATCCAGATGGACCAGAGGAAGGTTGAAACCATCTGAAACTGGCCCCAAACCCACTGTGCCCAGTTCTTCACAAGACCCTGCCACAAGAATTACAAGGCAGATGCCCTATCCTGTTTGCACAATCCTGAACCTGAATCCTGTCCTCCGGAACCTGTTCTGCTTCCAGCCATGATCGTCAGTCCCATCCAATGGTCCCTCGATGACCAGATTATCCAGGCCACGTGCTCCGAACCTGCTCCACTGGGAGGTCCTGAGCTAATGGATATTTGTTCCATTAGCCTGCTGTCTGTCCCTCATGCACTCTGTTGCTCCTTCACAATTGCTACTGGTGGCCCACAATGACCCAGAATATCTCCCAATTTGTAAGAGGTTGCTCAGTCTGTGCTATCACCAACACACCACGAAAACTTCCCGAAGGTTGTTCCACTGTGTCCCTGATCCCATGTGGAAAGCAATTTCATGACCGATCTGCCCTCTTCAGAGTCCCATACATGTGTCTTCGTGGTCGTAGACCGATTCTCCAAAGCTTTTAAGTTAATATCCTTAAAGGGTCTTCTCACGGCATTTGATATGACTGAACTCTTAATAACCCACATATGGCAGGCCTTCAAGTAATTGGGAGTTTCTTTGAGTCTGTCATCTTACCATATACAAACCAATGACCAGACTGAGCACAAGAGCCAAGAGATTGGAGTGTACCTCCGATTCTCCAAACGGTCCTACTGCCACCAGATCCAGGACAGCTGGAGTCTTTTCCTTCCATGGGCAGAGTGTGCTAAAAATTCTTTCCTCCGACAAATTACTTAGTTCCAGTGCATGCTTAGGTACCAACCTCCTATTTTCCCCTGGTCCGGTGAACCATTGGAGGTTCCAGCTGTCAACCACTTGTAACCCATGTTAAATGTGGTGCCTTAGGAAAATAAATATATATATAAATAAATATATATATATAATTGTATAGTCTAATAGTTGTATTTCTAATTAAAATATTGAAACGATCTATTAAAGTACATTGTGAATTAACTATGTATAAATAAAAATAATAATTATCATATTTGAGCAGAGATCATGTGACGTATTACACGTAACACAAGCTGTGTATGACGCAAGCGGATGACTCACGGAAGTGCGAGAGATGCGCTGAACACGAGATGAGTGATGCAGAAACGGGATTAAAAAGGTTTATATTGTTAAAATTCATTTAATATTGTTATAAACAACTTTATAATACTTTATGATTGATGATGATAAATCATTGTAGAATGATGATTGCCGATGTAAACGTGGATGCTAGATGATTGTGAAACTCCTGTGAATCTGAAGCGGGTGTTTTAAAAACTGAAAACTCGGGATTTGGTGAGTTATCTGTATTTTTCTTTTCTTTAAAAGATGTGTTTTTTTGTTACCTGCATATCATTATGCATGTTGTAAAAATCGTTTTCATATTTCATGTTCATATGATTTATTTTGAGATGTTGAGTGATATATTTTGTTAAGCTATGAATGAATATTGATGTCCATATCAATATGAGTATAATATACATTTCTCAATATGCCTGTAAAATAACATGCTTGACATGAAAAGTTGTGATGCATATTTAAACACAGTTTAAATAGGAAAAAGAAAAGTTGATGAGATTGTTATATATTAATGACACTGTTTTGGTAAAACAGGTCAGGTTTGTTGATTTGAGTTGAAAACCTCTCTCATGGATTTGAGATGGCGAGCCACCAAAATTGAATGCTGATTCCTGGACCTGGGAAAGCACACTTTTGCTGTATCCACTGTATTAAGGACATTCGTTGCGTTGCATCAACTTGCTTCAGGAGGACAATTCTCTTTCCTTTGGATACTTCTCTGAACTGGTAGGACTGAGCCGATTTGGCACTCACTCACTGGACTTGTTAAAGGACCATTCTTGGACAATATTTGAAAGACAAATTCAGACAAAGAGTTATAACAAGGGTATTTGGTTATTGCGTGTGAGTTAAATGTATATTTTGTATTTAATTTTGTTTCTTTTCCATTTCAATGTGATAAGAGATTTCAGTTTTGCTGACTGGTTATTTGTGGTTTTATTACCTTGTTACGGGGTT
The DNA here is from genome assembly GCF_024679245.1 of Pseudorasbora parva. NCBI lineage: Eukaryota > Metazoa > Chordata > Actinopteri > Cypriniformes > Gobionidae > Pseudorasbora > Pseudorasbora parva. Next base: position 13,170,652 of record NC_090179.1, read on the forward strand.
TTGTTAAAGAAGGTTCTGGTTTGAACGCAATATAGAACAAAAATCCCCAAATTTAAAGAGACAGTGAAGTTTAATAGCTGTCTGAAATACAGAAAACAAATAAATAATTAACGGTCTTACTACAGTCTGCCAATTGAGGTAACGTACATTCAATTATTTCAAGGAATAAAAGAAATCGAAATCTTAACAGAATAAGAGAAACAAGACAAGAGACAACACAGAGAATTCATATTTTGTTTATCAATTTATTGTTTTATCAATTTATTGTTTTATAATTTATTTCCGTTTCCAAATCTTGTTTGTTTTGTGTATGTGACTGTTAAATTACAAATATATTTTCTTGAGTAATTTTCCTCATATGCTTCTGTGGTTTATTTACTGCCAGTATTAATTCTGTTCTCCACCAACCTAGAAACTGGTCCATTGCTCTAACGTTATGTTGAGGGCACTTGTTACATAAATTTTGGCGAGCCAGCCAGGAGAACAGTGGTAGTAAATATCTTGTGAACAGGTTCACAAAACAAAACTGATTATACAAAACTAAGATCACGTTAGTCTTAAGAAACATGGATATCGTTGAAATGGAGAAAGTTAAAGTTGCGAATTCTGTGATAGTTCGTGGGTTGACTGACACCGAGTTTGACGAAGACTTAGTTGAATTTCTAAATAAGCACGGACGTGTTAGTAGACATCTGAGAGTAGATGACCCAAAGTCGCCTTTTCATAGAGACGTCATTGTAGAATATGAAAGCTGTGCTGCCCTTGAAACTCTTGAACCTGTGTTGCCGTACACTTTCAGAAGCCCTCATAACGTCTCTTATGTCATAACACTCTTGTCAAGCGCCTACTTGCCAGTAGCCACCAAGCAAGCTACCGCCGTTTACTTCTCTGAGCTGCAGAAATTGGCAACGATTAGTGGAAAGACTTTTGAGGAACTTCTCAGAGAGCAGTTATCTCAAGCCACTACATCAAGTGCTGCAATTGCAACAGATGAAAATGAGCCAAAGTTTTCCTTAGGGACTGCCACTCCCACGTATGATCCTCTTACCTCATTCAAAGGAGGGAAAGGCGCAGGATGTCAAAGCCCAGAGACTGTACGTTCAGTGGTCATTGAAAAGAAAATGTCAGCTTTGGATGTGGCTGATTTAAATCCACCTGAAATCCAGCGTGTGGTAGTTGAACACTTGATAAAGAATGAGGGAGTTCCCCAAATGCATTCACCATTCAGACTTAGGGTCTTTTCTGGGAAAATTCCACGTCCGAGCACTGAAGTTGATTATGATGCTTGGAGAGGGAGTGTTGAACTGATTCTCCAGGATCCTTCTCTTTCTGATTTGCACAGATCCAGAAAAATATTAGACAGCTTGTTACCTCCAGCATCGGAGATTGTGAGACATTTGGGTGCAACAGCTCTACCTACTGAATACCTTGACATTCTGGATTCTGCTTTTGACGCAGTTGAGGACGGGGATGATCTTTTTGCACGATTCTTGAACACATTGCAAAATGCAGGCGAAAAGCCCTCCTTGTTCCTACAGCGCTTACAGGCAGCGCTCTTAAAAGCAATAAAAAGAGGTGCTGTGTCCAATGCTGAAGCTGATAAACAGCTCTTGAAACAGTTCTGCCGAGGCTGTTGGAATGACACGTTGATAACAAACCTTCAGCTAGAGGTTAAACGGGATAGTCCACCTTCATTTTCCGAACTGCTTTTGCAGCTGCGCAGTGAAGAAAATCGACACTTTGCTAAAGAGAGCCGCATGCGTCAGCATCTGAATGTGCATCGTCATAAAGTCAGCTCCCATGTAGTATCCACAAGCTCTCTTGACGTAGAGCAAGGTGCTGCATCAGAGGGAAATGAGGTCACAGAATTAAGACGGCAAGTCACAAAACTTCAAAGTCAGCTCAGTAAGCAGAGAGCTAAACAGACAGAGAAAAATGTGCTATTGCAGAGTGATGATGTGCTTGACTTGAAGAAACAGATTGCAGAACTTCAGAGTCAGTTCACAAAGCTAGGATCTCAGAAACCTCTAAAGCAAAAAGGAGAACGTGAGCCCAAACAGGTTTACTCTAAGCCCACTCAACCAAGTGCTTTAACTACTGGCCAAAATTTTCAAGAAAGACCTAAGCCAGGATATTGTTTCCGCTGTGGCGAAGACGGGCATATCGCTTCTGGTTGCGAGAATGATCCAAACCCATCTTTAGTGAATGAAAAACGGAAGCAGCTGAGGGAGCGACAGAATCTGTGGGACCGGCAAAAGTGTCCAGGGGCCTCAGAGTCTTTAAACTGGAATTAGCCCCTGTAGCGAGACGTACAAGGGCTACTGTGTGCAGAACTAGTCTCAAAAGGCCAATAGGAAGGAAGGGTAGCTCAGAGTTATCCTGTAGTAGGGGTCAGTTGGCCAGCCTCCCAAAGGGACTGATAGGGGCCAAGTGTACTGCTCAAGTGTACATTGAAGGTAAACTATGTTCCTGCCTTTTAGACACAGGGTCGCAAGTGACAACAATTTCCCAATCCTATCATGAGCAAAACTTGTCTGAGCTAAGTATAATTCCCTTGGAGAACCTGCTGGAAGTGGAAGCCGCAAATGGGCAGGCAGTACCCTATTTGGGGTATGTAAAAATGAGAGTCAAGTTTCCTGAGGATTTTCTCGGAAGTACTGTTGAAGTATCAACACTTGCACTGGTTATTCCAGATACCAGTGGCACTGCTCAGCCAAAAGTACTAATTGGTACCAATACTTTAGACTTGGCATACGGGAAGCATCTTGAAATCAATGACTCCATCTGCAAATCCATTCCATTCGGCTACAGAGCAGTAGTGAAAACGATTGAGTATCGATGGGATCAAAGAGTAAACAGCAATGTAGGAATTGTCAGACTCCCCAGCGCTGAGGCCGCTGTCATACCTGCAGGGCAGAATCTTGTCTTGGAAGGAGTTGTGAGTGTAAAAGGACAAGTGACAGATAGATGGGTAGTGATGGAACCCCCTTCCCATTCTTCTGTTCCGGGAGGACTTTTAGTCGCTAGCTGTCTTCTTAACTTACCTGAGCATCCATCCTGTAAAGTCCCTGTAGTGCTAAAAAATGAAACCGAGCATGATATCACCATTCCTGGAAAGTGTGTAATCGCGGATGTCCATGCCATAGAGAGAGTCATTTCAAATAAGAGCACTCAGAAGGGAGCCATGTCCTCTAATGTAGAAGACAAATCTACAAAGGAACTCTGTTTTGATTTTGGCGACTCTCCAATAACCAAAGAATGGAAAGAGAGGATTACACAAGAGTTGCGGGATATGTCCGACGTTTTTGCTGTACATGATTTCGATGTTGGGCGAACTGAAAAGGTGAAGCATAGCATCAAGCTGCATGATAATACCCCTTTCAAGCACAGGGCCAGACCCATACATCCTGATGACTTCGAAGCAGTTCGTCGACATTTGGAGGAGTTGCTCGAGGCTGGAATCATCCGGGAATCGGAATCATCCTATTCGTCACCCATTGTGGTTGTCAAAAAGAAAAATGGTGATGTGAGGCTGTGTATCGACTATAGAAAATTGAACACACAGACCATAAAGGATGCTTATGCACTGCCGAATCTCGAGGAAGCCTTTTCGGCACTCCGTGGATCTAAATGGTTTTCAGTGCTTGATCTTAAGTCCGGCTATTACCAGATTGAAGTTGAGGAAAAGGATAAGCCCAAAACCGCTTTTGTTTGTCCTCTTGGGTTCTGGGAGTTCAATCGAATGCCTCAGGGGATAACGAATGCTCCCAGTACATTTCAACGACTTATGGAGAAGTGTATGGGTGATATTAACCTCACTGAAGTCCTGGTATTCTTGGACGATTTGATCGTATTTTCTGAGACACTAGAAGAACATGAAACCCGCCTTTTGCATGTCCTAAATCGCTTGAAAGACTATGGTCTGAAGCTTTCAGTAGAGAAGTGTAAATTTCTCCAGACCTCTGTTAGGTATTTGGGACATATTGTGTCACAGAACGGCGTGGAAACCGATCCTCAGAAAATAGAGACAATCAAAACCTGGCCAAGTCCTAAAACCCTCAAAGAATTACGCTCCTTCTTGGGGTTTTCCGGCTATTATCGCCGTTTCATCCGAGACTATGCTAAGATCGCAAAGCCACTAAACAACTTGACTGTCGGATACCCACCTCTCCGTAAGAACTGTAAAGGAAAGAGCAAAAGTACATCTTACCTGAGTTCCAAAGTGCCTTTTGGAGGGAGATGGACAGAGAGTTGTCAACAGGCTTTTGACACACTAATAGAGAAACTCACCACAGCACCTGTATTGGGATTCGCTGATCCCACACTCCCCTACGAGTTGCACACCGATGCTAGCACCACTGGGCTAGGTGCTGCCCTTTACCAGCAGCAGGGAGGAGAGCTACGTGCAATTGCATTTGCCAGCCGCGGGCTTTCAAGGAGTGAGTCCCGTTACCCTGCTCATAAACTCGAATTCTTGGCCCTGAAATGGGCAGTCACGGAGAAGTTCTCTGATTACCTGTATGGAGGCAGTTTTAAAGTGGTCACAGATAGCAATCCGTTGACTTATGTCTTGACATCTGCAAAACTGGATGCGACAAGTTACAGATGGCTCTCTGCCTTGTCCACATTTTCTTTTACGCTTCAGTATCGGCCGGGAAAGAGCAATCTAGATGCAGATGGGTTGTCAAGACGTCCTCATGGAATGCTTACCAACGACGGGATATCACAGAAAGAGCAGGAGCGCATCAATCAGTTTACCTTGCACCACTTACCTGAGGATAGAAATTCTATCTTGGTCCACACTGAAGTTGTCCAAGCTATCAGCGATAAACATCTGGTACGCACAACTGAAGATGGTGATTACATTCCTCTAATTGAGTCCCTTTCTGTTAGTTCAGAGGCGATTCCTGAGACTTATGAGTCCTTTGAAGGATTTCCAGTGGTTCCTCAGTTAACGGAGCAAGAGCTGAAAGATAAACAAAGAGCTGATCCGGCAATACAGGAGATAATCTTACAACTGCAATCAGGGAAACCTTCCTTACCGGTACTGCGGAAAGAATTGCCAGAACTCCCATTTCTTCTGCGAGAATGGAAAAAGTTAGAGCTGAGGGATGGTATTCTTTACAGGAAAAGAGTGGATGGTGACCATACAGTTTACCAACTTGTTCTCCCAAAGGATCTAAGGCCTATTGTCATGGAGCAACTGCATGACAATATGGGTCATTTAGGTATGGAAAGAACCCTTGACCTTGCTCGAGCCCGGTTTTATTGGCCCAGGATGGCTACAGATGTGGAAGTGAAGATCAAGACATGCAACCGGTGCGTGTGCAGGAAGACTCCACCAGAGAAAGCAGCGCCATTAGTGAACATTCAGGTATCTAGGCCACTTGAGTTGGTATGTATGGATTTCTTATCTTTGGAACCAGATCGTACTAATACAAAGGACATCTTGGTGATAACTGATTACTTCACAAAATACGCTGTAGCAATCCCCACACCAAATCAGAAGGCTAAGACAGTCGCAAAAAACCTATGGGAAAATTTCATTGTTCACTATGGGGTACCTGAAAGGCTTCATAGCGATCAAGGACCTGATTTTGAGAGCAAGACCATTAAAGAGTTATGTGAGATTGCTGGAATTAGGAAAGTTCGAACTACACCGTATCATCCCAGGGGAAACCCAGTTGAAAGGTTCAACCGAACTCTGTTGAGTATGCTGGGTACTCTGAGAAACAAGGACAAAACCCATTGGAGAGATTTTGTGAAGCCTGTTGTGCATGCATATAATTGCACTAAACATGAAACTACAGGATTCACACCATATGAGTTAATGTTTGGCCGACAGCCTAGGTTGCCAATAGACCTCGCTTTCAGAGTACCTGTGAATAACAGCCATAATGAGTTCCATTCCCAGTATGTGAAAACTTTGAAAACTCATTTGCAGGAGAGTTATGAACTTGCCAGGAAGAATGCAGCAAAGGTTGCAGCAAGGAACAAGACAAGATATGACAAAAGAGTGACAGAGTCTTCACTTGATGTGGGTGATCGAGTTCTTGTCAGAAATGTGCGTCTCCGAGGAAAGCACAAATTGGCTGATAAATGGGACTCTGAAGTATACATTGTGGTAAACCGAGCTGGTGAACTTCCTGTGTACACCGTGAAACCAGAAGGAAAAGAAGGACCCTTGCGAACGCTCCACAGGGACCTATTGTTGCCTTGCGGTTTCTTGTCACCATCTGAGGAGGAAGAAAAGATGGCACACAAGCAGCAGAGAGGGCGAAAAGTTCTGAGAGAAGTAAATGAGGAAGAACCAGAGAGTTCAGAGCAGTGTCTGGATAATGACGGAGAGGACGATGATTATCTTATGCAAGGAATTGAGCCCATTTCCGAAACCATTCCGGTGAGATTTGTTAAGGAGTTTGAAGTCGTGAGAGCACCAAGAGAAATTCCCCTCAAAAGCATTGAACCTGTAATTCAGACACAACCTGATTCAAACCCTGCCAGTGCTAATGTCAGTGATACGCATGAAGAATACCTACCTGAACCAGAATACTTACCTGAAACTCAGTCTTCTATTGGACCAGCCTCCGCTCACAGTGATATGGTACCTGAAAGAAAAAGATTTGAAGAGAGAAGTTTTCTGTCAGAAACAGGGCAACAAAGTTTGAATTCACCTGTTAATACAAGAATGGAGAACAAAACTAACACAGAGCAAAATGGAAAACCCATACCTCATGTTCCAGTGGAAAAAGACAGAGTGGATCCAGTTGAATCAGAAGCATCTGAAGAAGATACAGAGTCAGATGAATGTGAAGCTGAGAGTAGATTAAGGAAGTCCAAAAGAATGAGACAAAAATCCAAAAGACTGACTTACCCGGAATTGGGCAATCCTATGATATCTATTATTCAATCTCTTTTGCAAGGACTAAACACAGCTTTCGTTGAAACATTAGCAGAACAACCCAGATCAGTTAAGCACACTAAGATATAACCCTTGACACTGATTAGTAGTCAGAATTGCAATGCAAAGGGACTTGCATGGATTTAAAGAGGGGAGGGTGTAACCCATGTTAAATGTGGTGCCTTAGGAAAATAAATATATATATAAATAAATATATATATATAATTGTATAGTCTAATAGTTGTATTTCTAATTAAAATATTGAAACGATCTATTAAAGTACATTGTGAATTAACTATGTATAAATAAAAATAATAATTATCATATTTGAGCGGAGATCATGTGACGTATTACACGTAACACAAGCTGTGTATGACGCAAGCGGATGACTCACGGAAGTGCGAGAGATGCGCTGAACACGAGATGAGTGATGCAGAAACGGGATTAAAAAGGTTTATATTGTTAAAATTCATTTAATATTGTTATAAACAACTTTATAATACTTTATGATTGATGATGATAAATCATTGTAGAATGATGATTGCCGATGTAAACGTGGATGCTAGATGATTGTGAAACTCCTGTGAATCTGAAGCGGGTGTTTTAAAAACTGAAAACTCGGGATTTGGTGAGTTATCTGTATTTTTCTTTTCTTTAAAAGATGTGTTTTTTTGTTACCTGCATATCATTATGCATGTTGTAAAAATCGTTTTCATATTTCATGTTCATATGATTTATTTTGAGATGTTGAGTGATATATTTTGTTAAGCTATGAATGAATATTGATGTCCATATCAATATGAGTATAATATACATTTCTCAATATGCCTGTAAAATAACATGCTTGACATGAAAAGTTGTGATGCATATTTAAACACAGTTTAAATAGGAAAAAGAAAAGTTGATGAGATTGTTATATATTAATGACACTGTTTTGGTAAAACAGGTCAGGTTTGTTGATTTGAGTTGAAAACCTCTCTCATGGATTTGAGATGGCGAGCCACCAAAATTGAATGCTGATTCCTGGACCTGGGAAAGCACACTTTTGCTGTATCCACTGTATTAAGGACATTCGTTGCGTTGCATCAACTTGCTTCAGGAGGACAATTCTCTTTCCTTTGGATACTTCTCTGAACTGGTAGGACTGAGCCGATTTGGCACTCACTCACTGGACTTGTTAAAGGACCATTCTTGGACAATATTTGAAAGACAAATTCAGACAAAGAGTTATAACAAGGGTATTTGGTTATTGCGTGTGAGTTAAATGTATATTTTGTATTTAATTTTGTTTCTTTTCCATTTCAATGTGATAAGAGATTTCAGTTTTGCTGACTGGTTATTTGTGGTTTTATTACCTTGTTACGGGGTTTTGTTAAAGAAGGTTCTGGTTTGAACGCAATATAGAACAAAAATCCCCAAATTTAAAGAGACAGTGAAGTTTAATAGCTGTCTGAAATACAGAAAACAAATAAATAATTAACGGTCTTACTACAGTCTGCCAATTGAGGTAACGTACATTCAATTATTTCAAGGAATAAAAGAAATCGAAATCTTAACAGAATAAGAGAAACAAGACAAGAGACAACACAGAGAATTCATATTTTGTTTATCAATTTATTGTTTTATCAATTTATTGTTTTATAATTTATTTCCGTTTCCAAATCTTGTTTGTTTTGTCTATGTGACTGTTAAATTACAAATATATTTTCTTGAGTAATTTTCCTCATATGCTTCTGTGGTTTATTTACTGCCAGTATTAATTCTGTTCTCCACCAACCTAGAAACTGGTCCATTGCTCTAACGTTATGTTGAGGGCACTTGTTACACACTGGTTTGAGGAAAGTGAGAGGGTATGGGTATCTTAAAAAAAGACAAAACACCAGGATCTGTCACTCCTCAATAAGAGCCAGGACAAAAGGTTTGGCTATTGATCTGAGACATCTGTCTTTGCCTGCCCTACCATGAGCTGAGTCTCCACTAAATGGGTCCCTTCACAGTGCAGAGGAAGATCAACGAGGTCACTTACGGCTCAACCTACCCTCACATTACAGGATCTCAACCTCCTTTTACGCCTCACTCCTCAAACCTCACCATGAACCTCTGTAGTCACAAATGTGGAACTCATCTACCGGGTCCACATTATTTATCGACGACGGCCGGTTCGAATACTTAATCGACTGGGAAGGTTAAGGCCCAGAAGAACAATCCTGGGTCGCTTGAGACAATGTTCTAGGAGATAGAGATTCCACAAAGAACATTCCAATCGGAATCGACCCTGTTGCTGTATTATCCGGGTGTCGGTAGCCTACTGTGGAGGAGGAGGTACTCCAACTTTGCCCACTCGTTCACAATCACACAAATATTGATTCGCTGCACCTGCACTCCCTCATCAACACACCCTATATCTGCAGTCAACATCCTCACATCAGTGTCTCGTCTCATCGTTTCTACGAACGCTACAGACTACCCCCTGGTAATACTCAACTACACTTCTTTCCTGATCATTGTCTTCTATATCTGTCCCTTGTCTACAGCTGCCATCCTCCTGGATCCTGTTTGCCTGCTTTCTGTTCCCGACCTCCCTCTGCAAAGACAATAACTCATATTAGCAACAGTTCAGTTATCATCTGATTATCCATCTGCAGAAACTCACCATTCTCACGTCTGCTTCTTCTCCAGTCTCTGCATTAAAGAACTGTGTAATTCACTCGCTTTGTTTGTTTTCTTCTGCTTTTGTGACACATACATTATTGTTCTTATTTCTGCTGTATGTCATACATTATACAACCTTTGAAAATGCAAAAGGAAAATAAACAGCTGAAGCATACAATGTTGGTAATGCATCCCACAATGCAGTATATGCTTGACCTTCCATTTATAGAATGAACTGATGAAAGTTGAGTGTATATATATATATATATATATATATATATATATATATATATATATATATATATATATATAGTGCCTTGCGAAAGTATTCAGCCCCCTTGAACTTTGCGACCTTTTGCCACATTTCAGGCTTCAAACATAATGATATAAAACTGTAATTTTTTTGTAAAGAATAAACAAAAAATGGGACTCAATCATGAAGTGGAATTAAATTTATTGGATATTTCAAACTTGTTTACCAAATCAAAAACTGAAAAATTGGGTGTGCAAAATTATTCGACCCCTTTACTTTCAGTGCAGCAAACTCTCTCCAGAAGTTCAGTGAGGATCTCTGAATGATCCAGTGTTGACCTAAATGACTAATGATGATAAATAGAATCCACCTGTGTGTAATCAAGTCTCTGTATAAATGCACCTGCACTGTGATAGTCTCAGAGGTCCGTTTAAAGCGCAGAGAGCATCATGAAGAACAAGGAACACACCAGGCAGGTCCGAGATACTGTTGTGGAGAAGTTTAAAGCCAGATTTGGATACAAAGGATTCCCCAAGCTTTAAACATCCCAAGGAGCACTGTGCAAGCGATAATATAGAAATGGAAGGAGTATCAGACCACCAAAACCTGGCCTTCCCTCTAAACTTTCAGCTCATACAAGGAGAAGACTGATCAGAGATGCAGTTATGAGGCCCATGATCACTCTGGATGAACTGCAGAGATCTACAGCTGAGGTGGGAGAGACTGACCAAAGGACAACAATCAGTCGTATACTGCACAAATCTGGCCTTTCTGGAAGAGTGGCAAGAAGAAAGCCATTTCTTAAAGATATCCATAAAGAGTGTTGTTTAAAGTTTGCCACAAGCCACCTGGGAGACACACCAAACATGTGGAAGAAGGTGCTCTGGTCAGATGAAACCAAAATTGAACTTTTTGGCAACAATGCAAAACGTTATGTTTGGCGTAAAAGCAACACAGCTCATCACCCTGAACACACCATCCCCACTGTCAAACATGGTGGTGGCAGCATCATGGTTTGGGCCTGCTTTTCTTCAGCAGGGACAGGGAAGATGGTTAAAATTGATGGGAAGATGGATGGAGCCAAATACAGGACCATTCTGGAAGAAAACCTGATGGAGTCTGCAAAAGACCTGAGACTGGGACGGAGATTTGTCTTCCAACAAGACAATGATCCAAAACATAAAGCAAAATCTACAATGGAATGGTTCAAAAATAAACATATCCAGGTGTTCGAATGGCCAAGACAAGTCCAGACAAAGTCCATATATATAAATGCAAAATAACCATGTCTATTTTCTTTATATATTTACTCCACTCACTGAAAACATGCAATGTGGTGAGGTCACATAACAACAAAGTAGTAACTAATGTTTGAAATGTGTATTGTTGCATTGTGCCTATACTGACCCTCATGATATTTTCACAAAGTAATAGACAGTAAAGGATAGATCCAGACAATAGTGAAACTCGGTGGATACACTTGAGAAAGCTCTGTATCGTTGTCTTGTGTATAAGCTAATCAGTCTAATCTGCTTTCTGATATTGGGCCAGAACTTTACCGCAGTTCCTATTTCATTTAAACGATGCAGGGGTTGGGTGGGCTCCAAGATGCGGAGATGTTTGCGTTCATTCCTAGACAAGAGCGAGAGAGAGAGAGAGAGAGAGAAGCAGCGAGAACGGCTCAAATCTGTTACATAACTCTACCCAGGCTTAAGTTATTTAAAACATATGTTTTCAATCAGCTGGGAGACCCAGTGCTGAGCTATGTCTGTTTCTTCACGTGGGAACCCATCGTTCAGGTTCTCATAACCCCTGAGCCAGTGTTAAAGTTGACATTAAACTGAAGTTGCGATTGTGACGTATATAAAACACATCATCAGAGAAGAGAAGAGATGAGCTGCAAGAAGGAGGAGAAGTTCTTTTGATTAAGCTTTTTTTGATGGATCATGAATAAAAAACTTGCATAACCAATTTCCTGATAAATCACTTATTATTATAATAAATACTGCAATATTCCATTAAAAATAAGAATTGTCCATTTTAATGTCATGTTCATGGTGATTTTAAGTTGCTGTCTCAAAAATGTTGCATTCATTGATTGTTTTTGTCTGGCAAGCTTGAACATTTAGTTTTCTGTGATGTTTTAAACAATGTTTTGTGAACTTTGCTTATGGAAAAATGTCAGTAAAGTTATTTAGAGAGAGAGATTAGTCCTTTGTGAGTTGAAAATAATAAATAATTTAATGTTGTATTTATGCAGTTTCAAATACACTCTTAAACTAGTTTTAATGTATACTCTATATTGCCAAAAGTTTTGGGATGCCTGCCTTTAATGACATTCAATTTTGAATCCATAGGATTTAATGTATAGAGTTGAACCACCCTTTGGAGTTATAACAGCTTCAACACTTCTGGGAAGGCTTTCCACAAGGTTTAGGAGTGTGTTTATGGGAATTTTTGACAATTCTTCGAAAAGCGCATTTGTGAGGTCAGACACTGATGTTAAATGAGTAGGCCTGGCTTGAAGTCTCTGCTCCAATTCATCACAAAGGTGTTCTATTGGTTTGAAGTCAGAATTTGTTCAAAATGTCTTGGTATGCTGAAACATTATTGGAACTAAGGGGCCAAGCCCAACCCCTGAAAAACAACCCCATACCATAATCCCCCCTTCACCAAAACCTGCAAACCCAGACTCGTCTATCAGATCGCCAGGCAGAGAAGGGGTGGTGTGCTTTAGACCACTGCATCCAACGCTTTTTATTGCACTTGGTGATGTAAGGCTTGGATGCAGCTGCTCGGCCATGGAAACCCATTCCAAGAAGCTCTACGCACTGCTCTTGAGCTGATTTGAAGGCCACATGAAGTTTGGAGGTCTGTAGCTGTTGACCCTGCAGAAAGTTTGTAACTTCTGCTCACTGGCCTACCACTTTGTGGCTGAGTTGCTGTTTTTCCCAACTGCTTTTTGTTAACAAATTATGTTTTATTAACAAAGTAAGAAAAGAATACGTTGAAATTATCTATCCAAATCTTCATGCCATCCTAACCAGCTGTCAAGCAGTCAGAAATCAATCAGCACAAGTGAAGGACTATATAAATACCCAGTCAACTCACCGATGTTCATTAACAGTTTTTCATCCCTCCACCACCCGGTCTTCCTCACACTCACCTGGTTACTTTCCTAAGCATAGATACGGGGTGAGTACTCTGGGTTCGGGCCAAATACCAAGCTCGGAGCTCTCTCCTCGGACAGCACACCAAATACGCATACTACTACGCATACTATTTGCTATCTGATTATTTGTAAGTGTGAACTCTTAGTAAGACTACTAATATTTAGTAGTGAGCACATCACGGTACCATGCTTGAATTCACAGAGCTCCTGAGAGCGACCCATTCTTTCACAAGAAGCGTTTGCATTCACAGGTGCTTGCTTTTATACACCTGTGGCCATGAAAGTGATTGAAACATCTGAATCCAATGATTTGGAGGGGTGTCCCAATACTTTTGGCAATATAGTGTATCTGTAGTGTATAGCAGAGCTGGACTGGCAATCTGGCATACCGGGCAATGACAGCAGCCCATTGGTTTGTCTTCTGAATTGACAGGCCAAAACAAGAGAGACCCCCCCTCCATATAAGGCGCTTTTTTACATGTATTTATTTATTATTTGAGCGCATGGAACTGCAAAAGGCGAATATCCGCACAGCGCAGCTGCCGAACGTATGCTGCGTTTATCCTGCTCTATGAATGGCACTTTGACTCTGAATTTTGTTTTATACAATCGTGTGAAATGGGAACATTATGTTGAATCATCTGAAAACAGCCGTGAGCATGTATTCATGACGAGGTAAAGTGGAAAATGGCAATACACACAAACGTTTCACTTTACACAACCCCAATTTTACCTTGCAGCTACTAACAACGAATAAATATGGTGTTTTGGAAGAAACATTTATTAAAAATGTTGCTATTATTACTTAAATTAATATTGCAGAATATAAATCATTTTTATAGAGGCTGTTTTTGTATTTTCTACAGGTGTTTACAATTTTTTTAAATACATTTTAGAAACCATACAGTTATATAATGAGGAGCAAGGTTTTTACAGTCTATGTTTTTTACCTCTGTGACTACCATGATCTTATAAAACTGGCCTACAGTTAAACTACAGTCTATAAAACAGTTTTAAAGTCTGGATCCCATGAATTAAAGACTTAGCTTTTTTCCTCTTTAAAAGTTTTATTAACTTTTTTAATATATCTAATTAATTTAATTAAATTATATTTCAATGATAGACTCATGAAAGATAGATCTGTGTCTTACTCCAATTTAAGGCCCTAACCCCAGCAAAAACATTCACGGGGAACTCATGGGCCGGATGGGCTGGGTTTGCCAGGGCCGAATTTTAGCCCCAGTCCAGCCCTGGTGTATAGTATATACTGTTATATTTTGTAAAAAGATAGAAGCAACTTTATGAAATACAATAACTTTAAAAAAAAGAAAAAAAAAAGAGGCTTTAACTCTTTGGAAAACTATCTAGCACCAAAACGTCACGTCAAGGCGTTTTAATCTCTATAGAACCATATGGCAACCCAAGAACTACAGAGAAAATTGTGTTTTGAAAAGAGTACACGGAAAGGCTTTTAGCGCTCATCTCTCTTGATGCTTATGACAGCGTCAGCATCCACCTCCATACAGATGCTGCAGGAGTTCGAGAGGGCTCGCGGGAGCGCGCATTCAATCACGGACACGGAGCTGGCGCGCATGAGAGCGAAAGGGGCGGGGAAATGAGAGAGAGAGAGAGAGAGAGAGAGAGAGAGAGAGAGAGAGAGAGAGAGAGAGAGAGAGAGAGAGAGAGCACAGGGTGATCTCTATCTCCCACGGACATCTTTCTATGTATAACACACAGAGCAGAGGACGTGCTGGTCGTTGACGGTGGCACAGCAACCCATCATGCGCGCCGTCTTCTGAAAACCTTCAGCGGTAGGGTAACGCATCGCCTGTCAGTCTGTTTTCAATATCTGCAGACTGCGAATGGATGAAAGATGGTTTTAACACTCATTGGTCATGTTTGTTTCAGGCGCGAGGGATGGCTTAGTCGCGTGCGGAGCGCCGATGCTGCACGATGAGTGTAGCGCTGCAAGATTTACGCAATAACGTGAGTCGCACTGATGCTTTTTATTACAACAAAAACATCTGCAAGCCATGTCATTGGCAGAACACAGGGTGAATTGATCGAACTTGCTTTACATTGATTAATGGCACGTAAAAAGGCAAATTGTGCACATTTGGAGAAGGACCACATCAGTTATCGCGCGTATGTTTTCTGATGTTTACTCTTCGGTTGCGCAACGACTGATGTAACGAAACTCATGACAAATTATGTTCTGCTCTTGTATAACGCAGCAAACTGTTTATCTTCTACAAACGTTTGATTATATTTGTGTTTACAGGTTTCCACACTCGTTTCCGCGTTTCATTGAGCACGAAGCATCTTTTTTTAGAGAAGTTGATGCCCAACGTCAAAATGTTCGTGAGGCTGAAACGTGTCATTGCGCTCGGTCTCAGTCGCAAACAAAATATTTATTGTAACGCTTGTAGATTCCCTGAAACCATAAACTGTTCCCCGAAGACATGCTCTCGACACGAGTGCATGTCGAACGCCTTCGTTTTCCAGAATAACACAGATTCCTTTTACAGTAGGACAGCTTTTTTTCAACTCCAGACGAACTGGTTTTTATTCATTGACTCTTTGTTCGAGGTTTCGCTCGTTTGTTTACAGGGAGTGGCTACGAGAGCATCTTGAGTTGCACAGCGCTTTATAGACTTGCGTACGCTACCATGGCAACTGGGGGGGTCGCGCGAGGATAGTTGTACTGTAACAGGTAGGACAATGTCTCATTCTCCCGCGAGCTCTCCTTTACAACCACGCTGCGAAACATACGGTTTCATTTGTACATTTTTAAATTACAGTCATGTTCAAGCGTCCTTTGAGTAGGTTTGTTAATTAGATATGAGACAAACCAAACATGGGCTATTTTGAAATTGTGAGTGGTGCCCATGCAAAACTCTGTAGCCCAACCACAATATTATACTCACTGTAAAATGTTTTGTCAGATAACCTGAAATGTACTTACTTCAATGCATTGGGGCCCAGGGTCGTGACCAACATAGACACTGCTGTCCCAATTCAAAGGCAGCATCTCTTGAAGGACTCAGACTTCAAAGGCCATAAAGGTCAGACCGAGCTGTTAAAAGGGATGGTCTAGCCTATGGATGATTGTTTTTTTTCTTCCTAGCAGCTGTGACAGCTGCCATTGATGAGCAGTAGTAACGTTTGTACTGTACTTTTTAAAGTTATTTTAAATTGTCTAAAAAAAAGGGATCACAAACTAAATCTAAATATGTTCCCCATGGTCCATTTCGGTATTAAAAAGTATAAACTTTTTATATGTCAACATTTGAACCACTTTTTTATTTTTTACATATGTATCATTAGATATTTGAGTAAGCTAAAACCCAGTGTCTGCGTTTAAAAATATAATTTGACCATGTCTAATTGCTTAATGAATTCTGGCGTAGGCAAGGCTATGAAAGGATCAATCTCTTGTATCCTTCATTTCACGGGAACAAATAACACATTTGAAAGACCCTTCAAATTGGGACGCCCTTTGCCGCACACAGGTGATGCAATCGCCTGTTGAAGGATGCAGCCCTTTGAATTGGGATGCAGCATATGAAGGGAACAAGTCCTCCCCAATAATTAGAAATGGCCAAGTTGCCCCCCTCCCCCCAATATTTGTGTGTACGCACTGGTCTGTATGTTATTAGGATGACAAACAGGTTTAAAAGTTACATTTTTAGTCTGGTCTGCCTCAGCAGTCTAACAGCACTCGTCAATGTCGAAAGGACTGAGATGGCCAATCAAATCAAAGTAGGCGGTGTTTACTTGTATCAGAGGCAGAGTGTGAATTTATTGCTAAGTGTCAGTTTAACGATTAAAGAGCGTGATTTAATAGCGCAAAATGTAATACATATCAGCTGTTTTGTGTAAGAAAAGTTTAACGACTGATAGTAACCGATAGGAATGCAAACTCAACTTAAAAAAGGCTATTTTGAATTGAAAATATGCATTTACGTGATGACGAGTGTGATGAGACAAGGTATGTTTTCGGGTATTCCAAAAAAAGTTGGGACACTACAAATTGTGAATAAAAACAGAACGCAGTGATGTGGAAGTTTCGCATTTCAATGTTTTATTCAGAATACAACATAGATGACATATCAAATATTTAAACTGAAAAAATGCATAATTTTAAGGGGAAAATAAGTTGATTTTAAATTTCATGGCATCAATACATCTCAAAAAAAGTTTGGACAAGGCCATGTTTACCACTGTGGGGCATCCCCTCTTCTTTTTATAACAGTCTTCAAACGTCTGCGGACTGAGGAGACAAGTTGCTCAAGTTTAAGAATAGGAATGTTGTCCCATTCTTGTCTAATACAGGCCTCTAGTTGCTCAACTGTCTTAGGTCTTCTTTGCCGCATCTTCCTCTTTATGATGCTCCAAATGTTTTCTATGGGTTTTCTATAGAGTTTTAGCCAGCAACGGCGAATGGCACGGTGGATTGTGTTCACTGACAATGTTTTCTGGAAGTATTCCTGAGCACATGTTGTGATTTCCATTACAGTAGCATTCCTGTATATGATACTGTGCCATCTAAGGGCCCGAAGATCATGGGCATCCAGTATGGTTTTCCAGCCTTGACCCTTACACACAGAGATTGTTCCAGATTCTCTGAATTTTGGATGATATTATGCACTGAAGATGATGATAACTTTAAACTCTTTGCAATTTTTTCTCTGAGAAACTCCTTTCTGATGATCCTCTGCTCATCTTGACTTGTCAAAGACACTGCCACTCTGAGAGGCTCTTTTTATACCCAATCATGTTGCCAATTAACCTAATAAGTTGCAAATTTGTCCTCCAGCTGTTCCTTTTTTGGAATGTGTGGCTCTCATGAAATCCAAAATGAGCCAATATTTGGCATGACATTTCAAAATGTCTTACTTTCAACATTTGGAATGTTATCTATATTCTATTGTGAATCAAATATAATTTATGAGATTTGTAAATTATTGCATTACTTTTTTATTCACAATTTGTGTCCCAACTTTTCTTTGGAATAGGGTTTGTATTAGGCATGTAAATAAGTATATGTGTGAAAGTCATGATAACAGCCTTGGGTTACACAAGCAAATTACATTTTAAGCTCATGTAAAGTAACTCCTTTAGTTAAGAACTGCATTGTGTGTGCTTTTCAGTGAGGCTGTACAGTGCTGTTTTAAGAGGTTGTCACTCATTGCTGTGGTTGCTAGGCTGATCTGATAGTTGCTATGGTGTTGCTAAGTGGATCCTTAATGGCTCAAGTTCTTATCTTTTATAGAACCTTTATTTAAACAGGCAAGCCATGCGAACAGGTTCTTATTTACAACAGCCAGGCAGGAGAATAACAATGTCCTGGATGACATACAGACAGACATTGTACACATACAATCCATCAAAACATAAGACAAGGAACAAGGGATTAGTGAAAACATTTATAAATAGTAACTCAAAAGGCCACTTCCATGGTCACGTGTGTATAAAATAAAGCATCTGGGCATGGAGATGCTTCTACAAACATTTGCGAAAGAATGGGCCACTCTCAGGAGCTCTAAGGCCCCGTCCACACGAAGCCAGAGCTTTCCCAATCCGATCTTTTTTTCCCTTGTTTCAAAAAATATCTGCGTCCACACGAGATTACCGAAACCAACTAAAAACGATGTAGTTTGCATGCCAGGCCAGTGTGTGGCACTGTAATTCTGCCACAGAAATACACTAAAAACGGAAAAGAAGAGTTGTGGCTTGCAGGGGTATAGCAGTGGTCGTAGGTGAGGCAAAATCTCACAATAAAATAACAATAAATACGTTTGCTACTTAACAGATGTGTTTTATTAATGCCTCCTACCCCAACCCAAAACATACCCTTACAATAATGCAGATACGGTAATTAAATGAGGCGATATTGATGTGCGCATGCCCAGTGCCTGTAGTTGTATCCCTTAACTCTTTCACCGTTTCAGAAAATATACGGATTCGCTGTACACACGAAAACAGAAGATTGCCGTTTTCAGATTTACCCACTTTGGGACGCGGTTTCAGAAAATATCGGCTTCATGCTTCTTAAACGCCGGATCCGCGTGGACGAAACGCTGATACGGTACAAAATGTATACGTAAACAGCTAAACGTGTCTCCGTGTGGACAGGGCCTAAGTCCATCTTGAAATTTCCTCACTAATAAATATTCTACGGTCAACTGTTGGTATTATAACAAATTGGAAGCAACTGGGAACAACAGCAACTAGGCCATGTAAAATCCAAGTACACAGAAGATGCCTACTTTCTGCAGCTTACATCACCAAGTGCAATGCAAAGCGTTGGATGAAATGGTGTAAAGCACACCACCACTGAACTGAAGCAGTGGAGACGTGTTCTCTGGAGTGACCAATCACGCTTCTCTGTCTGGCAAGCCGATTGACGAGTCTGGGTTGACCGGCTGCCAGAAGAACGGTACTTGCCTGATTGCATTGTGCCAAGTGTAAAGCTTGATGGAGGGGGGATTATGGTGTGGGGTTGTTTTTTCAGGGGTGGGGCTTGGCCCCTTATTTCCAGTGAAAGGTACTCTAAATGCTTCAGCAAACCAAGACATTTTGGACATTTTCATGCTCCCAACATTGTGGGAACAGTTTAGAAATGACCCCTTCCTGTTCCATCATAACTGCACACCAGTGCACAGACTCGAGGTGTTTCTCAATGTCAAAGATGCTTCCTTGGAAGGACGGATCCTTCCAAGTCACTTCCTTCAGAGGCTAGGCGAGGCTCCTCTTTAGCATTCGGAGAACACGTAAATGGAACAGGCTAGCAAGTGCACGTCATTGCGTCATTACGTCAGTGAAAAGGTCCGTTGGCCATCAATAACGTTATTTGTATTTTTTTAATATCAATACAGTAGTATTTTGTACCGGTATTTCAACGTTAAACTTTACTTATATTTACTACGGTTATAACAAATGTTTGGTAACGTAAATAAAAACATTGTGGCAAGCAGCGAGGTGAGGGTCCGTGAGAGCGGGCCGGTGGAGTGATAACGAGCGGAGGCTGATCGCCACACCGGTCTCGGCTCACGGCAGTGACGGGAGTATAATTGGAGGAGGGTGGAAGGACTAGGCCTGGACTTTATGTTATGGTTTGTTTATGTTTTATTATGTGCGTGCGGGCAGTCGCCCGTGAGGGGGCTATTATAAAGTTGTTGAACGTTTGCCGGTTCCCGCCTCCTTCCTTCCCATCTACAAACCCCGATACAAGCATATATGCCCCGTTCACGCTCCGAGTCCGACTCCGGGAACGTCTGATAGCAAAGCTGCGCGCATAAGATTGTGGGTGATTTGAGAACGCGAAGTGCGCGAAGGCTAATCATATGCATCCTTTCCTGTATATGACATATTTTTCGAACGAAGGACTCAGTCCTTGGTTGAATTCCGAGGATTCTCGACATTGGAACAGTCCTTCGTCGGATGTCGATGACGTAGCATCCTTAGAATTCTGGCTTCCGAGGATCCTTCCTTGACATTGAGAAACGCCTAAGGTCCATAAAGACGTGGATGAGCGAGTTTGGTGTGGAGGAACTTGACTGGCCTGCAGAGTCCTGACCTCAACCCGACAGAGCACCTTTGGGATGAATTAAAGCACAGACTGTGAGCCAGGCCTTCTCATCCCTGACCTCACAAATGCACTTCTAGAAGAATTAAATTTATATATATATCCTAGTAAACCTATTATTTAAAACATGTGTAAAGGTATGGGTACCTTTCTCTATGGCTTTCTGGTTCCTGGATATGGTTTATATCTCTCATATATTTATATTTATTGCTAGGCAAAAACTGTATGTCTAGTCACAGCACACATCCTCTCCTAAACAGCCCACAATATTTCAGGTATCACGCATGTCTGTGGTTTAAACAGAGTCGGACTCGCTGAAGCGTTTATAATAAGGACATGGGGTTTTGAAGAACCCATCACCCTGCCTTAGCAATCACCACTAATAAGTGGAACTCATTTCTGTACACTCAATGTACCTCGGGCGGATGTGAACACACACTGTCTCACTCATTTGGGAGGAGTGCTCAGAGGTCATGATGAAGCTGCTCTCATTAGCCCAGTCCAATATGCTGTAAATCAATTACCGCTTGCAGAGAGAGCGCCATTTCCACAACTTTGTTATCTGGATCTGCAAGATTATTTATTTGTAGAATGACGCATGTCGTACACTGTGTCCCAGGTTGTTTTGCTGATGTTATATAAAAATGATGAATGACTTCACCACAGTTCCTCTACAGAAAAATGACTAGTTCAGTATTACTCATGAACATACTAAATGTTAAAGCATATACCCATGTTATTTTAGTGAACGATTGCATTGTATTACTATTA
Source organism: Pseudorasbora parva (assembly GCF_024679245.1). Taxonomy (NCBI): domain Eukaryota; kingdom Metazoa; phylum Chordata; class Actinopteri; order Cypriniformes; family Gobionidae; genus Pseudorasbora; species Pseudorasbora parva. The sequence goes on from NC_090179.1 coordinate 13,191,992, forward strand.
TTGCTGGCTTTTTGTCAAGTCACTTTGGCTAAGTGTCAGCGAAATGTAAAATGTAAATGTCTGCTAAATGCAGAAATGAATATTTCAGCTTCAAAAGCATTTTTGTAGATTGGTTCACTGTGCAGTATATCTGAATGGTGTACTGTAGCTAGATATACACTCATAAAATATCCTGTTAAACGAACATAATAAAATAAAGGAAAACATTTCCACGCAATTGAATTATGCTTTTCCAACAAAATCAGTTTGAAACAATTTGTTGCAATCTTGTTGTATGAACTTAAAGTCATTTAGTTAAAACTACAAAAATAAAAATAAAAAATCATGTCATTACAACTAGATAAAGTAAGATAAAAGGGGTAGAATTGATGACCATATTTAGTCTGTGAGGACCGTGTCACATTAATTTATTGTATTTATGTCTTCACTCAAAAAAATGGTTCAGGCCCTTCATAGATACAACACATTTAAATTATTTTCACTTTACTTAAACATATCTAATTTAGATAAAATTTAATTTAATTGTGTTCAGTCAACCTAATATATTTAAAACTAAAGTTTACCTAATTAATTTGTGTTAAAACTACATAAAATATTTGAGTTGACATAACTAACCGGGCAGTGGATCTGTAGTTCCCAGCATGCTTTGCAAGGGACTAAATTATGAGAGTAAATGTAGGGATTAAAGTGTTAATTTATGGTTTTCTGTAAAGGGAAAGATGTTGTTAGTTAATGTTATTGTTTAATGTTTAGTTATGTTGGACTTGTAGAGGAGTGTTTTTGAATTCTGTGGTTACCATTTTGCTGAAGAGCGGTGCCTGGGCTTAGTCTCTGGGCACTCAGTGACCTATGATAATGTTAGGCGTTACATCACCCTTTTCTTAAATTTTCTTTATATACATTGTGTATGATGATGAAAGTATGACACGTTCAAAAAAGTAATGTTTTAAGTATAAAAATATGTATTTGATAAAATTGAGTTGGACTGACTCAATTACATTGTCCAAAACTGAGTTTGACCAACTCAATTACATTTCATTGCATGAATTAGATTTTTATTATTTGGGGCTACACATATTTATTGGATGAAAAACCTGCCCTCAATTAAATTGAGTTTGTCCAATGAGTTATTTTTTTTGAGTGTAACTGTTTCTAAACTATTAGTCAACAACAGTTGATCACTTGCTAATTGTAACATGCAAGTAATGATCAAGTAAAGCATTCCTCATCACTGGCATTAGCTCAGTTACAGCTCATTGAGAACAGCACAGCCTAATCACAAGGTCTACACCATAATTGTAACCTAAAAAAATCGACACAACATAACACAACTTTTAAATGTCAAATATAACTGTCAAATATAACATCAAACATTAACAAGCCATTCCCTTTACTAAAAAACACATTAAACAGCACTTAATTTCACCATTCACTCTCCTGATCCATCCCTATGCAAAGCATGCTGGGAACTAGAGATACACTGCCCAGTTCAGTCAGTGCAGCATAAATGATTCATGTAGTCTCAACACAAATGGTTTAGGTTAACTTAACATATAAAAAAATGTTAGTTAATTTAACATAATAAAATGGAGTAAAATGGCAATTAGGTAAAAAAAAAAAAAAACTAAAGATTTTTGTTGTTTCAGCTTATTTTATTTAAATAAACTGAACAGCTAGAGTAATTTTTTTGAGTGTAGTTTCGCTGTCCATCAGTCCTGAGATTTCGGTTTACAGGAAACCTTTAACACAGTCTTTACTTTCTGGCGAATGGGTGGTAAATTCATATGTTTTCATGCAATTTCATTCATACATTTTCTTTTTTTTCAGAGTCTTTTTTCGGAAAATCTTACATTTTTGTACTACGGAGCCCTCCACATGACATGCATGAAAAAATATCTATATCAGGGCCAAGAATTTACAAATCATTCCCATGACTACTAATACGTCAGCATGTTTTACTAATTTGCTCCCTTGTTTTAAGTCAATCGTGCACACAATATCATTTGTTCTCTTGTTTTAGTTACATCAAAATGAGGGAACGAATTAATACGAACGAAAAAATCAAAAACTGCCTACTTTTTTGGAGGGTTATTACAGTTTAGACAACATAGACTTACATGTTTATCACTTTTAGCAGTGTTTTGTGTAACTAAAAAGGGTTTCCTGTAAAATGAAACCAAAATTTTGAACTTAGACCATTGTATGTGTGTATGGGAAGCTTTTCAATTTGGACGGAAATCCCCAAAAATGGTCCCAAAGTTTAAGCGGTTAACAACGTTCGGGTGAAGATAATCTACCCAACATCCCCCCCTCCACCCCAACTCCTCACTCTCGATTATTCCTATCCCAGCCAGGGAATGAGGGAGACTGCTCTGGATTTAGGCCAAATTCTGGGCTCAGAGCCCTCTTCTTGGACAGCACGCCAAATACGCATATTTTATACTATATCTGATTATATGTAAGTGTGAATGTGTGAAACAGTAATATTGCAAATTGCATTTCCAAAAGCACTGACCCACCGCTCTCTGACAATCTTATTCTTACACTCCTATGTCGGAGTGAAATGCATCAAACCTTTTGCTAAATTTGCAGTGTCCTCTAATTGGACGTGAACTCTGTGCAAGGCCACTGATAGCTTATCCTCTACTGTACTTCCTCTGTGCTTCTGCACTTTGTGAATCATTGAAATAGTACCAGTGTCAGTTTTTGCTGGTTTTTGCACATTTCAATAGCAATGCTATTGTTTAGTAATTTCCAGGGGAGCGCTGCAAACGTTCGGCCAAACTGATGTTTGGTATGGCCAGAGATGCACACTGGCTTCTTTGGACAGTTATTGGATTATTTGGTTGTTAAGATAAAGATGTTATGTAACCAGCATCATCCTGTTTGCATGTTTATGCTTCATGCGTGCTATTTCCATCAACGCTTACTGAAAAATTAACCCATACTTATCTGGAATATTGTTGTCTTTAGCCCAACATGGTACCATTTTCAGCTGAGCACTGCACACTGCGGTAGGATAGTTTTTTCGAGACCCTCTCGGTCTAATCTAGGAGCGGCTTGTCAAATCCCGATCCAAACCGTAACCATCGTTGGAGAGAACACAGCACTGGCTCCAGATCAGAAAGACAGGGAGACTCCAGGGTGTGGTTTGCTGTGGGAAAGGCTGGTTGTTAAGCTCTCTGGAGGTGGAGTGCACTCTCTAGTCATCCCCTGCGTGACCCCTGAAGCACTGCTCGGGGCTAGGGAGCACTGGTACATCCTGCCGTTGGGTGTGTGAGAGCAGGGAGATGGCCACACTTTCCTGTCTACGCCAAGACTCCATCTGTACCGGTGTGTGTGTGTGTGTGTGTGTGTGTGTGTGTGTGTTCAGGGTCCAAGTTAAGGTCAGCAATCTAGCAATCCACCTTCTCAGTCACCATCTGATGTTCCTTTGGACTCTGCAGCATTTGGGTTTCTCTAAGTCACATTAATGGACTTCTAGGATAGAGGTTTAACTTTTTTTAGCCAATGGCCAATATAATGGCAATATTATAATTTAATGCCAATAAATCAGACACACAATTTTGAAACTTGAACATTTAGTGTTGAAACAGGCTCATTAAAAAAAATAAATAAATAAAAAAAATAAAAAATAATAATAATAATTTATATATATATATATATATATATATATATATATATAAATATATATATATATATATATATATATATATATATATATATATATATATATATATATATATATATACACTGTAAATATACACTGTTAAATGATATTTTATAATAATAATAAGCAAATATTATTTTGTTACATATTAAAATATTAAAATATAAAATATGTGTAAAATTAAAATAATTAAATATTATAAATATATAATATATAATATAAATAAATATTAAATAATTAAATTAAAATATGTGTGCGTGTGTGTGTGTGTGTGTATATATATATATATATATATATATATATATATATATATATATATATATATATATATTAATCTAATTAATTAGAGGCTTTGTAATTAATTAATCGAATTAATCGCATTTTAATCGCATATAAATATTTGACCTGAGAACAATGAGAAGTAATTTTTCACATGTATTTTTAGTATACCATTGAATAATGACTGAATACATAAGCTTAATCAACAAAATATTGTTTATTTATTTCAGTCCAGCAGACCAGCGCAATGTTTGCCATTAAGTTTAGCAAAAGCATATTTGTGATATTTGAGGCTCAATGTGCTGCGGTGATACGCAGATTCCTTGTTGTATAGCTTGCACACAACCATACTCTTGTCGACGCTTCCATTCTTTCGTTTTTTAAAACAAAATTTCCCATCCACGGGGCCAAGCAAAGCAGTCTCATCAGCTTCTTCGTTCATGTTCACTCATGCCCTGCGTCTCAATCAGCTCCCTAGTTCCCTAGTCAGGGCACTGATCAGGACATAAGTCAATGGGCTGACTCCCTGATCAGTGCCCTGACTACTGAACTAGGGAGCTGATTGAGACGCACCCATGTTGTTGTCGTGACTCCGCTCCGGAGCGCTAGTTGGTGTTCCAGTATAATCGGTCCGTCGAAACTGATTTATTGAAAAACGTTCCACGGTGCAAAAATAAATGCGGTTAAATTTTTTATTTTTTTTGCGTAATTAATTAACGCGTTAAAGTCACGTAATTAATTAATCTTAATTAACGCGTTAAAGTCCCGGCCCTAATATATATATATTATATTATAAAATATACACACATTTATTATAAAAAAAACCTTTATGTTAGATACAATAAATTGCGTTAGATAAATTATGTTAGATAAATAAAAACTAAAAATCTTTACCTATTCCTTAATGAAAGAGAATTTAAACATGACAGAAACTAAAATAAAATGTACATGCCAATGATAACACTTCTTTCTAAAAATCTTTTGTGAATTGCTATTATTAGAATAACCTTTATCAAAACATTAACCAGCATTTCTTGAAAAGTTGGAAACTTTATTTTTTAAGAGTTTATGTAATGTCGTTTCAGAAGCGGAGCATAATATCATTTTAATTAGATTTTTATGAAATCGTGTACATGCATATTAACCTTCATGTTCTTTTAAAATTGACTTTCCTGTTGTTTTGCTTCCCCGAGGCCCTAATGATGGATGTATGAAGATAATGATAGTAATGGTGCAATTAACCTCTTATTTTCCCTTCGGATTCTTTTAATTTGTTCCTCTGACCTAATCAAAACTCACTAGAGAGGCATTACTGAAGCTTTAATCTTGTGTTGTTTCACAAAGTAGACTTTTCAAAAATACTATCAAATATAATGATCTTCTGTCTCAATTAAAATAAATTGTCAGAAGTGTTTTGTCACCTTATACATTAGTAAGTGTGAAAATTCATTGCAATTATTCATGCTTATCAGGCATCTCTGAGGCTATAAACATTAGAAATGCAACAAAAAAAAAACAATTCCTAGAAGCCGTTTGAACTTCTGAGCATGTTCTCAAGTTGAAATTTTGTTTACAAACAGTTTTCATAAGATTGGGAAAACTCATGAAGTATTAACCAGCCACTTCAATGTTAATTATGTTTTTTTGAGCTATTAAAACAGAATATGAAGGTTAAGAGAGGAAATAGGCTCAATGGTGATTTCTAGGGACCGTCAGTCTTGACATGTCATTCTTTCATCTTTTCCAAGCCAGCTACTCTATCATCTGCATTTGTCCTTCAGCATCGCCTCCTGTTGTCTTTACCCTTTGTGCTCACTATACACTTTCTCCTAACTTTCTTTTTTATCTCTCTGTCTCCATTATTCCTCCATGTTGCCATCATTGGCTTGTTTAACATTCTGCCAGCTCTGCACTGCAGTACCTGAGACCTGGCATGAAAATGACAGAGAGAGAGAGAGAGAGAGAGAGAGAGAGAGAGAGAGAGAGAGAGAGAGAGAGAGAGAGAGAGAGAGAGAGAGAGAGAGAGAGAGAGAGAGAGAGAGAGAGAGAGAGAGAGAGAGAGAGAGAGAGAGAGAGAGAGAGAGAGTCAGCTGTGAAGAACTCAATTCCTCTTCCTCTTAATCACATCCCCTTGCAGTAAATTTACAGCTTGTCTAGATCGCTTACAGATTGCATATTATATATATGAACAACATTATTATGATTTGTTCTCTATATTTTTCAGCTAATTATTTTACAGACTGTATTCTATCATGTTTGGCAGTTTATGTAAAACATAAACGGTTGATTTCAATTTTTAATTGTTTGACAGCCCTAATCTAAACTAGACAAATTCACATAAGAATCTAAATGATATAGGATAGTAATATTTATTTTCAGGAAATATATTTTGATTTAGTTTGTTAAACACACTTAATTCAAGATATGGTCTCTGATTAGAATTAAATAATGCATTAATAATTATATTTATAACTATTAATTATTGTCCGAAAGGAAGTATCTTTATTTCTTGTCAAGTAAACTTAACTTGTTGTTGGGGTTCGTACTGACAACTGTACAGAAATAATGATTAAGAACACGCGTTTTGCCGTGTAAGCTTTCTCTGCACAAACACACCTGTGTGAAAGCTTAGACAACAGGAGGGAAGCTGTTTGAAGTCTTTCAGGGCCGCACAAGCAGAAATCCACAGGAAGACAGGAAGCAGGCAGTTAATAGATGACGATATGCTGTGAAGAGCAGCTCTACAGCAGACTGTGACGTTCGGACGGCTCCCTCCCATGATTCCTGTGGTGCATTTCAGCTGGAGCTCTGAGGAAAGCTGAATGTGTTTGCACAATTTGCTTATGTGTCCTACATTTTCCTTTCAAATGCGCGTTGGTCAACAGTTTGCGTGTTCTTTTCTTTTTAAAAGAATCAAGTTAAAGACTATGCGAGAGTGAATCTGAAGGTAATCTCATTTTTTTAAATCCTGTTTCACAGAAAAAGAGCACAGTATCACTGCAAACCCATCACAACTCTTTGCAGTCTCTTCACTGTCTTTTCTTTTCCTTCCTTCCTTCCTTCCTTCTGTTTTCCCTCCGTTCCTCCCTTCTTCCTCTCGCGGTCTGCGTGTGGGGAGTGAGGTAACCTTGATGCCCAGATGGGTGACGTCATTTGGGCTCTCTGGGGAATATGCTCTCTCTCTTTCTCAGAAATACACACACACACGCACGCACACACACTCAGTGTGGTTCTTTTCTTTTAATCGATGACACACTCAAACCGAGAGTGGCATAGCAAACAGAAAAGAGAATGTGCACTCTCTTAAGTAGATGCCTTTATGTTTCTGCTTTATCGTGAATGGCTGCATTCACACAGCTGTTAAACATGGCTTCTTAAATGTAATTTTTTGATATGTGGAATTACATTTAAAGGCACAATATGTAAGATGTTTTAAAATTAAATTATCTAAAAAAACACTTGAAAATTTTTAAATATTTTGTTGACTTGTGTATTGGTGCACTTACATTATCCCAAATGTTTCCAAGAATGTTTAAATCCAGAGGAATAAGCAATTTAACCTAGCCTGACGTGGTCATACTCAATTCTAGTCAGAATATGAGTCTGAAACTGCTCCATTGGGCTGTGATTATGAGGCGTGTTTCAACCAAACCAGGAAAGACCTCAATTGGACAGATCTACAACCAATCAGAGCAACGAAGCGACGCATTGTCAAATGTCAACAGAGCTCAACTGCACTGTGTTGCCAAGTCCGCGTTTTTTTTCCGCGGGTTGTTTTCTATGTCCGCGGGTTTAATTGACTATTATGTGATATATAGACCCATGAGTGCAAATTTTAGCAGCAACCTTGCCAAAATAACACACATTTTACCCCCCAAACACCTTGTTTTCCGGAGAACCCCCCCTCTCCTAGTAGTTGGAGGATTTTTTTTGTAAAAACTTGGCAACCTGCACGCGTGCTGAAATAAACGATCTTAGCCGTGTTGTAAAAAAATAAAAGAATTTATTGATACACAGAGTACTTACCCAACATGATCATCACCTTTGAGAGAAATTGTGAAGCTGAATGAATATACAAACAAGCTCTCCGTTTAGGATTCGAACAAATATAACCCAAGCCCCTTTCATGACGTGGATGATTACGTTACTGTTGATCATCTGTCCGTCATCGTCTAAAGCCCGCCCTGATGATTTCATTGGTCCGAACAGTTTCTGTTCGGGGATAATTACTCCTCTATGGAGCAATGCCAGACCGAACTGCCAATACATTTTTTTTTTTTATCGCCATGCCTAATATTGATCTCTTACTGCAGTGTGTCTCATAGCAGCCGCCGAGCGTAGCATTATAACATAACTTTCAACATGCTCAATTAATTTCTAATATGATAAAACAGCGATGGGTTACCTCACATACACATGAAATCAAGGCGTCATCAATCTACACCTTGGTTTTTTAATAAGCACCATCTAGCGCCAAAAAAATTACGCATTTGACTATATGAACTTCATGACTGACGTGATTTAAACTCTAGTTGCTGCATTTTGGGCTAGTTGAAGTTAGTTGAGTAAACATGCAGTAATGATCAATCATCCAGCTTTTCAATATCTAGATTCTATGCTGTCCATTGGGTTTTTTAACCTCAAGGACATTTTGAGTATCATCAGAGAAAAGCAACGGTCCTAGTACTGAGTCTTGTGGTACACCGTATTGAACTTGTGATTCATCTTTATTTATTATCTGACTATAACTTAATCTGATTTAAACCATGCTGATGCCATTTCACTATATGCCAACATATTTGTAGAGCAATATTGTGGTCAATAGTATCAAAGGCAGCATTACGGTCCAGTAATACTTAAAGAGATATACAACCATGATCAGATGATAAGAGCAAGTCATTTCTACTTATTATCAAACTCTGATGAGAGCAGTTTGGGTGATGTGATATGGTCTAAATATTCCTTATACCATTTCTCTTCAAGTAGTATTTGGATTTTCACCACTTCACTAGCAGCACTCGAGCTGCATTAACTGCACAAGTTTGTTTGAATCCTGATGATCAGGATCAGTGTTACAAATGGGGTTATTTTATTAGTAACATACACTCCTGAACAAAATCTTGGTCAAAAAGGTCAAATCTGCGCAAAAATATGGCTTTCATGTCATTGTCCTTCAAGCAGTCATACTGTCAAGATCTCCTGATGGCAAAGGCAAAAAGGCTTTCTCTCTTTGAACGTGGCAGGATTTTTGAGCTGCACAAGCAAGGCCTTTCGCAACGCGCCATCGCTGCCGAGGTTGGACGCAGTAAGACAAAAAATCCTGAGAGTTATCGGACGAAAAAGTCAAGTGGTAGACCCAAAAAGATTTCACCTGCACTGAACCGCAGGATCCGACGGGTTGTCCGTGAAGACACAGGTCGATCCTCAACCCAAATTAAGGCCCTTACTGATGCTGACTGCAGCCCAATAACCATAAGACGTCATCTGCTAGAGAAGGGCTTCAAGAACAAAAAACGTCTTCAAAGGCCACGTCTCCTCCCACAACACAAACTTGCCCGTTTAGAATTTGCAAGGGAGCACCAAACATGGGACATTGAAAAGTGGAAGAAAGTTTTATTCTCTGATGAGAATTTTTTACCTGGACGGTCCTGATGACTTCCAACGTTACTGGCATGACAAGATCCCACCTGAGATGTTTTCTACGCGGCACAGTGGAGGAGGCTCCATCATGATCTGGGGTGCTTTTTCCTTCAATGGGAAAATGGAGCTTCAGGTTGTGCCGGGGCGTCAAACGGCGGCTGGCTATGTGGATCTGTTGCAGCGGGCATCCCTCTTGACCGAGGGCCCCCGTTTGTGAGGTAATGACTGGGTCTTTCAACAGGACAACGCTGCAATTCACAAAGCCCGTCTGACGAAGGACTTCTTCCAGGAGAATAACGTTGCTCTTTTGGACCATCCTGCGTGTTCCGCTGATCTAAATCCCATTGAGAACATTTGGGGATGGATGGCATCCATTATTTACAATAATGGATGTCAGTTCCAGACCGTGGATGCCCTTTGTGAAGCCATCTTCACCACATGGAGCAACGTTCCCACCAGCCTCCTGGAAACAGTCTCATCAAGCATGCCGAAACGAGTGTTTGAAGTGATCAACAAGAACGGTGGGGCTACTCACTACTGAGTCCTTTTTTGACACTTTTAGTACTGTTGTGCGTTTATTTTTGGGCTATGGTCTTAAACTTTTGATCAGCTGATGAACGGCCTGTTTCAGTTTAAATGCAGTTTTCAATAAATTGCCTACTCTCTATTTTTTGTCTCTTACTCCTGTTTCTTCTTTTGGCGTTTTGAAGCAGCACTGACAACCCAAGTGCGAAATGTGTAAAACTTGCAATGCATCCCCTGGTCTTAAGATTTTGTTCAAAAGTGTATATTTAAGCTGCTTAAAGTGTCAAATTATAATATATATATATATATATATATATATATATATATATATATATATATATATATATATATATATATATATATATATATATATATATATATACAGTATTGTTCAAAATAATAGCAGTACAATGTGACTAACCAGAATAATCAAGGTTTTTAGTATATTTTTTATTGCTACGTGGCAAACAAGTTACCAGTAGGTTCAGTAGATTGTCAGAAAACAAACAAGACCCAGAATTCATGATATGCACGCTCTTAAGGCTGTGCAATTGGGCAATTAGTTGAATTAGTTGAAAGGGGTGTGTTCAAAAAAATAGCAGTGTCTACCTTTGACTGTACAAACTCAAAACTATTTTGTACAAACATTTTTTTTTCTGGGATTTAGCAATCCTGTGAATCACTAAACTAATATTTAGTTGTATGACCACAGTTTTTTAAAACTGCTTGACATCTGTGTGGCATGGAGTCAACCAACTTGTGGCACCTCTCAGCTGTTATTCCACTCCATGATTCTTTAACAACATTCCACAATTCATTCACATTTCTTGGTTTTGCTTCAGAAACTGCATTTTTGATATCACCCCACAAGTTCTCAATTGGATTAAGGTCTGGAGATTGGGCTGGCCACTCCATAACATTAATTTTGTTGGTTTGGAACCAAGACTTTGCCCATTTACTAGTGTGTTTTGGGTCATTGTCTTGTTGAAACAACCATTTCAAGGGCATGTCCTCTTCAGCATAGGGCAACATGACCTCTTCAAGTATTTAACATATGCAAACTGATCCATGATCCCTGGTATGCGATAAATAGGCCCAACACCATAGTAGGAGAAACATGCCCATATCATGATGCTTGCACCTCCATGCTTCACTGTCTTCACTGTGTACTGTGGCTTGAATTCAGAGTTTGGGGGTCGTCTCACAAACTGCCTGTGGCCCTTGGACCCAAAAAGAACAATTTTACTCTCATCAGTCCACAAAATGTTCCTCCATTTCTCTTTAGCCCTGTTGATGTGTTCTTTGGCAAATTGTAACCTCTTCTGCACATGCCTTTTTTTTTTAACAGAGGGACTTTGCGGGGGATTCTTGAAAATAGATTAGCTTCACACAGACGTCTTCTAACTGTCACAGTACTTACAGGTAACTCCAGACTGTCTTTGATCATCCTGGAGGTGATCATTGGCTGAGCCTTTGCCATTCTGGTTATTCTTCTATCCATTTTGATGGTTGTCTTCCGTTTTCTTCCACGTCTCTCTGGTTTTGCTCTCCATTTTAAGGCATTGGAGATCATTTTAGCTGAACAGCCTATCATTTTTTGCACCTCTTTATAGGTTTTCCCCTCTCTAATCAACTTTTTAATCAAAGTACGCTGTTCTTCTGAACAATGTCTTGAACGACCCATTTTCCTCAGCTTTCAAATGCATGTTCAACAAGTGTTGGCTTCATCCTTAAATAGGGGCCACCTAGGGGCCACCAAAATTTCAGACTTTTTTGGAATGTTTGTATAATGTGTTGTAAATGTGTGAACTTAAATGTGTGAACAAAACTGTAAATCTGCCATTTATCATGTATCCTTGAAAGCATAGAATAATTTATGAATTGCATATAAAGAATTAAACAAAAATGTGCAAAAGGATGTGAGACATGGTTTTAACAGAGACAATAGATTTTATATATCAGAAATCTTTTTAGTCTTTGACCCAAATTGACCCAAGTTGACATGAAATTACCATATTTATTTCCTTAATAAAAATTCCTACTTTTTTGGTGAATGATTCACCAGTGCATGGTATTACAAAAATGTTTGTCTGCATAATCAAAATGAAATAACTTGTTCCGCCTGTGATACATCTTTCCTTTTTCTACTGATATCCGTGTTGAAAAAACAGCATATGCTGGTTAGGTATGTTTTGAAGCATGGCAGCTGGTTTGAGCTGGTTTGAGCTGGTCCTGAGCTGGAGCAAGTTTCTTAGGACCAGCTCTTGACCAGCTTAAACCAGATCAAACCAGCTCAAACCGCAGATGCTATGCTTCAAAACATACCTAACCAGCATATGTTCTTTTAAAAAAAAGGGATATTACCAATCTCTTACTTCTCAACCTCTCTTAAACACAACGTGCCTCCATCTTAAACACCCACTTTTATGATCTAATCAATTCCCGGCGGATAAAATCAAGTCCAGCCGCGCATTCTTCAACACTGACAGTTCTGTTGGTTCTGTTAAATGGGTTGCAGATGGCATTTCACTTTGACTTGATTGTCAAAAACAACATAAAAAAGCTGCTTTCAGCAGGTCTTCATATATTGTGCTTATTGGTTTACAGTGAAAGGGGGACTCGTGTGAAGTGCGCTCAAGTGTCTAACTACTTCAGGGCATGTTGGGCCGCCGGCACAGAACAGAATGGCCTTTTGTACCACAACAGTACGACTCTCTGTCCCTTTACCCTTTAACTGGCCACAATGGAAGCCCCCTCTAACGGTGCAGAAGTGTTAGCACACTCAGAGCGGGCAGCCTGAATGAAGTCCCTATGAATGAGCGGCCAGAGGACTGTGGGAAAAGGGGCTGGTGGGGCGATGTTGAATGGGAGTTACTGTGGAGCGCATGTGTACAGAGGAAAGGAAGGGTTGCGGTTTGTTTTTACGTGTTATGTCTCGGACACGGTGGATACTCTAAATAGCTGGATGTAAATGTATGTTACTGTAAAAACTGTGAGATGGAGAGTCCATGTTATTTTAGATTTGATTTCCTTTTTCCCAAATTAAAATTCTGTCATCATTTCTTACACTTTCTGTGAAACGCTAATGTAGACGATGAAACCAATGATTCAGAAATGTAGGATTTGGAGTGCATGAACCATTTGGGTTAATTTTCAGGTACTTTTATTGTGTTATTTATTTATTTGTTTTATCTTTTTGGAGCTTGATAGCTAATAGTCTCCAACCGTTTGGATTGTAGAAAAGGGCAACATGAATATTTTGCTAAACATCTCATTTTGTGTTCAACTTTAGAAAGAAATCCATACAAGTTTGAAATTTGACAGGCATGAATGATACCTCAAACCATCAGACTTCAAATTTTATCTTGAGGAACACTTTTGCAAGCTAAATTTGAATAATCACCATGATCACCATAATCATCATGGGTCAATGTGTGAATAAATGATTGCTACATTTTCCTCTTTTTTTGGCTAAACTATCCCTATTTTGGGGCATTTTAGTAGGCAAACATCATTATTACATTAACAAACTTGAAAAATTTGAATAAACCCCTAACATTATTAATTAAAGTTGATGAATTAGCGAAAAATCTTTTTATCCATACTGGGATGTACATCCGAATGTAATGGATTATGCACAAGTAGGGCAATTTTCATGCATGGGTTGTTGATTGGATTTTGAGATCTAGGCATTGCATCTAAAAATATGAAGTGGACTTAATTTGGCATACGTGAATTTTCATTTTGGCCGACTTCTCTCACAAAAGTTTGTTCTCTCGCAAAACTATTGCGTTCCCAGTGAAACATTGCATTTGCTTTCTGTGGCAAAACTATTGCGTCCCTTGACAACTTACTGAAATATAGCTTTTCCTCCCGCCTCATATTATTTCCATCACAAAAGTTTTGAGACTGAAGGCAAAGTTTCTCAGGGGAACACAAACGTTTTAAGAGAAAAGGCAGAAGCCCTGAAATGTTGCCTCCCATCTCATTTTTGAACATCACCCTGTCCCATTAGGGGCTTAAAATTGTCACCTGGCAGAAGATTTATTAATGTTGCGAGTAGGATTGAAACTAGTGTTTCCTCTAGGAGCACCAAGGCTCAATGTGTCAGCATGAGGCGAAAGCTCCTATTTTTACTTCTCTCTCTCATTGTGTAACATTCATTTTATAAGGACCTCTCCTCTATTGTGTCATGATGTCGAATGAAACAAGCAGCCGCCCCAGGCATTTATTCGTAGGCGAAGCTGTTTATTTTTCCCACTATCATCATGCCTTTAGAGAACTCCCCTGTTGATTCTCTCTCTTCCTTTTTGTGTGTCTCAAACCCCCTCCTACTCTCACAGACCCTCCTGACTGTGATTTTCAGACTCCCCTGCATGTGTTGTCTGTCTGTGCGTTCATCTGCTCTCACTCTTCCCTCCCGCCCTGTCTGAAAGCTTTCTGCTCGCTGTTTATGGTCTCTCTGTGACGGAGGCCACCACCAGTGAGAGAGACGAGAAAAGGAAATGAGAGGGGGAAGGCAGTGTATTTCATGTGTTTGTGGTGTGCGAGGTACGTTACAGAGCTTGTTCTCGGCACTGTATGATGCGCCGTGTTGAATGAGGGATTGATTTATTGTTTTGTTTGCCTGCCGTCCGTTTGCAGCCGTTGCTGACTTAACAGAGATGGTGAGAATATATCCAGTATATTAAAGCTATAAGTATTTACTACAGGCTGTTTCATTATGTTTATGGCTGTGTTTCTGCCCACTGTTGCGCAGACAATTTACACTTAGTACAAATAGCTTATTTGAACTTTGCGTGAATTGTGTTTATCGCTATTTTCACTTTATCTAAAGAAGAGGTTATTTTTAGCTATTTGCATTTGATGAACAGCATATCTACATCAATATACATTTACTCTAAAGAGACCCCGGGCAAATAAGCCAGAACGTTTATTGTTTATTTTTTATTTTTTAATAAATCTAAGTTAAATAGTTAGAAATGTTATATATGTCATTGTATACTGTTTTCTATAAGTATGTTAAGATGCTAAAATGTCGAGTGTTTGTAACCAATAAGTAAAACGTTCTACTTTCTAAATTCAATTTTTTATAAGTAAGTTATGATAACATGTTTTTACATTGCTTTAAACTCATCAAAATAAAAATAAAAGCAAGTATCCACTTTTTTTAAGTTATACAAGATTCAAATCATTTTTTAAAGTCAGTTTAATGTAATTTAAGTTTAAATTACTTAAACATCCAAGTTGATTGTACTTTTTTTCAAGACTAATGTAGTGCTCTACATGACATGCAGGTACATACATAATATATATATATATATAAATATATATATATATATATATATATATATATATATATATATATATATATATATATATATATATATATATATATATATATATATATATATATATATATATATATATATATATAGTAACCATGAATTAAGAAATAATGTTGTATGTGAATAATGTAGTCTTGTTTTACTAAATCATGGCCACATTTTATTAATTTGTTCCCTTGTTTCGATGTAACTAAAACAAGGGAACAAATTATTACAAAGTCGCCATGATTTAGTAAATCAACAGTATGAATTGTTCATCCTTGGCCACAATATACACTATATTGTAAAAGTTTTGGGACGCCTGCCTTTACATGCATAAGAACTTTAATGACATCCCATTCTTTAATCCGTAGGGTTTAATATGGGGTTGGCCCACACTTTGCAGCTATAACAGCTTCAGCTCTTCTGGGAAGGCTTTCCACAAGGTTTAGGGGTGTGTTTATGGGAATTTTTGACAATTCTTCTAGAAGAGCATTTGTGAGGTCAAGGATGAGAAGGCCTGGCTCAGTCTGTGCTTTAATTCATCCCAAAGGTGCTCTGTCGGGTTGAGGTCAGGACTCTGTGCAGGCCAGTCAAGTTCCTCCACACCAAACTCACTCATCCATGTCTTTATGGACTGATACTTTGTGCACTGGTGCGCAATAATATTGGAACAGGAAGGGACCATTTCTAAACTGTTCCCACAAAGTTGGGAGCATGAAATTGTCCAAAATGTCTTGGCTTGCTGAAGCATTAAGAGTACTTTTCACTGGAACTAAAGGGCCAAGCCCCACTGCGGAAAAACAGCCCCACACCAAAAATTCCCCATCCACCAAACTTTACATTTGGCAGGATGCAGTCAGGCTAGTACCGTTCTCCTGGTAACAGCCAAAGCCAGACTCGTCCATCGGATGGCCAGACAGAGAAGCATGATTGGTCACTCCAGAGAACACGTCTCCACTGCTATAGAGTCCAGTGTCAGCGTGCTTTACACCACTGCATCCCACGCTTTCTATTGCACTTGTTGATGTGAGGCTTGGATGCAGCAGCTCAGCAATGGAAACCCTTTCCATTGAGCTCTTCACACAATGTTCTTGAGCTAATATGAAGGCCACAAGGAGTTTGGAGGCCTGTAGCTTTTAAAAGTTGGCGACTTCTGCATACTGTGTGCCTCAGCATATGCTGACCCTGCTCTATGATTTTACGTGGCCTACTAATTCGTGGCTGACTTGCTGTTGTTTCCAGCTGCTTGCACTTCGTTATAATACCACTAATTTGGAATATTTCGTAATGAGGAAATTTCCCAAATGGATTTATTGCACAGGTGGCAACCTATCACGGTACCACACTTGAATTCACTGAGCTCCTGAGAGCGACCCATTCTTTCACAAATGTCGAGGTGCTTGAGTTTATACACCTGTGGCCATGGAAGTGATTAGAACACATGAATTCGGTGATTCAGAGAGATGTCCCAATACTTTTGTCAATATAGTGTAGGCTATATATCTTTTTTCTTTCCTATGGGAAGGTTTAGTGGCTTGAACAACATTAGTTTCATCCCAAAATTTCCCTCTGATTGTAGTTGTCGTCAATGGTTATGTTTAGGAACGTTTTTACATGAACTTTTTTTCAAAACCCACAAAAGATGTTGATCGGTTTTGCTGAGCAAAAACAAACACTGTTTGGATACAATAACATATCTGAGGAGATGTCTAAGAGATAATTATTGGTTTGTTCTGTCTGCATTAACAGGTGTGTGTGTGTGTGTGTGTGTTGTGGTTGTTTGTGTACATGTGTGAGTTATTGAGCGGGTCTCGCTGTCGGAGTGTGGAGAGAGGTCATGAATTGAAGAAAAGAGGAAAAGGAGATTGCTGAACCCTGACTTCCGTTTCGTGTCACCACTGAGAGCTCGGGCCAGCAGTTTCTCTCTCTCTCACTCACTCGTTCGCTCTCACACCCTTGTTTTGCCCTCTCACCCTCTCGCATTTGCTCTATTAGATTTGTAGCATTTATTAGAATTACTTTACAATAAGGAACGAACTAATCTAAATGAACTTAACCTTGAATTTATACATATGTACATATATTTATACATTTGACAGGCTGTGACATGAAGAGTGTACAAAATAACATATTTTAGCAATTGTGTGAAAGTGATTAGCACATAACGGACACAATACTGGCATAAACATGAATATCTATTGTGTCAATATCCGTCACATTACTAAATTTACGTCACCGTTTTCCAATACCTCCGTTTTCAAACCACACTACAACGCGAAAAACGAAATGTTTCAAATATGCACTTTTTAGAGCGTTTTCAAAAAGCTTAGTTCTCTCTGGTCACCCCACACCACTTGATTTATGGATTTTGACAGAGCATAACTAAAAATAAATGTATTAGATTGATTAGATTTAGCCATTTTGTTTAGAATGCTGTAAAAACAACCACATAGAAACGCATGAAAAACCACCTGAAATGCTTTAGCAACCAACTACAACACACAAGTGATGGTGCGTTTTGCACAGACAGGTTGTGCATATTTTTGTATGTAAAAATCTTTTGTGTGTGTGTGTGTGTGTGTGTGTGTGTGTGTGTGTGTGTGTGTGTGTGTGTGTGTGTTATTGTATTTGGTATCAGAAGTGGCACAGAAATCAGGCCTGCAACTTAATGATATTGTTCACTGAAAAAAGCTCATAAGATCTTCATTCACCTTTGAAACACAGCCCTTTTAATGAACGCAATGAATGCCCCAATTACACCAACTGCAAAACCTTTTTGACAGAGGCTATTTTCATGAACTCCGCCCACCATTATCTGATTGAGACATAGTTACAAAAGAAACTCATCTGATAACAGGATCAGTGGTGTGGAGAGTAAGGCGGATGGCGTTAGCGTTTGTTGCAATCGACCTTTTGAATCCACCTTTTTCCAAACTCATTATTCTCCCTTTTCCCACCGCGTATCAGCATGGAGAAGCCATTATTTTAAATAATGGTCAAGAAGATATAGTTGAAAAGTGACAAAGAAAATGCACCAAATGGGTGTTTAATGCTGGGGTAGGGTTATGGTATGGCTTCAGTGACAGGGACAAGTCAACATCCATATATGATTTTAATGAATATAATTATATGCATTATATTATAGTATTATTGTGCTTTCAAGTGCACCTTCCTTTCCTTCACGCACTCCCAAAAGCCCACACTTAACATCCAAATCAGCCAAATTAAAGTTTGTTGTAAAATGCAGTCTACTGATAATAAACCGCAGGACGTGTTTGATATTAAACAGTGTAAAAAACACACATTAAGCCGCAAATAAGACACTGTTGCCCATGGCTTTCTGTGTGTGCACTCCGAATTGGAATCGAACGTGGGAAAAAAATGGGATTTGTGCGTAACATTACAAGTGACAGCCGAATAAACCTGCTGCAGTCCGTCATTAATGAAAATCAAACAACCAATGGCAAAGGAAATAACTTAAGTAGCTTTAATAAGAAAGTTTTATACATCTAAGGGATAAAGTACACAGAAGAATAAACCCAAACCCGTTTATCCTGTGATAACACACGGCTGGATGTACATTATCTCGCGTATTACATGACTACTTGCCACATAAGTAAATAATTAGACACAAAATATTGATTGATATTGAGGTCTTTAAATGCAAAACTTCGTGAAGACAGCAGTTGCTAGCAAGTGGCTAGTTCAAACTAGTTCAAGACGGACACACTGTATATTACACTGTATTTTGCCACATAAATAATTATAGGAGTTAAAGATATTGATCTGACATGAAACCATCCAATACAGTGTCCAAAACAATTGTTGCAATATGGCAGCAGCTGCGTTTGTATGAAACGAGAGTGAGTCTGCGATACCAGGGGACGGATTCACACAAATTTTCTTAAAGGGGTACTTCAGCGCTGGGAAGATGAATCTGTATTTAAACTGGGTCATCAATGCAGTAGAAATGTGAAATTATTTTTGAACTTGGTGTCTTCTAGACTGAGAAAAGACAGAAAATGTATTTTTGTCCCATGGGGATGAAAGACTCCAATTCCCAGAATGCTTTGCTGTCCTGTGAGGCCATTCCCAACGCCACCAACTTGATTACAGTGACTGAGTTAGAGGAGACACTACAATTAAAAACTGAACGTGTCTGTTCAATATAATGAGTGAGTCACCGCGCGAGTATCACAGCACTGAGCACTGACTGCAAGAGTGATGAGAGCTGAGGTAATCGCGACTTCACTCGCGGCATACATTCACAACGCCTGTTCAGTCTGGCACGCGTTTCAGTTCATGCCTTTACAAGCTTAACTTTCATAGAAATTAATTTGAGAAGTTAAAAGACTTACATTGCTCACCATATCTCCGTTTAAATGAGTGCCTGTAGCTGCCTGCTGAGCTCTCCCTGCCAGCTGAGTGTGATCTCCATCCCCCATGCGCAGATTCAAAACATGCGGTAATGGCTCCCTCTGCTGGCTGTAGTCTTTAGCCTTTGGGCAAACATTCCTCCTATGATGCAAAAATCGTCAATTTGCATCATAGGAGGAATTTTTCCAGAAATAAAATGCATAAATCTCTTGTCTCAGGGGGATATGAGGGGGGAAATCACAATAATTTAAATATACTCCAGGGTTTCTACTGATACAAAGCCATATGCTAATCGCTGAAGGAACCCTTTAAGAAAAAAGTTACGAAAAATCTTAAAATAAATTCTAAGAGGTTCGTAAGAATGTTCCTCAATATTTTCTTAAGAACGTCTTAATTTTTTACTTAAGAAGAAAATAAATGGTGTTATTTTATTGAAAGGTATTACTGAAGACTCGCTGAATGAAAAACACCTCAAAGCCTGTCTTTTTGTGCTTCCTGCAGATTACCGTAGATATCATAATAAGTGTGCAGCCTATTTTCGTCATAACTGGCTTGACGGGAGAAAATCACTAAATGTTGTGTTTTTAATGTGTTAGTAAAATCTGTATTTTATCAAAGACGTTTATCAAAAACGCTGCTCAGGTACCAAGGATCGGCCGCTAGATCTACACAAGACAAATCATATTTCAGAGACATCCGAGCCCACGGCGGACGTCAGAAGGACTGGCCGAGGAAAGGCTGCTCTCGGCGGCTTAACAAGCGCTGGCTCTTGCAACTCTGAAAATGTCAGATAAAATTGTCAAATAGGCGCTCTCTTTATAATAAAAAAACAGATTTAATATTTAAACAAGTACATTCTCGGCTGAAAAAGTCTTAAAACTACTATTTGTGGCACAATAACAATAGCTAGTATTTTTAAATTACATGCAGTTTCTCATTCGCTATTGTCTTGCTGGTTGGTGCGCGCTGGTTTCTGGTTTTATACTCATCTGTATGGAAATATTAGTTTTAAATATTATATTTAGCTAGCTACTGTTATGTTGTAACGCTTAATATTTGAAACAACTCAATACATTCTGTAAATATCTTAAATCTGGGTATTTAAGATAGGTTGGAGTTTATCCTAACTTTAGGAAGTTATTTACGATGATTTTTAAGAACATTTTTTTTCGTGAATATGAATACTTCTTAAATTTTATCTTAAAGGGTGAGTTCACCCCAAGATTAAATTTATGTAATTAATGACACCCTAATGTCGTTCCACACCCGTAAGACCCGTAATTCATGATTCGGATCGCCAATGTAACGTGATTTCAGCAGTTTGACACGCGATCCAAATCATGAATCAATTCGCTGATTCATAACCGTTTGAATCTTTATTTGAGGATTGAAAACAAACACAGAAGAGAAGACAATGCTGAATAAAGTCGTAGTTTTTGTTATTTTTGGACCAAAATGTATTTTCGATGCTTCAAGAGATTCGAGTTAACCAACTGATGTCTCATCTGGACTACTTTGATGATGTTTTTATTCCCTTTCTGGACATGGACAGTATAGTGTGTCTACACTTAGATACGCTCTCAGACTAAATATAAAATATCTTAAACTGTGTTCTGAAGATGAACGGAGGTCTTACGAGTGTGGAGCGACATTAATGACATACATTTCATTTTTGGGTGAACTCACCCTTTAAAAACAATCATAAGAAAAAAGGAAAGAATATTTTTAAGAAAAGTTTTTCGGAATACAAAATATTCTTATATTTTTTCTTAAGTTAGAAAATAAGAAGATATTGGCAGTTAAGAATAATTTTATACTAAAGAATGTTTTGTGAATCCGGCCCCAGTTGACTATTTAATAAATGTACACACATTTTTTTGTTTTAATATTTTATTAGCTCACCAAACGCAAAACTTCCACAAAGAGAAAACATTCCTGGCAAGCATATAGTGCTGACTTCAGTTAGATAAGCCGATGTTATCAGTTTTTACTGGTTTTCATCAGGGAATAACATACCGATCAGAATCAACTGTTCCACAGAGCTGAGTAATCTTAAATCTTAATAATACTGTTTATTTAATTTATATTTTCGTTCTGTTGTAGTCAAATAAGACTTTGATCATATTGCCCAACAATAATTGTATTAAATAATTGTAATTTCAATACTGCCCAAAAATAATTGTGATTATGATTTTTCCATAATCGAGCAGTCCTACACTGGGTTCACTTCTCTGTAGAGCATTGGCCTAATTACAGATCTGGTGTCATCCAATTTATCAGAGCTTTCCCAGCTGTTCAATATCCACTTTCAGCAAGGCAATGTTTTTCCGTGCGTAAGTGTGTTTTGTTTGTGTAATCCACACCCTGCGAGGAATTCCACTTCCTCAAATGATCAGGCAAGGTCACTTAGGCCCTGACATTTGCTGTTAAGATTTTACAGATTGTGTGTGTGTGTGTGTGTGTGTGTGTGTCCCATAAAACATGGAAACACGACATGAGCGTGCGTGTGTGTCACCTCAAAGCCTTGATGAAACTGGAAAGTGCCACTCACATCCTCTGAAAAACAAAAGTGTAGTCATTAGGAGAATATTTTTTGTAGAACTGAGCCACTAGCAAATAGCAATTTTACTATTCAAGTCATGCAAGGATGTTTAGATGTTTTCCAGTCATACTAATAGGAAAAGTAATATTTACAGCTATGATGTAAAATGTAATTGTTTAAATATTTTTTTTCTTAAATGTTAACAGTGAAACATTTCAATAGCAATTTCTTTTTTATTTAGTATTTTTATAGTTGTATTTCCTAATAATAATAATAATAATAATAATAATAATAATAATAATAATAATAATAATAATAATAATAATTATTATTATTATTATTATTATTATTATTATTATAATTATTTTTATTAATAATAATAATAATAATAATTAATATTTTATAGCCATATTGATATATAATCACAAAATATTGGCTAAATTGTGTAGCCGAACAGTTTTTTTAAATGCATTTTTATAAGAAACATCACAATTAGATCCCCCCACCCCCAAATCATGCAGCCCTATTTTTGTTTGAGCAATATTTGTAGTCATCGCTTGTCTGTAAATGTACTCATATTTTAGCAAGTCAGACAATGTAGATTGTGTGTGTAATTATGTATGTGTATGTGATTATTTGTACTTGGACCTCACCCATGTCTGGCGGCGACAGAATGTCTGAGCACCTTCATTTGGGGCGACTGCAGACCGATGATGGCCCGCTCTCGGACTTGCGCTCTGTTTTCCACCCATTCTGTTCATCCTTCTTCAGTATTCTTCTAACTTGGATCCAGTATTTCCCATGCTGGCTGTTCACAGCAGGCTTTGTTACCTCATCTTTCCCTTGCATGGTCTCTGAGGGCTAACAGAAACGTGTGTGGACCCGCTAGTCTCTTAATAACTGTTCAGCGAGTGTGTGTGTGTTTGTTGTATAGCTGGTGCTCTCTTCTCTTCAAGGTGGCTTTGGGTTGGCTTGGGTGGGTTTCTCGGGGCAGGAGTGTGAGAGTATTTCTAGCTCTCAGGGGCAGAGGTTGGGCTATGCCAGCCTTCCCCCACCGAGCTGTTTCCTTTCAAAAACACTCCTCAGGAAACCACTTCAAACAATCACATTCCGTGCAGAGAAAAGGTCTGCACCACTCCTGGAACTTGGGAAAACCTCTCCCTTCCCCTCGTAAGGCTACTCTTTTTCTCCGTCTCGCTCTCATGAGTGAATCTCCATCTCGCTGTATGTTTCTTGTTGGCCGTCAGCTTACGCATATGGGCAAATGTATCTTTTAGCTATTGTATCTTTAAGTAATATTATAAGTAAATTGAAGTTGTTGTGATTAGTTCATCTTCTTAATTTTGTACAATCTGAACATTTTCTGATTGGCTTACATACACTGGCCTTGGTTTGTATTGAGCCTGAGGCTACAGTGCCTGCACAATATATTCGTAAAATATACATCACATCGGTTGGTGAACGTTGGTCCTGGAGAGCCACAGTCCTGCAGAGTTTTGCTCCAACCCTGATAAAAGCTCACTTACCTGTAGCTTTCTAGTAATCCTTCAGACCTTGATTAGTTTGTTCACATGTGTTTGATTAGGGTTGAAGCAAAACTCTGCATGACTGTGGCTCTCCTGGATCGGCATTCACCACCCCTGCACTATATGGATGAAAGTATTGGGACACACCTCTTAATTTTATTGAAATTGGAGGCTGCTAATTAGCTTGATCACATGGATCAAATTTTTTGCGAAGAGCGACGGGGGTGTGTGTCACCCACACACACAATATGGCTGTAGCTATCATGGACAGTGCTGTCTTCTTTTCTCTTGGTTGAGCTCTTGGGCTGGAGCGGACTCCTGGTCACGCTCTGGGTAGGAGTGGACTCTGGTGCAGACTCTGGGGCTGGAGCGTACTCATGACTGAGTGCTGGGGCTGGAGCAGGCTCTGTAGTGGACATATGGGCTGGAGCAGAATAGGGAGCAGGCTCACAGGCTATAGCAGATGCAGCAGTGTATTGTGAAAGGACCATCTCTTTGATCATGCTCAACCTGACGGAAAGAGCTGAAGCAGACTAAGAAATTTCACTCCCTGGAACAAACTTGTAACTTGCACTCTCTGGAACAGACTCTGAAATTTCAGTCTCTGAAACAGGCTCAGGAATTTCACTCAATGGAACGGACTCTGGGATTTCACTCACTGGAACGGACTCTGGGATTTCAGTCTCTGAAACAGGCTCAGGATTTACACTCACTGGAACGGACTCTGGAATTTCACTCACTGGAACGGGGTCTGGGATTTCAGTCTCTGAAACAGGCTCAGGATTTACACTCACTGGAACGGACTCTGGGATTTCACTCACTGGAACAGACTCTGGGATTTCACTCACTGGAATGGATTCTGGGATTTCACTCACTGGAACGGACTCTGGGATTTCACTCACTGGAACGGACTCTGGGATTTACACTCACTGGAACGGACTCTGGGATTTCACTCACTGGAACAGACTCTGGGATTTCAGTCTCTGAAACAGGCTCAGTAATATCACTCACTGGAACAGACTCTGATATTCCACTCACTTGAACAGACTCAGGAGCAGACTCTGAAGGGGAGTTTCTGATGATAAGGTCCGTGGAGGGATTGTATGCAGGCTCGGGACTAGAGTGCTGAAAATCAGGATGGGACTGGATGATCATGAAAAAAAAGGTCCTCATTCACTTCATCAACAATTAAATCAGAACTGTTTAGCCAGAGGACATTGTTGATATAATTAACCAAGGATACATGGAATTTGCCAAGAGAAAGAAACTGATATAATTCATCATCCAGGCATGAAAACAGGCCTTGAGCACATGAGTGCTCCAGCTCACCAGATGGTAACACTGCAATAACTCCTCCACATATTACTCCAGAGGCTGACTGGCTGACAATACAAAACATGAAAACAGACTCATACTCTGACAATGGGGCTGTTTTCAGGGGTCGGGCTAGGCCCTTTACTTTCAGTGAAGGAAAATAGTAATGCTTCAACAAAAGGAGGGACCAACTCCATATTAATGTCTATGTATTTATAATGTCACTACAGTCCCTGTTGATGTAATGATCAGGTGTATCAATACTTTTGTCTAGATTTACTAATAGCTTGAGTCAGCGCAAAAATTCTCTTTTGTCATGAAAAAGACTACTGTCAGCTTTTACTAAAAGCACACAGTGAAAAATTAGCTCTGAAAATGCATGGACAGGATTGTTTTTGCGGCTAACCTTATTGCATATGCATTTGTAGGAGCTTCCCTTTTAGCAGCTAAATTTATGGGAGGAGAGTATTTAAATAAATCATTGTGGCAAGCAGCGAGGCTGAGGGACCGTGGGAACGGGGCGAGGCCATGGCGTGAGTGATAATAAGCGGCAGCTGTGTGCCGCACCCGCCTTATGTCTCACGGAGGAGCTCGGACGCATAAAAGGAAGAGCGACGACAGTGAAGGATGAAAGAGGACTCGTCCTGTGCTGGGACAAATTATTTTGCACCATTTTATACTGCCCAATAAGCATGTCTTAAACCAGATTCCAATTGATCAAAAAATTGTCACTGGCTGTGTCAGTGTACACTAATTTCTGCGTCGTCAGTAGATCACATGCAGAACTTTACACTCCCATCCCATTTACACTAATTTCCCTTTTTAGTTTATCTGGCCCATAGTGTGTATTATTGAAAAAAATGTCAAAACTATATTATCGCCGCGGGATATGTTAAAAGTTTTGTATATATATGGTTCTATACATACTTTACCAATAAACATACAGTAAACTCAGCTAAAGAAATATAAACTACAAAGGAAATATCGACTGTGTGATTGTTAATATCATCACAAAATGTAAACTGTATTATTGCACAACTCTATATAAAAAGTTTCATCTATATAATATCAAATTTTTACCCACATACATACATTATACACATATACACAAGCAATATATATAGCAAATCTGAACTGCCTGATTATTTTTGTCAAAAAAGTTAACTGTTGCCTAGCTCTATAAATTTGAGAAAAAAAGTATGCTTTAAAAAGTAAGAAAAAAGTATGTCCAGCTTACATACAGTACACTCACATAAAGTAATACTATATAGCAAATCTAAACTGCTCATTGTTAAAATATGTATACTATATTATCGCACAGCTCTAATCTGCAAAATGTGATTATAAGGCATGAAGACATTAATGTCAGCATGAAACGGAAGTTGCAACAGTATGTTCTTCCCTATTGTGAGTATATCCGAGTGAAACGGCTCCTCAAACAAGAAGAAATGTGGGCGGGACTTGATTTTGTCCATTGGGAATTGATTGGATGATTGTGGTTTGCTATTGGTGGATCCCGTGTGAGTGACAGGTTGCCCCGCCCTCTCGCCAGTAAATACGTCATCAGAAAAGAGAAGAGGGAATTTATTAAAAAGGCTCATGAATAATTTTTTTTATGGTGTGTGTGTGGATAAATAATGTATATTAAATACTGCATTTTTCCATCATCTTTTGATTATTTATATTAGACTGTGAAATGCATTCTTTATCAAATCTTTAATTGAATATCCATTTTTCATAACATACATTCTAATCTTGTGATGCCTAAATTTACTTGAAGCATTAAAATGGATTTTATTTATGTATGGTTTTTTAAAAATATATAATTTGTAAACTATAGGGTTTATCGTATCAGTCAAAAAATTATTGTTTTATCCCTACAGTATATTTCGAATATTATCCCTTTATTTTTATGAGCACATGTAGATTTATTTTACTAGTGAAATTCTAAGCAGCTTTGATGTCGGATTGAAATATTCAAGGACCTTGAATATAAACTTCAGCCCATGTTTCATAACGCTGTGGAGTATGTTTAGATAATATATCATGTTCACTTTTAAAAGTCTCGTGGCTGATGTAGAGAGACCTTCACTTTTCCTCAGTTGCGTCAAGGCTTTAAAAAGGCCTTCATAAATAACAATTATAGCTTGCTTCATGAACTTCATGTGCATGTACTGTAAGTGTTCTCTCTCGCTCTCACTCTGTTATCTACATATTGCTGTTTATTGTTTGTGCATATGAATTTTCCTTGTCGTGGTGCACGTGGACCCCACTCAACCTCACAGCTCACAGCCTCATGACCCTTCTTGCTTAAGGCTTCTGCTTGGAGAGTTCTCTATCCAAACAAACAGCCTATGAAAGGATACAGAACATATTGATTTAATTTGTGATAGTTGGCTTGATGGGTGCCTTGTTGCCGTGGTGATGGGCTGGGCAGGGAGATCTCCGGGAGCAGAGAGTTTATGATGGCCTTTAAAAAGAGCGTTGACCTTTTAGCCATCACCGTATCTTTAACAAATATACACACACGTGACTTCTGCAAACTCACGGCGGGTTTGATGCAGTGTTGTTAATGTTGACTAAAACTAAAACTTTTTTGTTAAAAGCGTCATGAAGTGGCTTTTTTTCTTTTTTTATACTATTGTCTAAGGTCAACTAATGACGTTTGTGTGTTTTTTACATTCAAAAACATCATAACTAATAAGTAATAGGCTGTTTTCTACACTGGTTTTGAGGCTGTCTTCTGAATGCTGGGTGCGGGAGGCTGCCACTTGGAATAAACGGTGCGCTGGTGATGCAAATATAGTTATCTTTTTATAGTTATCATTCGTTGTGTTAAGTCTCTTAAAATATCCCGTCATTTGATCGTTTTTATGACAAAAGTCTAGATCATGTTGTACAATGTACAACTCCCTCAAAATCTTATTTATGACCAACTAGTTATGAAGAATATATAATTATATTTGTGAAAACCTTGCAAAATATTTTGAAAAAAACTGGACATTTAGAAAATAACAATTCACGTATATATTTGGAAAATACTATAAGATTACTTTTGTTGAAATATGGCTTTCCTGGTTTCTTGCCAATTCAGTGGCAAGGTCATTCGTGAGCTGAGTGTCTTCAAAGAAATATTCAATGCAAATATTTAAGAAATATTTACTAAACAGGAGCGGATTTTTGAGTCATGCAGGCTGTTTCTGGAATGAGGATGGTTTATAGAAGAAGGGTGATAAACGAATAAAAATGTAGGAAGACAGCCTGATTGTCCGTCTGATTAGACAAGAGTAAGATGGAACAGATGAAGAAGAATATTTGGCGAGATTTTAGCATTTCATTGTCAAAACATTAATTCTTTTAATGAATGTGTGCTAAGCCACCTTTAAATCCTGCTGAAAAGTCGTACGCGCATTGAAGTCATCAGACGTGTTGAGCAATTTCACATTTCTTGTTCAAAAACAAAAGTTTCTTTGTGCTAATGCATTAAAAATAAATGCAGATGTTTGGCAACTGGCTTCACGTGGTTAGCATCCCACATTATCCCATATCCCCAAAACGTCTATCAGTGGTTCAAGCCACAACTGCTGTTTACTGTAACTCCAGTGACTTTTTTACAACTTCCCCATATGCATGTGTTTCAGTGTTAGCCATGTAACCGAGGTAGGAGTCTCCTTTTTCGGAAGTGAGGTTTATCTGTTCCTCACTCCCAGCAGCCTTCCCTCTCCCACGGTAGCGACCTGCCCTTTCTGGGTCATGTTAACAAAACATTGGCTTTCCTCCCCCCGTTCTCCAGTAGATGGTTTATTCCAGTCATTCCACAGCAGTGGCACCAGTTTAGTTCTGCTTTTGTGTTGCTGGTGTGTCTTGATAAACGGTAAGTCCATCAATGGCTTTGTCTGGGCTGCTGCAGAATGTGTCTGCTTGTTGGAGTCTGTAATGACGGTCTGTATCTGTTATTATATAAGACTATGGCTAGTTTAAAATGGAATACTGCGCAAAAACTGCACTGTGTACTGCATATGCTGTATGTACTTTGCATGTTCAATGCCACATCCTGCTATCACCTTCTGATTATTTTGCATTTTGACTCTAATTTTAACTTCAGTCTAGTCAAATAATGAGTCAAGAAAGAGATGCTGAAATATCCCTGATGTTTAATATCTTAAACCAGCCTAAGCTGATTGTCTGGTTTTAGCTTTTCTCCTAGCTGGGTCTGGCTGGTCTGTTGGCTGGTTTTAGATGAATTTAGCAAAATTTTTCATTTACTCAACAACAGTGTATTGGGGGCCTGAAAACACATTTGAAAATGTTTTCAAGAGCTCCGTTTCCACCGGAATTACCTGGAACAATTCCCCCCCTTCTAAGAAAAAGTTCTTGAAAAAGTACTACCTCACGAGCAGGGCCATTTTGAGAGGGAAATATTTACTCGAGACTTTGTTTAGACCCTGATCCGTCCCGACAAAACATAAGCCCCGTTTCCACCAAAATTACCCGGAACAATTTGTACCAGGAACTTTTTTACAGGAACTTTTCTCCCCCCCAGACCTTCAACTGTCTGCGTTTCGACCGCGATCTAAAGTTCCGAGAAGATTAGGCAAATTAGTCCGGTGATGTAGGACTGCGCGCGACTGCTCCTCCAAGTCAGAGACGGACAGTAATCATTTTTGTGTGTGCCGATTGAAAGATTTAGTGGACTGTTTACATGAGACGTTATCTAAACCGATCTGGTGTTTACATGTGATGACTTTCAATCACAATCATTTTGTCACATGCAGTTTGTCTGCCGCATCAAAAATGTCAACGCTGTTTTCTCCAGCAGCTGGAATGTGTTTACTGTAGCCATAGCAACTCTTAACGGCCACCAGGACTAATACAGTATTATATAATAAGCTATTTATCTGTTTAAAGTGTAATAATCATCTCAGAAAGAAAAAAAAAATCTGTCAGGCGCAGTTAAAGGGTCATGAAACCCCAAAACACTTTTTTTGAGATGTAAACAGATATGTATAGGCTGCACATCATTGAAAACACTAAGGGTATTCATATGTGAAAATAGTTATTTTTGCATTTTTCAGAGCGATTTCTGTCTTCCGGTTTGAAAAGCTTAGTCGGAGCAACGTCACAAATGCTAACGTCAGCGTGTGCTTTCGGCCCAAGTATGGGCTGCTGGGCACATGCTGACGTCGACCGCTCCGAGCGATTCTCGATATATATTCATGTCATAAAGCTCATTCAGTCCAATCCCTGCGCTGTAGTATGCATACAAGATAATTTAGTTAATATACATGAGACAGTCACTTCTGTCAGGCTCGTCTTCCATCATTATTGTAGAGACATGGTGGGGAAGTTTTGGAAGCAGCCTGTGGAAAAGTCACGGAGGAAAGCTAGGCGTTGTGCTGATACGAAGTAACGTAAGGGCGCCGAGCGAGCTGTAACCGGCGCCATCTGTAGAAGCCTTTGCTACAAAGGCTCGGTAAAGTAAAATTCACCTGAGGAATCGCATGCCGAACCTGCAAGCGTTGACTATCTAATTTATGTCAGGAGTGCAAAATAACCAATCTGTAATCTGTAGGCTAATGAACAAAAGCCACGTCCTCTCCGTTTTATTTGTCGTCACAGCCATGCACTAAACCGCATGTGTTCGGGCTCTTAGTGAAACAGTGTGCTGCATATTTGGACAAATATAGATTTAGCTGCCGAGTGATAGACAGCGCGGATCATCACGGCAACCCAGCGCGCGTCGCTCTGCTTCAGATGCGCGGTCGAGACTATGAAGCCTCACACTCCTTCGCTTTTACCCCGATCTAGAATTACACATCTCTGTCACATCGCATGTTGGGTGGTTCACGTTCTCTTATCACGTCGGCGCGTTGTTCATCTTGCCAAACAGCGTGCATATTTGGACAAATATAGTTTTATCACGTTTGCAAAATATTTCGTCATGCAGAATAACATTTATTTTCATTTCTCACTGAATTATGCTGGTTTGAAGAGCTGAATGAATTGCGATCTCTGCTGCACGCCACTCATAGCTCTCTCATTCGCTGTACTCATCCCTCATTTAATCTCACTGTGGTAGCCTAAACTATGCCAACGTGAACCAAGAACATGTCTCAGAACCGCTGTAACTGCTGCTGTTGGTATCGCTAATCTTAATGCTCCTACTGACACTCCCCTATTTATGCAAACATTCCCTCTTTCCACACAATACCCATCCCACCTTTTCACAGTCGACCACTCCCCTTTTAACAAGCCTTTTCAAATCGAAGGTGTGAAAAAACGCTGCTGCAGCAGGGGGGTTTCATGGCCCTTTAAAGTAAAAACTGCCTGGGGCAATATACACTGTCATTATTCCAACATTATCTTCATAACTTACGAAATAAAAAGTTTACCCCTCAGAAAAATTTGCTTTCCTCTCTTGTCAACGCGGCACTTTTTTTCATGGTGAAAAAAATAATAATAACGAGTATGGAAGAGATTCAAGCTGTGCTGCTTTTGCTGGTTATGTATAGGTTTACTAAAGAGGTAATTAACAACGACAGAAAAGAGCACAAATATGCAGATTCAGCAGCATGCAGCATATTCAGAAAGCTTGTAAAGCTAGATTTAAAATGACAATGTATATTATTATCATTATTATTATTACTGTGGACGAGTACTACCCCAAAATCCCTAGTTCTTGGGATAAAATTGCTGTGGTGGAAATGTGGCTAAAGTTTTGCAAGTTTTTGAGAACAATATTGTTATCGTCTCCGTGTAAACTACAAAAACACGAATGTGCATCATGCACGTCACGTCACATGCAACACGTCATGTGCATGTGAAGGTACATATTGTTTCTTTACAAGATGACATCGCCAACTACTGGCCTGGCATGAATAATACAGCGGTTTTAGTCATTTTCAAGGATCTGTGTTAACAAGAATCGTGATTAAAGCTACACTATGTAACTTTTCCGTCTGCTAGAGGGCGCTTATTCAAAACAAAGGCGTAGTTTGATTTCGCCAGGTTTGAGTGCAGAATCTTGGGACATGTGCTCTTCACATCACAGCCGGGGGAAAAGAATTGGGATTGGACAGAAATCATGTTGATGGATGCGGTTATTAACGTTACTGTAGTGTGAAGCAGAGCAGACCGAGTGTTGAGGAGCTGAGGAAGGGCGCTGGTGCGATTGTTAATGAGATGAACAACATACGGCTGGTGAGCAGCGAGACTTTTATTATGACAGGACAAAGTCGCCGGCGCCATTTCCGCTTTTCCAGTCATGAGTATGAAGTATCAGATACCATTAATCACTCTGTCTCCTCTCCACCAATCAGATGGTGTGCGGTGGGCGTTCTGGCGCAAAATGGCTGCCGTCGCATCATCCAGGTGGATGCTGCACATTGGTGGTGGTTGAGGAGATTCCCCCCTTCTAAATGTAAAGGGCTTTGGGTGTCTAGAAAAGCGCTATATAAATGTAATGAATTATTATTATTATTATTATTGATAGGTGACTCCCTCAGTCGTCCCGGCTCCTTGGTTAAAATAGCAATTTTCACTCAACTGAACAAAATATATAACACTAGCCTAGTGGTTTTTGAATATTTTACTGCAAAAAATACTACATAGTGCAACTTTAAAATCGAAATCGCAAAATGAATCAAATAAATCGTGATTTTTTTTTTTTTGTCCACATCGCACAGCCCTACACCTGATGCCAAATGTCTTTTGTTACCCGTAAAAAGTGACCTACATTATTTTAAATATATCTAGTCATTCACAGAGAGCAAGCATATTCGTCTATAATAATCCTTTATTTTCAGCTTCAGAATCATGAACATTTTTATTCTAGTGTCACCATTATCCTGTGCATTGGATTACTAGCACCACGTCCACCAAGCCTATTCATTTCCACCTCCAATGTAATACCAAATGTAGCATTTTAATCAACAGAAACATTTTTTATTAACCTTTTACGTATGTAACCATATGGTGTATTGCAATAATCCCATATCGTGAGTTCAGTATCATGATATGTATCGAATAATGAGGGAATTTTTACGCCCCTAATGAAAAACAATCATTCATACCCTCGGAATAAATGGTGAGGAGTATTAACGGAGATTAGATCATTATGCCAAGGTAGCAAACAGTATAGCATAAAATTACCTCACGTATCCAGTGCTAGTTTCGACAGAATTGTCTTTGAAGTTGCAGCGAAAAAGACTAGGTGTTGGTTTCATTCCACTATATTGACTTTGTCAGCTAAATTCACTGTTGGAGATCAATTACACACAGAAAAATAGGGTGTCAAAACTGTACCTTTAGAGGTACAACAGCTTGTCGCTGGGGCAGTACCCTTAAAAGGACATCTTTGTACCTTTTTTTACTCCTAAAAGGTGCATATTAGTACCTTTGAGTACAAATGCGTACCTTAAGGTACTACTATGAACCTTTTTGTGGTAAAAATGGTACAAAGTCCTTTTAAGGGTACTGCCCCAGCGACAAGCTGTTGTACCTCTAAAAGTACAGTTTTGACACCGTATTTTTCTGTGTGTACGCCAGCTAGATTCACTCAAAACATAGCATGCTGAGGACATTGAATAACATATTTCCAGTGTAACCTTTCTGAACTCCACAATGTTCACACATCACCGTCATTGCAATTTGTAGGTATACAGTATGCAGTGTATAGAGTAGGTTCAGTACTTATTGTGCTGTAAATGTAGTATGGAAGGATCAGATTCCCAACATAGCCTTAAAGACTAAAATACTAAATTTCACATGACACCACGTCATGAATGTCTCAGTTAGAGTTAAAAGAAGAACTTCAGTGTGCTAATTTTGGCCTTCTGTCCACACAGAGATTGTGTTTTTGGATACATTTGAAAAGGATGCCATATGATGCTTAGTCATATGAGGCATATACTCTCTCAGAAAAAAAGGTACAGTGCTGTCACTAGGGCAGTACCCTAAGGTACAAAAGTAAAAAGGTACATCTTTGTACCTTACTCACCCCCAAATGTTACATATTAGTACCTTAAAAGGTACATATCAGTACTTTAAGAGTGCAAATTAGTACCTTAAAGGTACATAGTAGAAACTTAAAGGTACATATTAGTACCTTTTTGGTTTTGTACCTTAGGGTACCGTCCCAGACAGTGTACCCATATATATCATTTGTTTGCTCATTGACTTTTAGTTAGGATGACCACATTTTGATTACCGAAAACCGGGACACTGGGCCTGACAATGAGATACTCAAATGATACTTGAAGTTAACTCAAAGATGCCTTATTAATTTCAATACATTAAAGTATGCCCCCTCTGTATGAAATTGTTATATTGCAAAAATACTCTCTATAACCAAAATGTCTATGTCCTGGAAAAACAGGACATTTGGTCAGTGTTGCTAAAGATAAGTGCTACTTTGAACAATCTTCATATTACGTTACTGCAAAGATAGCAGAACATGTACTCGCAGTTGTAGTCCTGAAGCAAACCATGATTAATATATCCAGATTAATGTAGACAACGTAGCTATAAAACGTCCATGAACAGCATCCCATGAATCTTGTCCAGACCTCTGGAGGGAATTCTTGTGGGTATGACCCCTTAAAACTACATCCCTCTTCTCAACCACGGTCATTGCATTGCAAAGCAGTGTGGGAACTTACGACAAACAACTGAAGTGTCAAATGACTGCTTATGATAAAGCAAATGATGGGAAAATGTCAAGCCAGTCATCAAGATACATGATTGTGTGGGCTTAGCATGTGTGCATGCATTTGTTTCACATCACCATGAGTCAGAGTTTTTTAGTCTTTGTAATCTCATTTATGGTTTCCAGTAAAAGCCCATAGAGGAATAGCTTACCGAAACTCCAAATCTGGCTGCGAAAAAACAACATTTATTTAACTGAGACACTAACAACCAAGATGATTGAGCGTGTTGTTCCGGTTGAACTTTAAAGCATGTTGCAAAGGGCTCCCATTGCTTACTTGCTCCGGTGTGTGTGTGTGTGTGTGTGTGTGTGCAAAAACCTTCAGTACAACCATCTGTCCTTAGACGAGGGCTTTTAGCAGTTGAAAGTATGTAAAGTGTGTGTATTAAAATTGGCCTTAAAAAAGAAAGTGTTTTTTTATCTTGTCTGTTTCAATTCTACTGATATCCTTAAATAAATATAGAATTTTTTCTTAGTTAAAATGGCAAAAAATGTGTTCATTGAAGGTAAGTTTTGTGTATGTTTCAATTGCAGTGATATTTTCACTCTGATCTTTAGATATCTGAATTGATTTTGGTCCCTGAAAAGGAAAGATATCCACTGGAATGAAAAACACAAACGAGTACCACCGATGAGACTAAAAAGAAAACGAATGGAGACATTTTCCCCGTGAGAAAATACACTAGTTTTGCATTGTTTCTTTTGAGGTTGACACTACTGAAAGTCTCCAAAGAACAATCTTTGAGCAATACAGTTTTTCCTCTGGGTACATCTGTGTTTTATGTCTGTTTTTTAAGTTTACAAATGTGTCTCCAGAACTTAAATCATTTTGGCAAAACCTCCAGGGACATCTTCAGCAGTTGGAGAAGCAATTCATAAAAACATAAATAAAAAAAAGTTATTCTGTAAATGCACAAAGGGTCAGGATTTGGATTCGTCACCAGTATTTAATATAAACCATATTAATACAATCTCTCTCTCTCTCTCTCTCTCTCTCTCTCTCTCTCTCTCTCTCTCTCTCTCCTCTCTCTCTCTCTCTCTCTCTCTCTCTCTCTCTCTCTCTCTCTCTCTCTCTCTCTCTCTCTCTCTCTCTCTCTCTCTCTCTCTCTCTCTCTCTCTCTCTATATATATATATATATAGGGATGCCACAATTCTTAATATAATATTGAACCGTTCAGTACAGCATTCACGGTTCAATACGCGGTTTTTCTGGTTTGCGTTTAATTAATTAATTATTTATATTTCTCTCCATTTGAAATATTTCTCTCAGTTTTTTTCGGCTCTGTTTGAGTGTGCCTGTGAGTCTACGCACTGATATGAGCAAATATCCAATCATATTATGCACTAAAGTGAGTGTTTAGCCGCGTTTTAAAGCCTTGCCAGTTAAACATTTAATTTGTGTTTTACATGCGCTGGGCGCGCACACTAAAGGCCTGTCAAAAACACGTGATTAATGGACTAAGTAGTCTTACTGTGCTAATACTGTCAAACACATACAAGGTTAACATATATAAACACAGTCTATGTCTAAAGTGAAAGTAAAATCGCATGTGTCTGTAAATGAGATGCAAACAGGTCTCAACAGCGTCGACTAACTGAATTGTTGCATCCCTATATACCCCATATATATATATTAAAGGGGGGGTGAAACACTCAGTTTCAGTCAGTGTCATGTCAATCTTGAGTACCTATAGAGTAGCATTGCATCCTGCATATCTCCGAAAAGTCTTTATTTTTTTTATAATTATATAAGAAAGATGCGCTGTTCCGAGTCTTTCCGAAAAAAGCCGAGCGGGTGGGGGCGTGTCGTGTGAGCGGAGCTGAATAATGACGTGTGCTCGCTGCTGCTATTGTGTTGAGTCGAGTGCGTCGTAAAGCTGTGTCATCCCTAACAGCGGGAAAAAAACTTTATTCAAAATAAAAATATGGCTTTTAATCAGATACAGCCATACATCTATGAGCCGGAATCAGACCCAGAGGCTGCAGTTGAACAGGAGCAGCAGCAAAAACGACTAGAGCAGGACGTCTCTATGTGGTACAAGTTATACACTAACTATATAATATGCTTAGCGGCTTGTGTTATTTACATATTTATACTTGAATTATATCGTCGTATTTTTGTCTTTGAAGGTGTTCATGTGGGAAGTGCAGTTGTGCACGTGTGTGTGTGTGTGTTTACGCGTGGTTTGTGTAGACGTTAGTAAGCGGACTGGTTTTGCACGGCAGGCTAAGTTAGTGTTTACATAGAAAGACACGGAATAGTAGCGCATTTGAATGAAGAAGCGCGCTTATTTAGTTCAACATATTTCCCCACTCTTTGTGTATTGTTGTTTGGAGTGCTTTTACAATACACAAACATAAAGTTACACATATAGTGGCCAGCTAAACAAATGTACACGCACTACACATCGCATGCTCCATTGATCAATTAACTATACGTGATCATGTTTGGGCTACTTGATGAGCATAGGCAATAACACAGACATTTGAAGCAGTCTCACTCACCGCCTGCGGTTCTAACGTTGGGACCTTTATCGTTGGGACTGCTCCATCCTTCAGCATTAGGCGATCGGAAAATCCTGTGTCGAGCTGGGCCTTGTTTATGGAACAGTCGGCACGAAATGCAGCAAACAGATATAAACATTCGCGCAACTCAGTTGCTGATCCGGAAAAGCAAATTACATCCACTGTTGCCTTAACGCGGGGTTTTTGGGGAATCTGTGCAGGACTGTCTTGGTCTGGCAACCAAAAACGCACTTTTTTGGTGACATTGTTATGTGCACATCACCTGTGGAGCATCCTACAAGCCAGCGCTTTGATGGGCGTAGGCTGTTACTTTCGCTCTCTCTCGCTCACGCGCTTCCGGTAGAATTGTCCGTAAGGCCCATACAAGGAAATTCCGCCCCCATTAACGTCAAAGGGGACGCATGATCTCAAAAAACTTGCCGAAACTTATGACTAACCGGAAGTAGTATTTTTGACAAAGAAATACTCCCATCAAACGTCCACCTTAACTTTTGAAACTTTGTCCATGTTTAGTATGGGAATCCAAGTCTTTAACAGTGTAAAAAGATCAGTATGCATGAAACAGCATTTCACCCCCCCTTTAAAGGTAGTGGTATAGCCTCATTAAGTGAATGTGTGTGAGAGAGATCCTCTGGCTGCCTTGTTTATTCTGCTCCTGGGTGGGAGGTTTTGCTCTAGGCCAATGTGTCTGCTGTCTACATGGCTGTCAGTGCAGGCAGTGAGATATCAATAGACGGCATAAATATGTTTACATTGAGCTAAAAGTTTCTGTTCTCTGTAGGGCTATGCTTATAATACTGAGACAACTGCAGCAAAGTGCAACCTTTGTGTGTAGATTAGTCACCTCTTCAATCGTGTATGTGTGTGTGTGCAAATGTTTTGAATAAATTCCTCTCCAACGTCCAAGAGGGGGCTGAGAAAACAACCCAATCCCCCTCAACCCAACATTCATCTCCATTTCACACTCTCTTGCAGTATCTCTTGTCCTCAGACTCGAGGCCTTTCAAATTGTTTTCTGTAGACTCTGTTGGAACTTAATATAAAGAAATATGATGAAAGTAAATAGGGTCAGTTTTGATTTCATGGTGTGTCTTTCGCAATTGTCAAGTGGCTGTGTGAAAAACAAATTTCTTTTTGTTCCACCAGTTCGGTGTTGCTTTGGAAGGTCTTGTAGAAAAGCAAAAAGGACTCTTTTATGGCCCTATGATAACCGTGATGCACAAAACGGGGGCAGAAAATGTATTTACTGTATAACAGGGAATTTCAAAGAATTTGTGAAATGAATAAATCAAAAGTAGGTCATTATACTTAAATCAAATCGTGATGTGGACTAGTGTCTGTGAAAATTAAAATGCAAAAAGACTTATTTGAAAATAAATCCTGCATGAATCCATTGGCACAGATGCGCGGTTTCGTTTCCCACACTGAAACGACGCTCTGCCGCCTCTCTAAATGAGGACAAGAATGCATGAACTTCATCTCCAGAGCTGCTCTCAAGAGTCACTTCATGAGCACTTTACAGTTTCACTTGAGAAAAAGTATGTCCATATCATCAACACACAGAAACTCAAAGGTCTTTATGGCAACCCATCAAAAAAAGTTTGGTTGACCCTGAGAAATTATGACAGAACTATATTGCTGTTGTACAGTAGAATTGAGCTGTGTCTCAATGTAATAATAATACACACTTACACTAATAATAATAATAATAATAATTATTATAATATATATATGTATATATATATATATATATATATATATATATATATATATATATATATATATATATATATTTTTTTTTTTTTTTTTAAGGAATCATCTTTTTTTTTTTTTTTTTTTTTTAAAGAGTAAAGCTCTTTTGTGCAGGACTATTCGACAAAAAGGTGTGTTTTTTACATTAAATAATTGATTGTTAAAATCGAATTAAACCATTCAAATGGAATCCAGCAGCAAAACTTAAAACTGAATTTGGTAAAAATAAAATGTATTTTTAGAAAAATAAACGTCATAAAAAAATTGAAATGCTT
Source organism: Pseudorasbora parva (assembly GCF_024679245.1). Lineage (NCBI taxonomy): Eukaryota > Metazoa > Chordata > Actinopteri > Cypriniformes > Gobionidae > Pseudorasbora > Pseudorasbora parva. The sequence continues at coordinate 13,231,455 of NC_090179.1, forward strand.
TTTAGTTATTAAAATTGAATTTGACCAAAAAAACTAAAATATAAAACACAGAATCCAGAAATCTTAAAATGGAAAAAACTGAATTTGGAATAAAATTTGTGAAACAATAAAACGGATATCATAGGGCCCTACTATTTTAACTTTTCCTGTCTGGGTCTTATTAAAAAAGAAAAAAAGAAGTCATGTTTGCTGTAAATTGATCTTCAATGCCATGGTAATATTTCAACACAGTCATATTTTATCTCTCCCTTTCAGATGTCTAACTACAAGCGTGCAACGTTTGAGGAGGAGGACGGGACAGACATCCCTGCTGATGGGGCCATCTCTCCTGACAGTGTGGAGGTGAGTGTGGGTCAAGGCTCAGGGTGGATGTGGACATTTTATACTTTCAGGTGTCTTTATCCAATGCCACATACAAATAATTAAAGCAACTTATTTTTCTCAATTTAAGCTGTAAGCTCTACAGATATGATGAGAAGTATTGCTGCTGCACAATTCCCCCAGGGCCGTAACCACCATAGACATTAAGGGGGACAAGTCCCCCCAATAAATAGAAATGCTCAAATTGCCCCCCAATATATGAAATTCTTGCTCAGCATTCCATTACGCACCATGTATGTTAGGATGACAAAAAGGTTTAAAAGTAAAAAAAATGTGTCTGGTTTGCCTCAGGTCTAACGATGCTCGTCAATGTCAAAATGATTGAGCTGGCCAATCAAATCAAAGCAGATGGGGTTTATGTTCTCTTCTGACTCGTGCACAGTCTAGCGTGTCAATCTACCGCTTAATGCTGTTGCGGAGACCCCTATTCTTTCCAGTGAAATCACAAAACAAAATACACACCAACGTGTCCATGCACTTATACAATCATTAAACATCTTTAAATGAAGAAAAAACACTATGAGGAGGGCGGATTAGAACCAGTAACCTTCGACACGGTTTACGAATATTCTACCACCAGACCACTAAGAAACTCAAATGTAAACAGCAGATCTACTGTATGTATTTATTCACAAATGGGAAAAATGTGTGAATAAATGATTAAAACTCGCAAATTAATGCAAATATTACTTACAAATAGTCCCAAAACGATTACTTCTCAAACAGAATTAGACCTAGAATTTTGTTCACTGTTCTGTTTCTTTACATGCTATATAAAAATAACATATTATTTCAACAACCCCCATGTTCAAGACATGGTTACGGCCTAAAATTCCCCTGAAAAGTAGAAGAACAGAAATGACACTGATACATGGCAATACTGCAGCGAGAGAACAGTGAATTGCTGGGTAGTTGTGATGTGCTCTGTGAAGTTCAGCTGTTTGCTGGCTGACTTGGATGCTTTTTACCACTGAAAAATCTAGCTGACAGTCATGTTATGGTGAATTGCTGGGCTGGCAGGAAAGAAACACTGTCATCATGAGTTGTGGTGATGTTCTTTCTTCCAGGCTGAGATATCCAGGCAAGCCAAAATACATACAGACACCGTAGGAACACAGATACATAAAACATAGCAGTAGTTGAAAAAAATCACTCCTCGAATTAAGCTACACATAAGGTTTTTTTTCTTCTTCTTTTTTTTTCCTTTCTTTATTTTGTTTTGTTACAGCAACGCCATAGAAGAAGCCTTTTGGGTTCACCAGATAAACGTTTAGCTGAAAGAACGAGAATGTAGAACGATTGTGGATTTTTTTATTTTATTTTAATAATACAAATAATAATAATAATAATTTACTTCTTATATATAAGTTTGTGCTGTGTTATGGGGGATACGAAGTAAACATTTTTTTTGACCATATACTGCACAATTCCACACCATTAGCATGCATATGAAATATATATATATATATATATATATATATATATATATATATATATATATATATTTTTTTTTTATTTTTTTTAAAGGCAGCGGTTATTTGCACTAAGTGTAAATAAAATCTAGTTGCTATTTACACTAAATTCATATACCAAGTGTTAATAGCAACTAGATTCTAGTTACAGTCAGTGAAATCAACATATTTTCTTAGTGCTAGATGATATTCACACTAAGTGCAAATAGCTGTGGATTATATTTACTAAGTGAAAATAGGGATATGTTCTATTTACACCATATAAAGTTGCAGTTCTTTGTACTATAAATACTAATTACATGTAATTTATACTTTAATTTGACAGATATATATTTGCACCTCAGTATTGTTGTACATTAACTGGATGAAACAGTGTGAATTATTATTTTTAATAATAACAGTGTGAATTATTATTTTTATTGAAATTATGAAATGGATACCGCCTTAAAGGAACACTAAAATCCCTCCTTACACCTATCCATAACCCTACCCAATAAATGCTTTTATTATAATTAAACATTTTGTTATTTCCACATATAGAACTTTTTCTTAATTTTTATCGAACATAAATGCCTTTCCTATGTGATTTGTGATGAGAAAAGAGAGAAAAGCAAGATCTGTGAAAGGGGGATTCAAAGTCGCGACACAACAATGATCCATTAGTTATACGCTTTACTGATTGCACCGATGAGGTTGTTGAACTATGATGTTGAATTATGGGTGTGTTTTTTTTTTTATCTTGTGCCAACAAGGCACACTATTTGCACTTATTTTGACACTCGAAAAAAAACAACAACCCACTTTAATGATGATCAAAATGTAATGAGTTAGTTCTGGATAATGATCTAGGTATTAAAGGTCCCATTCTTTGCGATTCCATCTTCCAAACTTTAGTTAGTGTGTAATGTTGCTGTTAGAGCATAAATAATACCTGTGAAATTATAAAGCTCAAAGTTCAATGCCAAGCGAGATATTTTATTTAACAGAAGTTCCCTTTCAAAGCCTACAGCGAACGGCCGGTTTGGACTACAGCCCTGCACTTCCTGCTTTAATGACGCAACTAAACCGTTTGTTGACGAACCTCCGCCCACAAGAACACGCACATTCGGGGGCGTTGTCCTTTTGCTCTCGCAGGTCGAGAATAGGAAGCGTTGTTTTTGTAGCGTGTGTTTGTCGCCATGCATCTGAAACGCTGTTATTTTCATCCCGGAGTCGAATCACCTTTGTTTGGCCTTCCCACGGACGATGTACGAGATCAATGGCTACAGTTTATGGTTAACTCGGTTCTGGAAAATTATAATCACAATTTAAAAATATGTGCAGCACATTTTGCTTAGGACTGCTTCCTCAATCTCAATCAGTTTAATGCCGGATTCGCAGAAAGATTATTCTTAAAAGATGACGCAGTTCCCTCTTTGTCTGGAGAAGGCGTTGTTATGGACCACAACCGGTAAGTGTATTTTATTATTTAAGTCGGTCCGTTTAACAGTTTATGTAACTCATGACACAAAGTGCAACGCTGTTTAGCTTTGTTAACTAACGTTAAATGGTAATTGAAACTAATCCGAAAAACTTAGTATATCAAAGTGTAGTAATTCATTCAGACACCATCGATTGTTGGTGTTTGTAATGATCAGTTTAAACTACTGAATAGACAGCTCACCATTCTGAAACATCCAGCAAACGTCTTTCCTGAGCAGGTTGTAATCGATCCTCTTCGATATTCTCCGGGTCTGATTCCGACTCAAATTGATAAGGCAATATAGACATTTTTGCAATAACATTGAGCGCGCGTATGGTATCTACACGTTATGGTAAGAGGCCGGACCTTTCCGGACAACGTGCTAAGCTGCTGTCCAATCGCAACACGGGAAGTGCTGGCCCAATCAGAACTCGTTACGTGTTTCTGAAGGAGGGACTTCATAGAACAAGGAAATCATCAGGCCGTTTTTAGGACAGAGGAAACAGCGCTGTACAGATAAGTAAATTGTGTGAAAAATACTGTGTTATTTTACACGCAAAACATGAACTCATGTTATATTGCACACTGTAAACATAATCAAAGCTTCGAAAACACGCGAAGAACGGGACCTTTAAGGGCAGAATTCTGACATCAGCGGGTTCAACTTCTTTTTGCAGGTGATATAGTTTTAGAAAGAAAGAGTGATTACCATATCTCTCCAGCAGACGCCCCATTCATTCATTTTTATGGGTGTGGCATATATATATATATATATATATATATATATATATATATATATATATATATATATATACATATGGTAATCACACTTTGTTTGTATAGACAGTAATGCAGAAAAAGTGACAACATTTTATGCAGCTGAGATGAAGGCGAACCGTGTTTATTAATTAAGGAACAGTTGATTGGGATCAAATCAGATGTCTGAACATACGTGGCTAGGTGTTTATTACATGATGACTAGTGATTAAATGGGCAAACATCTTGCGAATTAGTAACTAATACAAAATAAATCTGAACAATTATCCAGATATTACAAGCCTATTAAAAAGATCAAATGTGGCCAGACATTAATAATCAGTAATAAGCATGGATAACAGTTTATAAAAAGTAAGCATTCTTTCTCATGTAGACATTTGAAACTCGTTCTCACTCCCGAGGAGCACCCATCACGTCGAAAAATGACACCTAGGGGTACCTTTATGTCACGTCACAGACAAAGGAAAAGGTGCGAGGACTCAAGTGCAGAGAAAGATAATTTATTACAAAATAAACATAAACTCAAAACAAAACCCACGAGGGGGAAAAACACACAATAGAATAATAAAATATAAACTTAAACAAACCAACAGAATCACAGGGAGAACGGGAGACGCAGACATTACACAAGGATTCAACACAGACTGACAAACACAAGGAGCTTAAAAAGGGAAGAAATCAAGAGGGAACAGGTGGGAGAAATCAACACTAATCAGATAACAAGGGGGAGGGATCAGACAATGACAGGAGCACATGCAAGACATGACAAAACCCACATGTGCACACAAGACAGGACAGGCATGTGACATTACCCCCTCCTTAAGGAGCGGCTACCAGACGCTCCACTAGGGACGGGCGGGACAGACCAGGGCGGGACGGGAGGGACAGACCAGGGGGGCACGGGAGGGACAGACCAGGGGGGCACGGGAGGGACAGACCAGGGGGGCACGGGAGGGACAGACCAGGGGGGCACGGGAGGGACAGACCAGGGGGGCACGGGAGGGACAGACCAGGGCGGCACGGGAGGGACAGACCAGGGCGGCACGGGAGGGACAGACCAGGGCGGCACGGGAGGGACAGACCAGGGCGGCACGGGAGGGACAGACCAGGGCGGCACGGGAGGGACAGACCAGGGCGGCACGGGAGGGACAGACCAGGGCGGGACAGGGGAAACAAACAAGGAAGGAACAGACAAGGGAGGGGTCAACAAGGGAAACATGGGGAAAACAAAAAGTTCAGGAGGCCATGGTGGCACACAAAGTTCGAATGACCAGGGCGGCCCGCCGAAGTCGGGAGGCCCACAGAGTTCAGGTGGCCGGGGCGGCCCATAGAGTTCAGGCAGCCAGGGCAGTGCGGGTAGAGCAGGGCGCCAGGGAGGCGCGGTGAGAGCAGGGCGCCAGAGAGGCGCGGTGAGTGCAGGGGGCGCCAGGGAGGCGCGGTGAGAGCAGCACGCTTCAGCGGCGCGGTGAGAGCAGGACGCCTCAGCGGCGCGGTGAGAGCAGGACGCCTCAGCGGCGCGGTGAGAGCAGGACGCCTCAGCGGCGCGGTGAGAGCAGGACGCCTCAGCGGCGCGGTGAGAGCAGGACGCCTCAGCGGCGCGGTGAGAGCAGGACGCCTCAGCGGCGCGGTGAGAGCAGGACGCCTCAGCGGCGCACGGAGAGCAGGACGCCTCAGCGGCGCACGGAGAGCAGGACGCCTCAGCGGCGCACGGAGAGCAGGACGCCTCAGCGGCGCACGGAGAGCAGGACGCCTCAGCGGCGCACGGAGAGCAGGACGCCTCAGCGGCGCACGGAGAGCAGGACGCCTCAGCGGCGCACGGAGAGCAGGACGCCTCAGCGGCGCACGGAGAGCAGGACGCCTCAGCGGCGCACGGAGAGCAGGACGCCTCAGCGGCGCAGGGAGAGCAGGACTGCTCAGGGGCGCAGGGAGAGCTGGGCGCCTCAGGGGCGCAGGGAGAGCAGGGCGCCTCAGCGGCGCAGGGAGAGCAGGGCGCCTCAGCGGCGCAGGCAGGGCGTTGGGGAAACTTCTCCAGTCCAGCAGTATCCACCGGCACTGGGACCACCGGAATACGATCTGCTGGCATTGGGACCACCGGAACATGATCTGCCGGAACTGGGACCACCGGAACACGATCCACCGGCACAGGGACCACCGGAACACGATCCACCGGAACTGAGACCACCGGCACACGATCCACCGGAACTGGGACCACCGGAACTGCCTCCGGGGCTTCGGATAAAGCCCTGTGCTCCTTCCACGCATGCAGGACTGCCACCACAAAGCATCCCATCACAGCCCTCCAGGCCGTTTCCGGACTCGGGACCACCGGAACGGAGTCCACCGGCACAGGGACCACCGGAACACGATCCACCGGCACAGGGACCACCGGAACACGATCCACCGGCACAGGGACCACCGGAACACGATCCACCGGCACAGGGACCACCGGAACACGATCCACCGGCACAGGGACCACCGGAACACGATCCACCGGCACAGGGACCACCGGAGCACGATTCACCGGCACAGGGACCACCGGAGCACGATCCACCGGCACAGGGACTACCGGAGCACGATCCACCGGCACAGGGACTACCGGAGCACGATCCACCGGCAAAGGGACCATCGGAGCACGATCCACCGGCACAGGGACCACCGGAGCACGATCCACCGGCACAGGGACCACCGGAACATGATCCACCGGCACAGGGACCACCGGCGCACGCTCCGCCGGTACTGGAACCACCGGAATACGATCCGCCAGCATAGGGACCACCGGAATACGATCCGCCGGCAAAGAGACCACCGGAATCCGATCCACCGGTACTGGGACCCCTGGAATCGGGACCACCGGAGCAGGTACGGAGGGAGCCTTTCTCCTCCTCCTCCGTTTCGGGACCACCGGAGCAGGGACCACCGGAACACGGTCCACCGGCATAGGGACCACCGGAACACGATCCACCGGTACAGGGACCTCCGGAACACGATCCACCGAAATAGGGACCACCGGAACACAGTCCACCGGCATAGGGACCACCGGAATACGATCCGCCAGCATTGGGACCACCGGAACACGATCCGCTGGCACTGGGACCACCGGCACAGGGACCACCGGCACAGGCACGGAGGGAGACTTCCTTCTCCTCCTCCGTTTCAGGACCACTGGAGCAGGGACCACCGATCTTGGGACTGCCAGGGCAGGGGCCATCTCCCTGGCAGCTCTCTCCTGCTGGCAGGCGATAGCTTCCACCATTGCCTCAAATGTGCCTCCGTCATATGCCCTTCTGAGCCACCACTCCATGGGCTCATCTAGGGCATAATTAAAAAGGTCCTTGAGTGCAGAGTCACTGAGCCTCAGCCCCTTGGCGGTCTCCAGGAACTTCTTTGCAAAATTCCTAATCTCCATTCCCTCCTGGTGAAGTAGGTGGAGGACTCGAAACCGTAGAATCCGCTCATAGTGAGGACAGGTGGTGAGCGATTCCGGGATCGAGTCCTCTCTCTGCTGAGTCCTCAACATGGTTGGATCCTTCTGTCACGTCACAGACAAAGGAAAAGGTGCGAGGACTCAAGTGCAGAGAAAGATAATTTATTACAAAATAAACATAAACTCAAAACAAAACCCACGAGGGGGAAAAACACACAATAGAATAATAAAATATAAACTTAAACAAACCAACAGAATCACAGGGAGAACGGGAGACGCAGACATTACACAAGGATCCAACACAGACTGACAAACACAAGGAGCTTAAAAAGGGAAGAAATCAAGAGGGAACAGGTGGGAGAAATCAACACTAATCAGATAACAAGGGGGAGGGATCAGACAATGACAGGAGCACATGCAAGACATGACAAAACCCACATGTGCACACAAGACAGGACAGGCATGTGACACTTTAGCGTCTTCATTGTGACACGGAAGGCACTTGACCGTGCTTCAGCTTTTGACGCCTTGGGAGTGAGAATGGGTTGACATTTGTATTAGTGATACCTTTTAACTGATGAGAACAGCAGGTCAGATTTCCTGGGAATGAATTATGAGTGACATCTGATATGAATTCATATCGATTCATGTGGCCCTTTTCATTTGCTGCTCACTTTCAGGTCAGGCAGGAAATGTGACACCTCTTCTGTTAGATTTATGTACAAGCAATGATGGGAAACATGTATTTGATATTGTATCCCCCAGGCAACTTGTTTCATGTTCTTTGGGTGCTCAATGATGTTAAGAGACTTGCAGTATATGTTGACACAAAAATTTGATGTGACGCTCATAGAGTTTCTACACAAGGAGACTTCTTTTGATTTTATGAGAAAGGAAGGAAGGATGAGATCAGTATTTGTCAGTGGCCATTTCAGGAGAAAATGTTTAAACAATATTTAAACAATAAACAATACGGGATTTAGTCAAAACCCAATGGATCTGGAATTAAATGCAATGTCTTTTTTGTTTACAGCCATATAAACATTACCTGTGCTATTTTATACATTCAGCATGCATGGTAGTATATATACAGTTGCAATCAAAATTATTCAACCCCCTTGACCTGCAAGATATTTTGCTGCTGAGAACAAAATTTGGTAACATTTTAGAATACTGTTCTGTCATTAATGAATCACAGGAACAGATGAGTAACACATTATTAACTCTCTAGTAACTACTATTAACTAACAAGAAACTGATTAATTAATTAGTAAGTAATAGTGCTCAGTCGAATGTGGTTATTCACTATTACCTAATCAATAACTGCTATTTTTTTCATACTTCCCAGAGGACTACTATAATTATGATTAACATGAATAATACATAATACATAATTAATTCGGTAACACTTTACTTGAAGGGGTGTGCATAAGACTGACATGACACCTTCATAATCATGACATGACACGTGTCATGAATATGAACGAGTTTTTATGCATGTTTATGACAACTGTCATTAAGTGTCATTCGCTTAATTATGTCATTTTTAATGCAATGATGACATTGCAGAGTTGTCTTTGTTATGACAACTTGACATAAACCAATACATCATAACCTGTCAGTGTCTTTGTCATGACAACTTGACATTACCAAGACAACATAACCTGTCATAAACATGTTATCAAATTTAAGAAATTTACTTAGCTTATAGGGTTAACCGTAAACTGTCATGTGGTTGGTTTTGATGTTGACTGAGGCTATTATAATGTCATACATTTTTTTCAGTGGCACAAGTTTAATTTGTCATTAAAATGTAATTAGGTGTTAATACGCTGTCAAATTATTTTTTAATAACAGCATCATTAATATTTTTCAGTTCATAATGTTTTATTTTATGTTTTAAGTTTCCTCCACCAGCTTCAACAGAAGGTTAGATAATAGACAATTCCAAATGTCTTAAAAATATGAAAAGGAGTTCGAGAAATAAAATCAATCATTTAATTTTTAAGACCTGCCCTCTCACAGAACTGACACTTAAAAACACAAGGCATGAATTTATACACAGGTGACCAGCACCAATTAACGCAAAAAGGGGAAAACACGTACACAAATAATGGCCATTACACAAAATAAACATATATATATATATATACACGGGACTCCACCATGACAAACAGACAAACAAAAAAAATGGTAAGAATAAACTCAAACTATTCGTTAAAGAGTGAACGAAAGTTTAAATAAAGTATATTAAACCCAAAATAACGTTGTTGTGAATTGTTTTTACTTACTGCAAACTAAATTGACATTAAACACCTAAACAAACTAACCTGACTGAGGCTTTGCCAACATCTGTTACAGCGTACACATAACCAGTGGTGCCACCATAGACATCATCATATAGGTGTATATGTCTATGCCACTCTATCATTTTGAGTTATATTAATAGTTTTTAATGACTCAGTACGATTTTCTCTATGATGCCATATTTCAGGTCAAGTTAAATATTCATGACACTGTTATAAAATAATTTGACTGAGTATTGACACTTAATGACATGTTAATGACAAATTCAACTTGTACCACTGTAGTTTAGGTCAAGAAATAGATTCATGACAATGTTATGAAATAATTTGACACAGTATTGACACTTAATGACATGTTAATGACAAATTCAACTTGTACCACTGTAGTTTAGGTCAAGAAATAGATTCATGACAATGTTATAAAATAATTTGACAGAGTATTGACACTTAATGACATGTAAATGACAAATTAAATTTATGGAAAAATCATGACATTATAATAGCCTAATGACAGCCAACGTCAATACCAACCACATGACAGTTTAATAATAATAATAATAATAATAATAATAATAATAATAGATTTGATTTATAACGCACTTTTCATTCCGAAGAATCTCAAAGTGCAACAAAGGGAAAAAATAACAATACATGAATAACAAGTAAAAATTACATCCCAACATCATGCCGGACGCTGATGACGCTAGCCTGGTGCAAACTTCAGCCACCATGCAGTTCAAGCCCGAGGGAGACCACGAGCTGACACCCAGAAGAGAGAGCAGCCGCAGCGAGCAACATCAAATGTCCTTCAAACCAAAACCAACCACAAATTCAAATTCATTCAAACAAAAACATAAGAGAAGTGGTGAAAAAACGGCAAACAACGTCCTCTCAGTGGCTGCCAGCAATCAGCAACAGTCCCAATTGTAGCTCTGACTGTTAGACTAGTCACAAACATAAGAAAATAAAATAAAATCTAAATTTAATAGTAAAGTTAACATGATTTGTGGGTGGAGAAGCGGCGAACAGACAACGCCAGCGTCCTCTCCCCCACGTTGCCTAGCAACTAATGTAATGTAAACCCAAAAAGCGAAGTAGTTTCTTAAATTTGATAATTAATCTGCTATGTCATTTCATGTCTGTTTATGACAGGTTATGTTGTCTTGGTAATGTCAAGTTGTCATGACAAAGACACTGACAGGTTATGATGTATTGGTTTATGTCAAGTTGTCATAACAAAGACAACTCTGCAATGTCATCATTGCATTAAAAATGACATAATTAAGCGAATGACACTTAATGACAGTTGTCATAAACATGCATAAAAACTCGTTCATATTCATGACACGTGTCATGTCATGATTATGAAGGTGTCATGTCAGTCTTATGCACACCCCTTCAAGTAAAGTGTTACCATTAAGGGTAAAGTGAAGGTCTTAATAACCCCCTAGTAATGACTCAAGTATTACCAAATACTTCAGAAGGAATGACTAATTATTTGGATCAGTATTCTAAAAAACACAACAACTCTCATGACAAAGTCATTGTAAGCTTGTGAGGCTTTTTGGATAGCAATGACTCAAGTGTTACTGTCAGGGTTGAGGTAAGGGATAAGACAATACATTATTAACTCAGTCGCAGGAGAAATTGGCTTTTTATTATTAAGATACAAACAAAAACTACCCTGTGGGGGAAACAAGACAGGCAGGGTCAGGAGACAAGAAGGGTACATTATAAAGGTGAACCAGCCCAGGACTGCAAACACAATGAGAATAAGGAGGGAAGCAAACAAAAGAGGGTAACGAAGGAAGACCGGGGGTATTTAGCAATAATCAGATAACAAGATGGGGGGTGGGGGGACTGGGGGTTAGACAATGGACAGGAGAGCACATGGCACAAGGAAACACATGATAAGTCATGTGCTCACACCAAACATGACAAACACAGAAGGGTCAGGGCTCTGTCACAAACACAAGAATAAACTAGACCGAAGTGACAGAACCCTGACAGTTACTACATCCTTCTAAATAATTACTAATTATTTGGATCAGTATTATAACGTGAAAACATGATAACTCTAGTAATTATTACTTAAGTCGTTGTAAGCTTTTGAGGTTAAAGTTTTTGGATATAATGGCTTCTGAAGGATTTTGTAACACTTGAGTTAATACTAGAGAGTTATCATGTTTGTCACTTTAGAATACTGATCCAAGTAATTCGTTATTTCTTCTGAAGTATTGGGTAATACTTGAGTCATTACTAGCGGGTTACCATGACCTTCACTTTAGAATTTATTATATATTATGCATTATTCATGTTAATTATGAATCTGCATATAATAGCTCTTAGTAGTCCTCTGTGAGTTTTTTTTTTTTTTTTAGTTATTGATTACTAAATAATGAACTAATAATGAACTACCACATTCAACTGAGCACTACTACTTGTTAGTTAATAGTCGTTACTAGTGTGTTAATAATGCATTATTCATTCGTTTCTGTGTAGTTATTTATTAAAGGTGCCATAGACTGGCTTTTTTCTTTTTTTATACTGTTGTCTGAGATCAACTAATGATGTTCGTGTGGTTTTTACATTTAAAAAACATCATAACTAATAAGTAATAGGCTATTTTCTACACTGGTTTTGAGGCTCTCTCCTGAATGCTGGGTTTTGATGGGCGTGTCACTGGAGACTTGGACGTAAACGCCCACGGCTAGGATAGGATAACATTTGCATATTTAATGAGCTTAAGCTTCCCTGTGAGTTCAGTTCACATGACGGATAGGAGAGATGAGGGAGAAGCGGCAACCAGAATGATTCTCTCGATCACAGGACTCGTAAACGTCTTTATCAAACAAACACAATGATTTATTTCTCATCCACCTGCGATTGATTGGACTATTATTTTTATATTACACATAGCCCGCAAGATCGGACGATATAAGCATTCTTCCACAATATCTTGCTATTTTCTTCCACATGTTTATTGCTGCTGGCTTGTGATCGACCGAACAGCTCCATGAGTCGGTAGGCGGGGCTACTAAATTACACGTTCTGTAGAGGTGTGTGTTACGTCTCGCAGTGACGCAAGTATGTAGCACAGGACCGTTTGCTGAGCCTAGTGTTTATAAAAGCTTTTCTTTGACTAACAAGGACGTTTTCCGCTCTGAAACGTATATTACCATGACCTTTTATATATCAAAAGCTCAAGGGAAAGTTGATTTCTTAATTCATCACCCGTTTAATGATGGACCAGTATTTACCAGTGTTAACCAAACTTTCATGAAAACAATTCAACAAAGGCATTAGTAAACTATTATAGTAAGTTTATTAATATACATATGAGTGATTCTGATGTAAAGTTGTAAAGTTGAAAAAAAGAATAATTCTAATTGGCTCTAAACATTAGTATACAAAATTATTTAACCCCCCAAAGTCACATTTTGTGCAGAATCTTTTATTCTTTATAACCTCCGATAAACTTCTGTCACCTCTCCACTGCAATCTTGGCCCATTCCTTGCTCGCAAAAGCTTCCAGATCATTCATAATCTTTTGGTTTTCACATAACCACTGCTTTCTTCAAATTCCGCCAAATTTTTTCAATGAGATTTAAGTCTGAAGGCCGTACAGGCCACTGCAAGAACATTCCAAGACCGATCCCTGAACCCGTCTTACAGAGATTTGGATGTATACTTTGGGATGGGTACCTTAAGTCCTTCATAACCACACAATGCATGTCCTCCAAAAAAGTCCATTGATCCTCAAGTGTCAGTCTCTGCATCGAAGGTATCTCCATATTTGCCAAAAGGGCCTGAGACTTCAAAGAATTCATCATGTCCTTCATACAGTCAAAATTTTCACTTCCTGCAACAGCAAAGCAATCCCATAACACGACTGGACCACCTTCATGTGTGACCATTAGATGGTGTTCTTCTGCTCAGAAGCTTTGCCCTTTTGGCACCAGAAATAACGCTGATCCATCGGTCCAAAAAGTTCCAGTTTGGTCACATCGCTCCATAAAACATTCTTCCAGAAAAAATTAATTTTAGCATATTCAAGTCAGCCTTTTTGTTCTTGTTGGCAAGATGTCCCAACATGAAGGCCATGCTTGTCTAGGTTTTCTTATACTCTGCATTAAAATGTTTTTTTTCCCCCCTCTTTACATCATTTCATCTTGCAAGTTAGCAAGTACATTTTTACAGTCTCCGGGAGGTTGAATAATTTTGATTGCAACTGCATCATGCCACTTAATGAAACCATGTTCAGAAACTCTATCTGTATTTACATGACAAAGAGAATTGTACTAATGTGGTATGTATCCTTAAGGCATAGTATTAGGGAAACTATATAAACTCTTTAAATAAATAAATCAAATTATCCTAAACTTTTTTGTAGATAGTTTGGTATTTTAGCCAGCAAATAGCAACAACTTTAAAAAAAGAACTTAAAACGATCAATATTTGACTCTCTTTTAGGTGGGTTTCCGTAAGGGTGGTGTTCAGTTGTTCGGTCCACTGGGCAGGAGGACTCAGCTGGAGGTGGTTTTGGCCGGTCTGCTTCTCGCTTCACTTCTAGCACTATTTGGCTGTGCGATCACACTGGGAGTCCGCTATAACAGAGGTAACACACACAACGTTTGTTTTTATGACATATGGGGACATTCCATAGGCATAATGGTTTTTATACTGCACAAAACCATACTTTCTATCCCCTTACACTGCCCCTACACCTAAACCTACCCATCACAGGAAGCATTCTGCATTTTTACATTCTCAAAAAAACAAAAAACAGATATGATTTATAAGCATTTTGAAAAGTGGGACATGGCCAATGTCCTCATATTACACCCTCTCCTTGTAATACCCGTGTCATACCCATGGCAGTATACACATTTGTGTCCTCATGTGTCACAAAAACATGCCCCCCCCCCACACACACACACACACAATGTACAATTGCTTACTCATAAATGATGCAGTGTAACACTGATTCTATACTTTCATGACAGTTTAGTATATTAATTTAGTATATCGTTTCCCAGGTGTACATGGTTGTTTTGACTAAGAACATCCCCTTATAGATACTCAAAGGGACAGTTTACCTACAAAAGCAAAATCTTGAATTATTACTTCCCCTTTGTTTAAAACTTGCATGAATTTATTTCTTTTAGAAACATAATGTAATGAGTAATTTAATGAATGTTCAAAACAATGGCAATACATCATATTTAACAGTAAATACATCACTCACTCACGTCAGTATAGAAGGACATATGGCTCGCTGATAGTGCTCTGATTGGTTTTGTTGGGGAATAAACAACAACAATTTTTCAAAAATCCTTGCCATGTGCACATTTTTACATGCAACTATGTGATGTTGCTTTATGAAATTTGAATTATGAATTGCTTCAAGACAAATACACTCCTTATTTAAATACACTCCTCAAAATAAAGTTGTGATGCCATAGAAGAGTTTTGGGTTTCCCCAAATAAACTTTCAGTCAACATTTTAGTAATTTAAACATTTAATAATTAAGTGTGTAGCTCTATATTGTGAATATTTTGAGAAGAGGAAGGGGCCCAGCACCGAACCCTGAGGTACTTCAGTGGTTAGCTGATAGTTAGATACTGCTTCCCTTAAATACACCATGCAGAATCTACCCAATGCGCTGTCTAAATGGGTGATCATTTACTGTGACAAATGTCCAACAGAATGAAGATACACTTTTTGTGTTCTTGGCAGACATTTTTTGCGTGGCGTCTACCTTCAGTCAGAGTTTTTAAAACTCTTTTAAGCTATTCTAAACACAAACGTTTCATCAAAACATAATTTCCTATGATTAAATGCCTGTTCACATCAAGACGAATGCTCAGTGTGAACATTTGGTGCTGTAAACATTGCAATAATTGGACGACTATTAATGTGTCTGTCAAGAACGACATGAAAAATTGCCTGCTGTCAATGTGGCTGTTTTGTTTAACAGAGAGGTGTTCTAATCTCTTTTCCATCATACTGTGAAGAAAACTATCTAACAAATAAGATTTGCGCTTTTGGTCAGAGCTCAGAGCCCCTGCTTTGGCATAAAACTATGACTTGGTTATGACTTGGGCAAATGGCATGGGAAAATCAGATCAACTTTTTGTGCCAAACATTCGTGTTGGAATGAACATGCCTTAATATTATTACTGTAATAAATAATTCAAATACTATCATACACAATCCAATGAAATCAATAAAATCAGTGCTCTCCTTACATCATTTTGACATTCAGTTTTGTCACATTATGTTGTTTTTAACCCCCAGATCCAGCCCGTAGTATCTGTCTAACTGAGGCATGTGTTACCGTGGCCAGTAAGATAGTGGAAGCTTTGGACCGCTCCGTGGACCCATGTCAGGATTTTTACCAGTACGCCTGTGGAGGATGGGTCCGCAAAAACCCCCTGCCAGATGGCCGGTCCCGCTGGAGCACATTTAACAGCATCTGGGACCAGAACCAGGCTGTGCTCAAACACCTGCTGGGTAAGTGCTGGAAAAGACAAAGACACACACACACACACACACACACACACACACACACACACACACACACACACACACACACACACACACACACACACACACACACACACACACACACACACACACACACACACACACACACACACACACACACACTTGTCCTTTTTGTAGGATGGGATTTGCTCAGTAAATCTCTCACACCGTGTTCACGGAACAGAATATATTTAGAAAGACATATAAATGATTTATTTGGTTTTCCAATAGAAAATGTGTGCGTTTTGAAGAGTTTTACACCTCAGGTCTCTGTACTCTGTTTTTTGTTGGTATTTTTGTTTTGTTTGTATATCTGCACAGAAATCGATTCATGCTCCGTGTGACCTGATTACTTGTTTTCTCTGAGTGCATCCATCCCTGTGTGTTTGTTCGATAAGGGACAATGGCTTTCTGCACCCATTCTCTGGTTCTTTACATTTAAATCCCTCCATCATTCACTCTCACATGGATTTACTTTAAAGTTCTAGCAAGTCTTTTTATTGGTTAAACTTTAAAAAAAGATTTTTACAGTTAAAGTTTTAAAAACTTCTATTCAAACTGGCAGTGATGATGCCATTGACTTGTACTTGTAGACTAGGGCATTACTATGTGGTTGCTAGAATGTTCTGAGGGGTTTCTGGGATGTTGCTAGATGGTATACCACTGTGATTGTTTGGCTGTTCTGAGTGGTTGCTAGGGTGTTAATTGGTCATTTGCTAGGGTATTCTGGGAGATTTTTAGGGCGAGGAAGTACACTGTTCTTGTTCATATGAAGGGTGTTGCTAAGGGGTTGCTATGCTGTTCTTAATAGTTGCCAGAGTGTTGCTAAATGATTGTTAGGATTTTCTGAGTAGATGTCAGAGCACTGTAAATGGTTTGCTAGGTTGTTTTGTGTGGTTGCCATTTGGTTTCAATACGGTGGCTACAGTGTTCTGGGTGGTTTTCAAGGTGCTGCTAGGTGGTTACTATGCAGTTATAGATGTTGGATTGTTGCTAAGTGGTTGCTATACTGTTCTTGATGCTTTCTAGGACTTTCTGACTAGTTATTATGACGCTGTAAGTTGTTTGCTAGGTTCTTTTGGGTGGTTTCTGGTGTG
The DNA here is from genome assembly GCF_024679245.1 of Pseudorasbora parva. Lineage (NCBI taxonomy): Eukaryota > Metazoa > Chordata > Actinopteri > Cypriniformes > Gobionidae > Pseudorasbora > Pseudorasbora parva. The sequence continues at coordinate 13,248,924 of NC_090179.1, forward strand.
ATGCTAAGTCATTTTGTAGAGTGTTTGGGAGAGGTTTCCAAGATGCTGCTAGGTGGTTGCAACACAGTTCACAATGATCGCCAGGGTGTTGCTTAGTGGTTGCTGTGCTGTTTTTTTGGATGGTTGCCAGGGCATTGCTAAATAGTTGTTGGCATATTTTTGATCAGTTATCTGGTACTAATAGTGTTTTGCTGGGTGGTTATTGTGGTGTTTCTAGATGGTTGCTAGGTTATTGTCAGTTTTTTAGGTTATTGTGGTTATTTTCAAGATAATTGTGGTTATTTTAAGGATCAAAAAATCCTACCCACTGGAGTTCTTACTTTGAAGTAAGTCTCAGGGATTTTATCACTTATTTATTGTCCCCCAGGCAAAAAACATAGGTCTGATCTCTTAAAGGTGCACTATGCATCTTTCCGTCCGCTAGAGGGCGCCTATTGAAAACAAAGGCGCAGTTTTATGACGCTAAGTTTGAGCGCAGCAACTTGGGACATGTGGTCTTCACCTCACAGCCGGTGGAAAATAGGACTCGGGCAGAAATCACGTTCATGCATGCGGTTATTAACGTTACTGTAGTATGAAGCAGAGCAGGACCGAGTGTTGTGGAGCTGAGCACAGCTGCTGGAGCGATTGTTAAATCAACACCCGCCTCGCAAACACCGGGACTTTTATTATGACGAGACGGGACATTCGCTGGGCGCCTGCACTGATCCGCTCTTCCGGTTATGATTATGAGGTACTGCAGCTCTGTTGATCATATTAGATACATTTAAGTGTGTTGAAAATGATGTTATGACGTTACTCCGTGCGTTCACTTGTTCACACTGCTAGGAGTAAAGCGCTCCTGCCAAATAAAAGCCGAAACCGAGGGTAACGCAGATATGACGCAATTGACAGGCGACTCCCTCAAACGCTATGCTGAAACATCCCGGTCCTTAGTTAAAATAGCAATTTTCTCACAATTTACAAATGGTTGGAAACATTTGGGATATTGTAGGTACTCAACTGAAAAAAATATATAACACCGGCCTAGTGGTTTTTGGATATTTTACTGCAAAAATACTACATAGTTCACCTTTAAGAATGGCCCACACAAAAATATATATTTTTTTAAATCTTATTAGATTTAACAAAAAATGAGAGACCACAAACATGATGATAAAAAGTCACAGATTTAACAGTTTGGTTCCTATAGTTTTGCAGAGCCATGCTACTGTATAACCAAGACACACACTAATTCACAAACATCCAAAATCCAGACTGTGAACACGAGAAATCTCGCAAAATCTCTCACGGTAAAACATGACTTTTGATAATAGTGTTTGGACTGTTTTATCAGTAAATTGCGGGGGGAAAAAAGAAAAAAATTGGATTGACAGTTTGCTTTCTGATTTGGTATTGTTTCATTCCATTTGACAATCTACAGAGTGTTTGTGCATTTGTCCTTGGGATTCCCCTCAAACAATCTATTCGTAAATATTCAACATTTTTGTTATATATTTAATTTGAGATTGGTGCGGCCCGTTGTTTTTCCGAGCAGATTCAATCACTCTTAACACACCACACCACAGGAAATTCTGATAAGATAATATGTAGAACCATCAAGATAATCTTTACATAGGATTGTTGAAAGTGGAGAATTGGGACCAAAATTGTCCCAATTACCTTGTAGTGTGTGACTGCTAGAAAAGTAATAGCACCTCTCCTTAAGCCATGATTTTACGTAGGCTTATCATTCATTACATGCTGTTTTGTACAAACCTAACTCCAACTCTAAAGCCAGATTCACACTGTACAATATCTGAGACAAATGTTTAGAATCCTAAAAGATTCCTCTGATCCTAGGCCAAAATCTCAAGTCTTTGATCGCTAGTTTGACATGTTGCCCAACAGCTGATTAATGGCCATTTTACCTCTGACAAAATTCTGGCAGTGTCAGAAGATTTGATGTCCTGCAGTGTAACTTAAGACAACTGTCAAATCAAAAACCATTCGGAGCCTAGAGCCTGATGATGCAATCACCGAGAAAACAACAAACCATCATTTGCTTCACACATATCGTCAAATTTGATCATCTTTCACATTTTTCTTTTCAAGACAAGCCACGATCAAAGTTAACGCTAGAGTTTGATTTTGTTTCCATTTTAATTCCGCATGTAAAGCAGCAGGCAGACACCGAATATGGAAGCTTGTTTCCGCCATGGAATAAAAATTGTGTAAAGATAATTTTTGTCAAACACAAAAGATAATGTGTGTAACAACTTTTTAGATCCCAATTATGATGTTTTTTTTCTTCACAAATGCAAGATATAAACTTGCAATTGCAAGCTATAAAGTCAGAATTGTGAGATAAAAAGTAACAATTACCTTCTTATTTTTCTTTCAATGGTGTAATGAATTGATGATGTAAAACTCCAGACAAGTCTTCTTGAATGTGTCCCTTTTAGCATGTCTTGACTGCCATACAGTGTGACATAACTAAAAAACTGAGATCCTACAGTCTGACGTGGCTTATAGCTGGGATCATGTTCGTACGGTCATATAGAACTATTATAAATTGTGCACTGTGCACCCAGCCGAAAGAATGATAAATAGCAATATTGATGTGTGCCTTAGCAAACAACACTAATGGAAAGTCAACTATAATTGAGGAGCCTCATCAATCTCTCTCTCTCTCTCTCTCTCTCTCTCTCTCTCTCTCTCTCTCTCTCTCTCTCTCTCTCTCTCTCTCTCTCTCTCTCTCTCTCTCTCTCTCTCTCTTCCACTATGTATATCTGCATCCAACTTTTCATTTTTCACAAAACTATTTATTGACTTCACAGGTTTACTTATTTGCTGCCTTGCAAGAGCAATACTTCCCTCTCTCTAATTGTTGGTCTATTTGACTCTGTTTTATTCAATAAGCTGTTGTAAAGCACTGACTTTGATCAAGCGCTCTCTCTGTCTAATGAATGCGCTCTCACACTGGGGTCCCTGCAGCCGTTTTGCTCTGATGACACTCCATCACATTGACTCTGCATGTTGCATCACCCCCGCAGCCATCTCCATCCAATCACATGACACTGTTCTCTCACCCTTCTGCACATTTAATAACACTCGCCTTACATGAACATATTTTTGATCTCAACTAGCTAGATATGTGTGTGTGCTTGGATGAGTGAATACCTCAGCGTGCTGAAGTGAACACAACGCTCCAGTGAACAGTAAATGAAGAGTATTCTCTAATGACCTGTGTGAGAGAACTGGTGCAGCCCCCTGCAGAGGGAGGGAGGGAGGGAGGGAGGGAGAGAGGCAGGGAGGAGTGGTGTGATAAAAGGTGCTCACATACCCCTTTTCCACCAAGGGAGTTTGAGTGCTGGTTCGGAGCCAGAGCCTAGTCAGTTCTTTGTCTTTCCACACCCAAAGCACCAGCTTTGGGAAAAGTGGTTCCCTGTACAAAGTGGTTCCTTTGGCGTATTTCTAGTTTGTCACTCGAGTGTTCAAGGTTGGTTGCCAGAGCAACAGGGCTAGGTGATTACCAGGGCATTGCTAGTTGGTTGCCATGTTGTTCTGGGTTGTTGCTGGGTTTTTGGTAGGGTGTTCTGGTTGTTGCAAGTTGTTGTTAGGGTTACTAGGGTGTATAAGTGGTTGCCAAGATGTTGCTTTGGCGTATTTCTAGGTTGTCGCTCAAGTGTTCAATGTTGGTTGCCAGAGCAACTAGGCTAGGTGGTTACCTGGGCATTGCTAGGTGGTTGCCATGGTGCTCTGGGTTGTTTCTGGGTGTTTAGTATTCTGGTTGGTGCATCCACCACCCAGAATACTGAATAATGTGTTTAGTATTCTGGTTGGTGCAGGTCGTTAATAAGTGGTTACTAGGGTGTTTAAATGCTTGCCAAGGTGTTTCCCAGGTATTTCTAGGTTGTAGCTCAAGTGTTTAATGTTGGTTGCTAGAGCAACGGGGCTAGGTGGTTACCAGGGCATTGCTAGGTGGTTGCCATGGTGCTCTGGGTTGTTGCTGGGTGTTTAGTATTCTGGTTGGTGCAGGTCATTGTTAGGTGGTTACTAGGGTGTTTAAGTTCTTGCCTAGGTGTTTCCCAGGTATTTCTAGGTTGTCGCTCAAGTGTTTAATGTCGGTTGCTAGAGCAACTGGGCTAGGTGGTTACCAGGGCATTGCTAGGTGGTTGCCATGATGTTCTGGGTTGTTGCTGGGTTTTTGGTAGGGTGTTCTGGTTGTTGCAGGTTGTTGTTAGGGAGTTACTAGGGTGTTTAGGTGGGTGCCAAGATGTTGCTTTGGCGTATTTCTAGGTTGTCGCTCAAGTGTTCAAGGTTGGTTGCCAGAGCAACTAGGCTAGGTGGTTACCAGGGCATTGCTAGGTGGTTGCCATAGTGCTCTGGGTTGTTGCTGGGTGTTTAGTGTTCTGGTTGGTGCAGGTCGTTGTTAGGTGGTTACTAGGGTGTTTAAGTGCTTGCCAAGGTGTCGCCAGGGTATTTCTAGGTTGTCGCTCGAGTGTTCAAAGTTGGTTAGGTCTGGGTGGTTTCCAAGGTGTTGCTAGGGTTGCTAGGGGGTGTTTTACATTGCTTGGTGGTTTGATAAGGTGTTTTGGGTGATTTGTAGGGTGTTTTTATGGTGTTAGGGGGGTGGTTACTGGCCCAAGTCATAAAATAAATTCTTGTTTACACTCCAGTGCTTTTGTAAATAAATAATTTTATATAAAAGTGTAATGTGAAATGAAAAATAATATAAATATTTTATTTTGATATGTATTATAGTATTGTTTTTGGAGATATGTATTTTTTTTTTTATTATGTTGTAATGATATTTGCATATTAAGATATGAACTAGGTGGTGTACTGTGTAATGGGAGAAATGGGGACCATGAGGTTTTGCTACACTGCAGTAGTATTTACCACAGATATTTACTCGATAGTTGAGTGACTAAAATAGAAAGAAGGAAAAGATAGATGGTACACCAAATTAAGAGGAAATATTTTCAACAAAACAAAACGGAGAGTCCTGAAGTCAGACTATTTGTTTGCAAGTGCGCGCTTTGCCCTCACACAGAGCAACTCTAAAAAAGAAAAATGAGCGCTTTCTGCCAATGTGCCTGGTTAATGGGCACCTTTTGCCCAGCAAACACAAACAAACAAAAGCAAAATCTGGAAACGGAATGAGATCAGCTCTGAATTCTGCTAGACGAGCAGCGAGTCATGCCAAAGTCATTCTTTTCTCACCGTGTGTCCTCTCTCTAGACTAGACCTGCTGACCAGTAATTGGACTGCCACTGTTCCCCTGAGAATTTATTACTTGAATATTCCTACCTCCTGTTTCTTAATGTAATTGCACTGTTAGGAGGAGAAAATATTACTGAGAAGAAAAATGAGCAAGATTAGAGGGGAATGTGAAACTCCTGTAAGAGGTGGTTTAAGGATTGTTTGCTTGAACGATCATGTTGTAGATTAATTACGCCATCTCTCTTTCACACAACACAGATGTGTATAAAAACACAAAGAGCAGAGTGAATTATTCCTCCTCCAAAGAAGTGTGAGGTGTATTACCATGACAACAACTAAAAGCACCAATCGAAGATCACGATGACAAGCATAATTGTGTGCTCAGGAGTGGGTGGTTGCATGTATGTTTGCGACTCATCATTTGTGTGCCTTTATTTGTTTGTTCACACCCCGTGTGTTCCTTGTTTTATTGAGATGTTTAAAGATAAAGTGTATAATTTATGTGCAACTAGAAACACTAAATGAAACTGCAACATGATATCAGCTACTAGTTTTTATCCAGATCTTTTCTTTTTAGTACAATTCGTTAAAAGTGGAAGGCATAAATGCAATTACACATATTCTATGACGAATATAAGTAGTGAAGCAGCGAAAAGGCATGGACAGGGTTATTTTGGCGGCTGACCTTATTGCATATTGGAGTTTTTCTTTCAGAAACAAATATTTCGTCGCTGTCCGATGAAAACCACTTATGTCCATTTTGCAGATTTTGAGATTTTTCGACGGATTGAATGTCCAGGCTCGTCTCCGTATACAGTATGCTTCACATATCTAAATGGCTATCTAAATATCTAAATGACAAATGAAAAGTTGTGAAATCATGCCATCTGATTTTAACGTATATCCATTTGGTGTCAAAGCTGTCAATCACGCCGTGTATCTCCCACCCTGTGGAAGCATCTCGCCGGTCTCGTGAAGTTTCAACGTATTGTGAAGATGTTAACCCTTGGATTTCCAAAGTGAAGTGAAACAAGGTTGACTGGGCACAGCGCTATATTTTTTCTGATCTATTTTTCTCTCTTCCTTCAGGATGTCTGTCTCTGTAAAGGAGCTGTGTGAATTGATGAATGTTAACTATGATAGGGCTGTTATTGATGTGATTGCGATCAATCAACAATTGAGGAGGAAGGTTTGCAGGAAAATAAAATTGAGTCAGCCAAACAATTAAGTCTACATTGTATTCATTACTGAAATGTAGGGCTGCTCCGATCCCGATCGGCCGGTCGTTAATGCGCATCTCGTCAGTAAAGCCGGTTCTCTAATCAGTGGTAAACTCCCTCAGGTGCGTGATTTCACATAGAGCAGCTGTTACTACACAGAGCCGTTGTTAACTGAGAAGATGCGCAAATAAACGCTGAAAATGAATGTAAAATATGAAAAGCAACTAGGCCATTCTAATTATTGATCTGAAGAATGCGTATCGACCACCGTTACTGTAAAATATGCACGTATGTCCATTTAAACTCAATTTTGGTCAAATGTGGATTATATCATTACACTGGCAAGAATATGGTTACATGTAAAGATGCCGTACCAAGTATGACAACACTACATTCAACTGCTTTTGAAATACAGTGGTTTTTTTCACTTCCTGAAAAGTAACAAGTTTTGGACGTACGTGAGTTTCATCGGGCAGTGACGATTTTTGGGAGGAGAGTATTTAAATGACTCATGCAAGGTGATTTACTAAGGTTTGTGTTTGCCAATTTGCTAGTATTTGCGCCATTATTTACTGCCCAAAAACCCCTGTCTTAAACCATATGCTAATTTGCACTGCTCTTGGTAAATTGTGTTGGTCATTATTTAAATGGTCCTGCTGCATTTGTGTTCTTTAATTTGCACATCGTCAGTAGATCACGTGCTGAACTTTCCACTCCCATCTGCGCTTTTTTGGAATTTCACTTTTCTCTCACTTGAATTTAAGCTGGCTCCACGTTCTTACATACCGCTAGGCATGTGCCGATATCAATTTTTCATGTTGCGATTAATTGATGAAGTTTTATCACGGTATACGATATTATCACGATATTGAAATAAGTTGCAAAAAAAAGTGTTGCCATAGCATAACAGCTTTAGGAACTATTTTTGTAAGAACAAAAATAACTGAATATTTAAATACAATAATGCACCAAAAATATATACAGCTCTGGAAAAAAAATTAAGAGACCCCTCTTGAAAAATCAATGTTATGTGGTCTCTTGATTTTTTTCAGAGCTGTAAAAGTACAATTTTCAAACAGATTAAAGTGCAAAAGAGTTAGGCTATAAAGAAAAACAGGTAGGCTTACAAATAACAATAAGGTCTCATTAGTTTATGCATTAACTTTGAGGTTGAGCAACAGCTACATTTGGTACAGAAAGTATAATGTTTTTGTTAATGTTAGTTAAGAAATACTGATCATTATTAGTTTTATCTTAGGTCCATTAAAAAAGTTATTTTGATTTTGATTTTAATGTTATTAAAAAGTAACTAAGAAATTAACATAGAATGATTAAGTCTTTATAAGTATTTTTCATTGTCAGTTTGGTAATAATGAATTAACATGTTAACTAATGAAGTCGTATCTCAAAGTTATACTGTATACAATATTTGAAAATAAATAGCCTATTAAGTCTTTAAGTATTAAGTATTTGGTGCTGTGATGAACAACATTGAGATTACAAAAACGAACGGCTGTTTTAAAAACTACACGCGTTTTTGTTTGTTTGCTGGTTTCCGGGGTAACCGGCTGCATTCTGCAGTTCATCAGCGCCCTCTGCTGTCACTGAGCGGCACTTCAGCAGCGCGTCTCCTTCACCGGTTCAGTCATGTGCAAACACACGTTGGGCTTGTTTATATCTGAGCGCTTGTCCCTTTGACGCAGAATACAGCGGTGTTGAGCATTTATACGGTTGATGGGCAAAGTATTCTTGAGTGCATTATAAAAAAATTATAAATTGTTAATAAATTATTATTTACGATATTTTAAAGTGCCCACGATAACAATATCGTGCATATTCATTATCGTGATAAATCGCATTATCGAAAATCGGCACATGTCTACATACCGCCACTCAATTTTCATTTTCCTTCAGTACGTCATCTGGGTTTGAGGTATATTCGCTGGTTTTCTCCAGCCAAATTTTAACAGGTCCAATCAGTGAACAGACAGAGGGGCTTAGAACGATGTCGTTGATTTCTTGCTCTAGTTTGAGTTGTAGTTCAGTAATGGCGCCGGTGAAAGATGCAAGCGAAGCCATTCGGTTTGTTGGGACCACGCTGCCAAATATCCATTAATTCTTACATTCGACTAACATAACCTGCAGCTCTCGTTGACAGACATCTTCACATACTCCTGTGCTCATTCCAATGGCGGATGGTTGTTGTTTACAGCCTGTGCAGCTACATGACATACGTCACAACCAAATGTTAGCGATTGGTTATGGCAGATCCAGAGTGGCTCTGGGCAGATCTGTAAGAATCCAAAATAATCAAAGATATTTGATATTTGACTTTGAACAAAGACATTTGTTTTACTGTGTTCCACCCCCTCTCTCTTAGCTGTGTGGCCATTTGGGATTCCTAAAGACAAAGAGATGCTGAAGGCCTGTAGGCCAAATGGTGCCACACAAATGGTGCCACAGTGGGGGGAGTTTGGTCTGATTGGTCAGTTTGAATGTCTCAGGGTTTCAGTCACATGGTCAAGGGATAGATAAAAGAAGATTGGAAATATTGCTCGGGGTCTTTTGCTCTGGCTGTCGCTTCTAGGGGCCTTCTTGCTCTCTTCTCTTTGCTCTCTCTTTTTCTCTCTCTTTCTATCTCTATCTATCTCTCAGGTAACATTCTATACATGCTGGGTACGATTAATGGTATAAGTTTTTATCATCCCATTCATCTATTTTGTAACTATTTTAAGTGTAACCATAACCAGATTTTGACATTAAATTATTTTAATTATAAATTATTTGCTAACTAGTTTTGATTTGGTATTGACTTTGAAGTGCTACCTATTGCAATACAATATAGTCACATTAAAGCAACGCTCTCCCACATATTTTGCTATTGTAACTGCGCTTATTTCCGTCGTTGGTATAAGTTGCAGTGGGTGGTTATAGACAAGAAATGTACAGTTTTCTACCATCTTACTGATAAGGTTTCTTTAGTCGTTCGGCAACCATGCAGTCAGAACCACTGTAGGCAATCCACCCTTACAGATCCAATAGTTTTAAACTTCAACAGAGTACTCGCCCACTTCAAGGACGTTAACGCTTGTCAATGGCCAGACTCACAAATGAAATGTACGAGAGTCTGGTAGGACCAGGCTAACTGTAATTTGCCCTGTATAGTAAATCTGGCCCTTAGTCTGTAAATTTAATCTTTTTTTGAAAACAACATGAATACCACAAGTCCATTTGTCACATGCATTTTAGTGTTTGACATGTGTTTTAAACTATATTTTTACAGATTTATCCTTTTCTTCTGTGACATTCGTATTTGTCATGGACCCTACTAAAGAGTAATACTATTCTGGGGGGCTGATAGGTGGATGCTTACTGACCCAATGAAATGTGCCCATCCTCAAGTCTTTTATAATATTTGTTTAAATCATATTATTCACCAAATGAAAGCACATTAAACTCCTTGGAAAAAAACATGCCTGTGGTGATATTTTGGAAAGATTGGAAACATTTTGTGGCACTTTCAAAATGAAATCCAGTAAGTGGCTCAAAAAGAATGTTAGGTTTCAACCAAAACAAATTAATCTGATTTTAGCAACATTTTATTATGTTGGTTGAAGTTCAATGGGTAGCACTAAAAGGTAATGTTCTAATATGTTTTCAAATAGCGTACCACCTACCCCAAACCTAACCAATAGTGTTAGCAAAAACAAATGTTAAAGAACAATTGATTTGCTGAATAAACTATGCAATTTTAGCTTTTTTTAGTAGAGGTGTGACTTGTGTATCAGGACTTGTACCAGATTAATGCTGTATCAGGTGAGCTTCCGAGCTAATTTACTATGTCTGAAAAGCTATCCAACTTTTTCCTGAACGTGGAAGTCTTGCCGAACTGGGCTGATAATGTTATGGTAAACCTTTGAAAATGATTTTAAAAAGCACATGGTTTCATAGTGCCTACACAATTATTGTCTACTAGTGTCTAACACTGGTACAACATATAAGGATGCAGAGGATGAATTGAAAGCCTACTTTTGTGACAAAAGTAGCTGAACTCCACACCTTTCGTAAATTCTGTCTGGCGTCTCATACAATTATACTGTACATTCGTTGCTTTGAAAGAGCTTGTTGTTTCATGTGAGTTTGGTGCCAGTATTGACGAAATGTTTTGCGATCAGTTAGTAGAGAATGTGTTTAGTCCACGAATACGTGAGAAACTTTTACTAGAAACTGATCTCACACTGGACAGAGCTGTTATATTAGCAAGCCAGATTGAATCTGCTGCCGATCAATCCACAGCAAAACGCAGAACAATGGGGAAACATGGCACAGGATTTAAGGCACACTTAGATAATGGCTGCAACTGCAAAATGCAGTGTAAAAAGTGTAAAAAGATTGAACATTACGTTAAACTGTGCCAATCAGCGCTATCAAATACATGTAAGGTCCATGAAATTTAATTACCAGAAGTTACTTTCACAGAATGTTCAGCTTGTATTCCCTGCAGTATCTGCTTCTGACTAACAGACATGTGGTGGATTTGGTGGTTGACATGAGGCCTTGTCCACACGACCATGGGTATTTTCAAAATCACAGCTTTTTCTATGTGGTTTGGCCATTCATCCACATGCAAACAAAGTATCCGGAAACTTTTTTGAAAACTCCGGCCAGGGTGAAGATTTTTAGAAGCTCCGGTTGCAGTGTTGTCGTGTGGACAGTGAAACTGGAGATTTTGGCTTGTTGCGTCAGAAAAGGAAGCATCAATGAAGGCTTCTGATTGGCCAACATGGCTTTACGTTTGGGGTTATATTGCCACCTGTTGATTTGGCATGCTTTGGCATTCAACCTCTCTTTATAAAAATACCCGTGTATGTGTGGACTAGGCCTGGGTCTTTCATATCTATTCTACCCTGCAGTATTTATGCATGCCATTTCAGTAATGTCCCACTAGACCTAAACACCTAAGTCTAGTTTATTAAAGGACTAAGCAACATAATGCTGATGTAGTATTATGTTCTTTTAAAAACAAATTCAAAAGCCTGAATTCCGGTGGTTGTATGTTTGTCAGCGAACATTTCCCTACACAACCACTCAGTTCCTGCTACATTCTTCATCGTGGACAAATTAATGGGGCAGGACCTAATGTCTGCACTGCATGAGAGGATTGAAAACAATCAAGTCCGAATGCCCTTCCTGTGCCTGCTTCTCCTTTGCCAGTCTTTCAGTGTACTGTTGCTGAGTCAACTGAGTTTGGATGTGCTCAACTTTTTGCATTGCGTAAAGCTAGATGAAACTGTCACACCTGTGCACCACAAACTTTGCCATCTCTCTGTCAGAGGAATTAAATCGCTTGCAAGCAGCTTCGGTGATAGAACACACTGGCGACCAATTGTTACGCAAAAAAAGAGAGGTCAAATTAGGATGAGAACACAGAGAGCCAAATAAAGCAGTGATCGTGGACTGTGTTCCATTGCCACACATGGATGAACTACTCTCTGCTCTAAAAGGTTCTACTGTTTTCCATTCCATTGACCTGACTGCTTACTCTACTAAGTGCCACTGCATGAGTACAATCGTTATTTCAGTCGTTATGACTTCTTACGTCTTCAAGATTGCTTCAGCACCGGTGGCATTTCAGAAGATGATGACCATCATTCTGACTGGCTTTTCTGGGGTTGAAAATTACCTGGACATTACCATCCACGGATGTGATGTGTATGAGCATGACAAAGCACTTCAAGCGGTCTTACAACGACTGGAAGCTGCTGGATTGCAGCGCAATAAAGACAAGTGCCGCTTTCGTCATACCAGTCTGCTGTTCTTAGGTCATACCGTTTCAGCGGAGGGTCTTCTTCCTGATGAATCATGTGTACAGGCAATTCAAAATGCTCCAGCTGATTATCGGTCACATTTACCCTTACCTGCTTCTCATCCAGATAATAATATTTTTCCACATTTATATAGCGCTTTTCTGGGTCCTCAAAGGGTTTTACATGGAAGGGGGAAATCTCCTCAACCACCACCAATGTGAAGCATCCACCTGGATAATGAGACAGCAGCCATATTGCGCCAGAAGGACCACCACACACCAGCTGATTGGTGGAGAGGAGACCTGATTAAGCCAATCAGGACAGGGGGATGATTAGGAGGCCATGATGGACAGAGGCCAATGGGCAAATTTGGCCAGGATGCTGGGGTTACACCCTTACTCATTTTCCGTTGGGATTTTTAATGATCACAGAGAGTCAGGACCTCAGCTTAATGTCTCATTCGAAGGACCGAAGCTGATAATGCTGCTGCTGAGTTGATGAGACTGATGAGGATTTTGTTGCTTTTCTATCTACCTTTAATTCTAATTTTTCCTGCTGATGCCACCTGTGCTCCTGTTCTAACCAAACTTCGTACACATATTGTTCTAATTGTTGACCTCCTTCACCCAAGAGACCGGAATGTTGCTGTACTATAAACTATGTCTGGAACTGTCTGTTATGGGGAACTTCATCTTTTGAGGCTCACGTATGATTGCACCTGCTGCTCTTCGATCTGTGCTGGTCCCCATAGCGCACAAAGGACATCAGGAAGAGGTGAGGACCAAACAATGCCTTTGTGATCTCTATTGGTGGCAACAGATGGATGCTCAGGTTCATGATGCTGTCCGTTTCACACAGTATCAGCTCAGTGACAAAACTGTCAAATCACCACCTGCTGATGGTAGGGCTGGGAATCGATTCCAAAAAGAATCGATTCCTCACTCCCAAGGCGTTGGGAATCGACTCCTTTTTATTCGCTTGTCTCTCGCTTACTAATAATGATTGGAAGTCTATTTAATTTTTGCAAAAGGTTCTTTTGAACAGTTAGTTTCAAATAACGAGTTAAAAATAAAGCAATTCAGTGTTTTTTTTGCGTCATTGCGTGATGACGTCACTAGAGCGTAATTCTAACTAGGCTACTTATTTTTATGGTGTGAAAAGTTCAAATCAAGCCATATGTGAACGCATATCGCTGATTATTACTATACCTTTCATTCACTTAGTTTAATAGTGTTTATTGTCATTGTTTCCTTCTGTGATCCTGCATCTAGGACATTTTGTACACAAAAACTCCATAATTTTAAATTGTGAAATGGTTCTTATGTCCACAACGGTAGGTTTTGAGCGCTGCTTACAGATGCAGATGTGAGGGTCTTATTTTAATTTTCTATTTTCTTTTATTTTCTTTAATCCACTGATAACTGAAAGAAAATGCACCTAGACTAGTACAGCTTTATGACCGAGTCTAATGTTGCTAAAGTAATGAACGCAAATTGCTCGCGCATCTGATTGACAAATAAACTGCACACTCTTATATTATTGTTTATGTTAATATTGTGGTTATTTTGCCTCGTACATTCTGTACAAAAGCACTTATTTGAACATAGTCATTCAACTTAACTGTGCACATGCATTTTAGACATGTCATGTAGTTTTAAACATGCAATAAATGCACATCCATGAGTAATGTGCTATCCTTTTTATTTATTAGGCTAAATCACATTTACTTCTGGGCTATATGGGCCATTTCGGGAGAATCCATCATTTAAAATTCATCAGAGTTATGGAAATGTATCATCATTTTACAAATAAAGTTTCGGAGAAGGATATTTTCTACACCCTGCGGTCACTCCGGAACTAGGTTCCTCCATCGATTTTGTTTAAAAAAAGAAGAATCGAAAAGGGATCGAAAACAACAGTGCGGAATCAATTCTTGGAATCGACTCTGTCGATTCCGAAATTTTTGGAATTGGAATCAATTCCAAAAATTTCGGAATCGACCAGCCCTAGCTGATGGACCATGGCACAAAGTGGCTGTGGATATAGTCAGGCAAACTGACACTGCTGCATCCAACTACAAGTTTTCTATTTTATTTCAGCAAATGGACTGAGGTCTACTTTACTCACACTGTAACTACGGATTCTGGAGTTTCGTTTCCGTAATCAGTCATCAGCCGACATGGAAATCCATTGAGCTTAGTTACTGATAACAGTGTTCAGTTTAAGTCTGCTGCTTTAGTTGTTTTTCTGGAAGGAAGGAATTTTCGTCACCATCGTTTCTTTCTCTACTACCCTGCAGCTAATGGTGCTGTAGAAAAGTTAAACCATGTGCTTATACATACTGTCTAAATGGCCATCCAGAAACATCAGCCATGGAAACCTTTGGTAACTGACTTCTTGCTGGTGTACTGTGCCACTCCACATGTTGCAACCATAGACTGTAAAAAAATATGGACGACGCAACATCATCTGTTTTCGCTTCGCTGTTTGAAGCTTTCAGGCGGCCTGCACGGCGCTGACATCTTGGGACCGAGTCTGCGCAGTAGAGATTTCAGGACCGAAGTTGTGCAGTAGAGAGCCGGAAGGAGAGCAGGAAGTACAGCCGCGATATCAAAAGCCAGCCCACACTCTCACAGATGCAGAACAATTAATTATGTTGGTGTGACATAAACAGTTATGGAAATGTAGAAATTAAGGCCAAAGCTGATTGGCCTGGGCGTCAACACCTCATGCGGATGTTGCACTCTATTTTCAGCAGCCATATCGACTGTAGCCCAAGACCGGTTTCCCACTGAAGCTAAACAGGGCTTAGCGAATGGTCAGTACCTGGATGGGAGACTAACTGGGAAAACTAGGTAGCTGCTGGTAGAGATGTTAGTGAGGCCAGCAGAGGGCGCTCACCCTGTGGTCTGTGTGGATCCTAATGCTCCAGTATAGTGTTGGGGAAATGGGAAATCTGTCATGGGAAAAATCCCATGATGTCCTTTGAAAAAAAAAAAAGAGTAGGGGTGTAACCCCGGCGTCCTGACCAAATTTGCCCATCATGGCCTCCTAATCCTCCCCATATCCTGATTGGTTACAAACACACTCATCCCACTAGACCTAAACACCTAAGTCTAGTTCATTAAAGGACTAAGCAACATAATGCTGATGTAGTATTATGTTCTTTTAAAAAGGGGAAATTGTTGGGTTTATAAGTGAGTTGTTTTGTACTATTTTGCATTCATATATAAGGTTTGTCAGTATTATCAGCAGCTATTGCATTGCTCTTGAGCTAGTTACCCTTCTCCCTCCCCAGCTCCTCCTGTCATCAGGATTTGACCTTATGATTCCCCTTCCATCATTTCTCTAATTATTTTTTGTATTAAAATATTGACAGTAATGATATCCGCAGTACATTATGTTGGTTCTGTTCTGTTTACCCTAGGGGGTTATCGCCAAGGATGATTGACTTTTACCACAGTTTGGATTAGCGGTATGGTTCTGTTCTGGGCAAAAACTCATCCATCCTCAGCCCAGAACAGAACCATACCACCAATCCAAACTTTATGCTAAAGGTCAAGCATCTTTGATGATAGTGGTCCTGACAGAAGTGACAGAATAAACTAAATGGATAAAGTTCCTGTCTTGTGTTCTTCATTGTTTTATAATTCTTGACAGATACCACAGTTTTCTCTTGTCAGTCTTTGGCTTAAAATGCAAGGCATACAACACTATATACAGACATTCTTTTCAGATGCCGGTGCTCAAAACACATACTTTCCAGGAATTTCTTTAGTTTTTTGCTGTTGCTGCAGAACCCAATAACAGTACAGCTTAACACTGCAGTCATTTGTATTTGTAGTAAAGTTTCTGTTTAATTAATGCAGTCTCTCCTTTTACCCTCTTTTAACAATGGGTTCCTATAGAGACCAGAACAGGACAGCATACAAATGGATGTTAGAATCCATCATTTACTCAGGAAAAATGTGGATTTATAGAGCTGGTTATGTGATGCAAACACCAAGATATATTAGTTTACAAATCTTGCAGTATTGTTAAAGTGTTTTGGGGTCAGAACAGTATTGTGCATGGAATTGAAAACAAGTCTTTATTAATTGATAATCTGACCCTGAATCATAATTTGTGTGGGGAAAAAAACTGTTGGTGGTAATAATGTTCAATTCAACTGGAAATTGCAGTTAATTGTATGTATAGGTAGGTTTTTGGAGTTGGAAGAGGCACAATTTTTCAATGAGCCTATGCTGTCAACACTTGAGTGTTTACACTCTTCAGTCAGTCAACTGCATGGCTTACTTATAGGTTGGCCTCACTGGTTGTTTCCCTTTTGAGTCTAATTTGCACCCAACACTGTCAATCACCTGTCCTGGATCTATCCTCTTAATTTGGCCATTTGTCATGTGAATAAAGTTAGCATGACAGTGGCAGTGTTTTTCCCCTCTGCCTGTCTTCCCGCTGGCAGCTGCGACACACCGTGTTTTGACTGCGACTGATGGCAGAGGTTATTGAGGATGAAAACCACCCTAGTTGTTTGGCTCAGCAATGGGGTCTGCATTTCGTCACGTTTTGTCGTGCAAGGGCAGCTGTCATGAATGTGACATTAAAAAGATGGATGACAGGACCCTTTTTGCGTTCTTCCAGTTTTGACTCAGTTTCCACTGCATTGCTTCTGCTTACGTACCATCATTCCGCGCAACATGACGGGAGCCAATCAGAGTGCACCGTATTGTCAGCTTGTCAGGCAGCTGCAGAAACTCAGATGGCTGTTTCATGACCGTGTGTGTTGACCCTGCACAAGTTGTTCTCCCTGCTGTCATGTTTGTTTACCCTAATGATGGTGCTCCAAGCTTCCCCTTAACTATGTGACGTTCCTGTCTCTCATCCTTCATGTCCTGTCTTTTATTCCTGTGGGGAACAATTTTGCCTTGGCATCAAGTGCTTAAAGAATATTTTACCTAAAAAGGAAAAATGGTCATGTTTTAGTCACCCAATGTTGTTCCAAACACAAACAAAATGAAGGTACCTAACACCGTAAAATAAAGTTTAATCATAAGTT
The DNA here is from genome assembly GCF_024679245.1 of Pseudorasbora parva. Classification (NCBI taxonomy): domain Eukaryota; kingdom Metazoa; phylum Chordata; class Actinopteri; order Cypriniformes; family Gobionidae; genus Pseudorasbora; species Pseudorasbora parva. Next base: position 13,266,215 of record NC_090179.1, read on the forward strand.
TAACCATGTCCTATATAAATAAACTTGCATTGACTAAATAGCAGCTTGAATATTTCTGTCAATACAGAACATTGCGTTTTGTATACTATGGAAAATATAAATGTGGATATAAAGTTTGGAATAAACATGAGGCTGAGTAAATGACGACAGTATGATATGATTTATCAAATGTTACAGTTTTGTGATGCAACTAAAATGCAATTTCTTATGTGTTCCTGTAGAGAATGGCACCTTTAACTCAAGCAGTGAGGCAGAGAGAAAGACGCAGTCCTACTATCTTTCCTGTCTCAATGAACAACGAATAGAAGAGCTCGGAGCCCAGCCGCTCATTGACTTGATTACAAAGGTAAGTGTGTCTGCGGCGCCCCCTCTGGTGTGGAGGGTAAGCAGTGCAAACAGAAATTTGGGAAACTTTTGGGTTTCTTTAAAGTAAATCATCAAAATCAACATGATCATTTCAAATTGTCCCCTTTGACAGACTTAATGGTGCGTTCACACCAAACGCGAATAGAGCGTCTGGAGCGAGTGATTTCCATATTAAGTCAATGGAAATTGACTTATAATGGACTTAACGATGCTGACTTAACAACATCAACGTGCGTTGACGCGCGTCTGGAGGTCCTGTGGCGCATTAGACATGTTTAGTGTGGCGGATGCGATTTGTGCCTCATTTGCACATCCAGTTTGTGCAAATGATGCAAATTTGATGCAAAATTTGACGTGAATTTTGACGTGAATGGTGCTTTTTGTGCATTCACGCATTTTAAGGTAATTCGTGTCTGGAGCCCAAATTGAAAAAGCTGACCTTTGGTGTTAATTTGCGCCACGTTAACCAATGAGGAGCCTGCTTGCTGCTGTCACGTGGTAAAGTGACGTGATGAGGAACCCTGCATAAAATACTACTATTGTGTCACAAAATGTAATCTTGTTTTTGGAGGCGATCCAGGTGATCACCGGGCGCTAGCGCTCGTTAACCCCAGCGAGAGCAGCCTTACCTCGGCCAGTCCTCCAGACATTTGCCGCTGGCTCTGGTTTCTCTGTAGTGGTTAAACACGAGATATAATTCGTCTTGCGTAGATCCAACGGGTTGAACTTAAACTTGATATTCATATGTATGCACACATATTAATGTGTTCAATATTTGTTTTTAAAAATGCAAACGAAAAGAGGCATGGTTGTGTTTTTTTATTTTGTTTGTTATAAATATACATGCAGTTAAGATAATCAATATTCATTGCCTGAGTCACATTTAATGTTTTTTTTTTTATTAAAATGAAAAGAGATATATTTTATGACATATTTCATTTTATTGTAGCCTAAAATATGCAATATTTATTTTATTTATTTGCACGTCCAATTCGCGTTCAAGCAACCAACTAGACGCGATAGATGCGAACTAGACGCTCTATTTGCATTTGGTGTGAATGCAGCATAATAACATGTATAAAATGTAAAACAAACTGACTTATTAATTCATTATAGAATTATTATGCATTATCTCGGTTTTAATAATGTATATAGTCTTTCTAATGCAATTGTGCATATTTACTACAGCAAAAAGTACTTAAAAAAATACAGTAAAATTGCATGTTGTGTTAAGACACAACATATATGCTTATAATAACAGTTAAAGCTGGTGTCAGCTATTCATTTGTAGTCGTTTTTATGTATATTAATTAAGGACACAAAAGCACCAATCTTGTAGAATGACCTTTGGTTTAATTTGATGCTTGATTAATTTTTTTGATTGGTTTTCTGTGCATATCTTTTCTGTGTCCTTTATTTGAACTGAGCAAGATAACTTGTCTCAAATGGCTACGATACTATCAATTCCTCTCGGTTTAAAATCAGCGAGCCTTGAAATTATGTAGACATCCTTCAGTGAAAGACGTTTTCATGCACTTCTATCTCTCTGAATCAGCCATTTTGAAAAAGAAAGCTCTGAAACTAACCCTCAGCACAGACCTGAAAGATTAATCCATGTTACGTACACAAAGCAGTGATGTCAAACAGCCCTTCATCTACCTAATTTACAGCCCTTCTCACATAGAGCAGCTTTCTGGAAGGTTTAAAAGAGATACGGCTGAGAAGATGGAGGACGAAAAATGTGCTCTGCCTCTGATGAGCTGCCTTTTGAACACACTTTTCCAAACGCTACCCGTATGTCTGTCTCTCAATTTGTCACTCTTTCTGTCATCTTGTGTCATTGCACAGTGATAGAATCTATAGTGTTGAAGAGAGCTGAGAATAGTTTTATTCTCAGAGGTGAGACAGATGTAATTGGCTTTGATATTAGGTGTCAGGCCGAAAACATCAGCCCGATTCATGTTCTTCAAGGTTTTGTCTTGTTTCACTCTTCCAGAGCATAAAACCTTTGGTCTATACATTTTAAAATCAGCATGAAATTGCATTTACTGCTTATTCTACTTCAGTAATGTGACATATTTCAATAAGAAAAGTATTCATGAAGATCTGAATGGAAATAGAAAGATCTCTAAGTGAAAGACGTTTTCATGCACTTCTATCTCTCTGAATCAGCTATTTTTTAGAGATCTGAATATGAATTTGCCGTCAATCTTGGAGAAAATTATTATAAATATTATTTAAATTATAAAAAAGAAACTTTTATTAGGATATATTTTATCATCATATTTTAATATTGTTCTCATCAAAATCCAATAATATTCAATCAGTTCAATGAAAAAGATTTAGTATTCTCACTAAACGTTGTTACTAGGGCTGTCAATAAAAAAAAAAAAAAACAATTTATCGGTTACACTTTATAATAACTGAATGCTATGAATCATTAGTTAACCTTTAGTAAGTAGTTAATTCATAATTTATAAAACGTTAATAGACTTAATGAGCAGTTTATAAATACAGCTATACATTTTTTATTCTTAAATCAATAAGCATATCTATAATGTGTTTAATAATTATATTTTCATATTTCATTAATAATCAATTCATCATTTCTAAATTAAGTATTTCATTATATACAAACTAAATATGTATAATAAATAAATTATCTATTTAAATGTACATTTATACATATCATTTAGACATACAGTAATAGTTACTCAATGTGTTAATACATGTTTTGTTAACATGTATTCCTTCTGTAATTCATGATTCATGCAGGTAGTTGCAAAACATTTAAGTAGTTGTTTAGATTTTTTTTTTTCATCAGGCTCTCTGGATCTCAGAATGAATGCATGATTTCACATACTGGATCTGGATTTTGTGGCTTTGATCTGATAGCAAGCAGAGAAGTAAAATCAGGGTAAAGGGTTATAATATAGGTGATGGTGTGGTGCCCTGTCCCATCAGCAAAGGTCGATGGTAAATGCGCTGAATTTTGAGCCGCTGATTGATTTGGAGAAGAGCATAAATGTTAGCACCTGCCTATTTCGCCCATCCTGCAGAGAGCCTGTTTTGTCACCTAGCAATAAGTAATTGATATCTTTGATGTTCCCGTCCTGCCTCCCATCTCCCACCTCCTCTGCCTGTTCCTGATATCTCTGTTGGCCCCGCGGTGACCAAGAACTGTTTCTAATAAGTATGTGTAAAGAGTTTGTGGGTGTGGAAGGAAGAGGACACGGGGGTCGGCTGGACTGTTGACGCTTTACTTTTATTATAATACTCAAAACACATCAGCACACTCAATGGTGTGGTTTCTCTCAACACAACGATCACTTCAGGGTCGGCACTTCCGGCTTCCGGGGTTACTCAGTCTCTGGGGTTCGCGTCAACAGTCCTGCTCTCTCTCTCCCAGGCTTCCGGTTCCACAGGCGTTTTATCCTCTCTCCACGGCCATTACTGGAACAATATACAGGTGTTATTAATCTGCGTCCAACCCACTCACTTACCGCTCGTCCCGCGGCTCTCCCGCTGCAGACCTCGCTAAACCACGCCCCCCTTGCCACAGTATGCCTGTCCCCTATTGGCCAAGGAGGTTACTCTTAGACCCTGTCCCATATAGCACCATAAACACTCGTGGCCTTCCTACAAGTCTGCACTTTTGTGAAGTAACACCTTTTTGACTGTCAGTTAGAAGTCTGCTGGGCTCGGTAAAAGTGTGCATTGAGGGCGCATATCGACCTCAAAGGGGTGCTCACGAGCCCCCTTCTGAAACCTAAAATGACAGAGAGGACACTCTAGGTAAAGACCAGAAAGGCTTTTTATTAAACTCCTGTCTACATTGCCCAGTCCTTCAGCTCTGTCTTCACTGCCTCTCATCAGTTTTCTGTCTCCTTCTACACTGTCTGCTCGGTGCATCATGGTTTCACCTTGGACTGATAGTTTTTCGCCAAGAACCTCCAAATCTGTCACTTCACCTCTGTCTGTCAACCTGTCAGCTACACCACGGCTCCTTGCCCCCTCTGGTCCACCTGGGACCCTCAGATGGAGTTACAGGCCTTCATCTGTGACTAATTCCACCACCCCTTTGGCTCTATTCGGTTGTGCCTTCCCTCCGGCTCCACCTTAGTCCTTGGGCACACCGGCTGCGCTTCAGTATTCTGGCACCCTGGCCTAGTCTTGGCCATTCTCCCCCACAGCTCCTCCTTGGTCTCCTGGATCTTCTGTGTCACCTGTTTTCTTCTGCTCTCTCTGGATCTCCACCACCTGGGTCTCAGTCAGTCGTCCACCTGGTTCTGCCTGCTAAGTCTCCACCATGGCTCCTCCCTCCCTTGACTCCTTCTTATGTCCTGTAATCTCTGTTAGGGGTTCCACCTTGGCTCCTCCATCTGTTAACTCCTCCCTAGCTTCTGCTGCCATCATACCCTTTCTGGCTCTTCATGTTGTCTTCTCCACCTTGGCTCCCTCCATCTGTTAACTCCTCCCTAGCTTCTGCTGCCATCATACCCTCCATGGCTCTTCATGCTGTCTTCTCCACCTTGGCTCCCTCCGTCTGTTAACTCCTCACTAGCTTCTACTGCCATCATACCCTCCATGGCTCTTCACCTTGGCTCCTCCATCTGGTAACGCCTCCCTAGCTTCTGCTGCCACCATACCCTCCATGGCTCTTCATGCTGTCTTCTCCACCTTGGCTCCTCCATCTGGTAACGCCTCCCTAGCTTCTGCTGCCACCATACCCTCCATGGCTCTTCATGCTGTCTTCTCCACCTTGGCTCCTCCCTCTGTTAATTCCTCCCTAGCTTCTGCTGCCATCATACCCTCCATGGCTCTTCATGCTGTCTTCTCCACCTTGGCTCCTCCATCTGGTAACTCCTCCCTAGCTTCTGCTGCCACCATACCCTCCATGGCTCTTCATGCTGTCTTCTCCACCTTGGCTCCTCCATCTGGTAACGCCTCCCTAGCTTCTGCTGCCACCATACCCTCCATGGCTCTTTATGCTGTCTTCTCCACCTTGGCTCCTCCATCTGGTAACTTCTCCCTAGCTTCTGCTGCCACCATATCCTCCATGGCTCTTCATGCGGTCTTCTCCACCTTGGCTCCTCCATCTGTTAATTCCTCCCTAGCTTCTGCTGCCACCATATCCTTCATGGCTCTTCATGCTGTCTTCTCCACCTTGGCTCCTCCATCTGGTAACTCCTCCCTAGCTTCTGCTCCCATCATATCCTCCATGCTGTCTTCTCCACCTTGGCTCCTCTGGTCATCCCCTAGGCCTGCTCATTGTCCCCCACCTAAGCCCTCCTGTGCTACTCTGTTGGACTATTTGTCATTTTATTTCATTGGTAATAAGGCGCGAGGCTGTGCCTTCTTGATTGGGGCACAATCAATTGTGTCAGTTTCTGTTTTTGGGTGGGTTGGATACGTTCTAGCTCTGTTTGAGTTAAATAAATCTACTGCTGCATTTTGATCCTGTTGTTTCTTGTTGTTATTGCAACTGTTGCTGACATTATATGAATTAGAATTTTGGAATTGTTGTGTTTTCACATTCTCCACATTGACCAGATGAAACATAAATGAAACACGTAGAAACATTTCCACAGTAGGACGACTTGTAAGGACCACCTCAGTCTTCTTGCTAGAAACTGATGTTTTATCTTTTCTTTGTGTGTGTGTGTGTGTGTGTGTGTGTGTGTGTGTGTGTGTGTGTGTGTGTGTGTGTGTGTGTGTGTGTGTGTGTGTGTGTGTATAGATAGGAGGCTGGAACATCACAGAGTCCTGGGATAAAGATAACTTTCTGGACGTTTTAAAGACCATTTCTGGACCTTACAGAGCTCAGCCCTTCTTCACTGTTGGCGTCAGCGTGGACCCTAAAAACTCCAACAGTAATGTCATTCAGGTACATTTACTAACTTTATCAAGTTTTATTGGACATCTGCTGTTTGAATGTTTTTTTTATTGTGTTTGCTATATTTATCTCACATGTGGTGTTTGCTCACCTGTGTAAACATCCTTTTTCACCAGGTTGACCAATCAGGACTCTTCCTCCCATCCCGAGATTATTACCTCAATAAGACAAATGAGAAGGTATCATGAAGCAGAAATTAAAGTATCAATATTTAAAGACATTGTGTAATATGTAAACCAGCTTTTAGTCCATGTCTAATAGCCTGCCGCTGATCTTTGTTTAGGTGTTGAAGGCTTATCTGGATTATATGGTAGAGTTGGGATTGTTGTTGGGAGGAGATAAGAATTCCACTCGGGGTCAGATGCAGCAAATTTTGGACTTCGAGACAGCGCTGGCCAACATAACGGTGCCTCAGGACGAACGGCGAGACGAGGAAAAGATCTACCACAAGATAACGATAGCTGAACTCCAGGTGCGTGTGCAGGCTCACATGGTTTTAATTAGACAAAAGTCATGAGGGTTTGGTGTGATAGTGCTGGAAACAGATGAAAGTGTGTTGAGGAAGCTCAGAAATTCTGAGCTGAATATTTGGGATCATTAGTTGTAATCATTAAACTGTTATAATGAGTGTGTTTCAGGCATATTGCTTATTAAAGGTGTTTGTATGAGATATGAGGAGAGAGAGCTCATGAATAATTCACAGTGCATGGAGTCAGGTTTACTGCTGTGTGTCTAAGTGTGTTCGAAACTATATGAATTTTCTGTTGTTCCATCCATCCATCCATCCATCATTCTATCTATTTGTCTGTTGTTCTATCTATCTATCTATCTATCTATCTATCTATCTATCTATCTATCTATCTATCTATCTATCTATCTATCTATCTATCTATCTATCTATCTATCGTCCATCCGTCCGTCCGTCCGTCTGAAAACCAACCCAATCCACCGATCCATCCACCTCTTTATCCATCCATCCACCCGTTTATCCATCCATCCATCCATCCATCCATCCATCCATCCAACCATTCATCCATCATTCTATCTATTTGTCTGTTGTTCTATCCATCCATCCGTCTGTCCATCTGAAAACCAACCCAATCGATCCATCGATCCATCGATCCATCGATCCATCGATCCATCCATCCATCCATCCATCCATCCATCCATCCATCCATCCATCCATCCATCCATCCATCCATCCATCCATCCACCCACCCACCCACCCATCATTCTATCTATTTGTCTGTTGTTCTATCCATCCGTCCGTCTGTCCGTCTTTCTGTCCATCCATCTGAAAACTACCCAATCCACCGATCCATCCACCCATTCATCCATCCATCTATCTATCTATAGCTGCTAGATTCTCATATATTTGTCTCAACAGAACATCACATCTGTTATCCTTCTGTGCATATAGAATTTGCGTCTTGTGGCTTGTTTCCATCATTTAATTATCAAGATTTTATCTTTGGGCACCTGCATTGAAACTTTTGTTTTGTGAAGGCTCCTGTGATTTCCGTGGCAACAGTTGCTGAGCAACTGTACAGTGAAGTGGTGAGGTGGAGGGGTAGACATGACGGTTGATTGCTTACTGATTAAATTATGTCTGCTCTCAGTATAAAGGGAAGTTCAATCTTTTTAAAAAAGGTTTTTGTTACAAATAATGTTTTTTAATATTATTAATTATAATTATATGTAATTATATATAAATTAATAATTATAATCAATCATTTTGTTAATATTATTTAATGCTTATAAATATACTTAAATTCTAAAATAACAAATGTATAGTTGTTATACAAATGATTAAACAGACATCAGTTGATTATGTAAATGTACATGCGTAATAATGTTTTTGTATCTCCATTTGTAGTATATTTTAATTTACTTCTTATGAAATTTGATGGAAGTATATGCCAAATTCCCAGCAGTTCTTCATTGCTCTGCTTTAAAGCTTAAGCCCGATATATTATATATTCATGTCACTATTCTCTGACATCTGATGAGCAAACGTCTAAGGCAGCCGCGCGGCTCAGATGTGTGGTGATGCCCGGGAGGATTCTTACATTTGACTTAACATGCAACATTTGTTTAAGGAAAGGAAGCTGAATAACATAACGTGCTATTAGGTTGTGAGTTTTGTGTGGGTGACACAAATTTATAGAAGTGCTCTTAACTCGCTCTCACAAAACAAAAAATGATGTTTTATTTCTTATACAGTTATCATGTTATGGTCAGCAGTAATCGCACAGCGATAGAGAATAACACCAAACAGTCTTCAATCACAAAACCCAACAGGGAGCACATATGAAATAACAGGAATGAGCATAGAACACAACCATATAATACAATGATGATACCGAACCAAGAACTGGGAGAACAGAAGGCTTAAAAACAGGGAGTAATAAACAGAAGAGAGAACAGGTGTGAAACTCAAATTAGTCACCAAGGTGTCGAGTTCACACTGCACGATTTTCAAAGTCATCAGATCACTGTGTTGTTTTCACACTGCATGACTATCTGGGCTAGCATTCAGTTGCTGCTGTTTGCACACTGCACGGTGGCTCAGCGTGTCACAAGCAAACACACGCAAGAAGTGACGAGAAAATAATGCGAAATCAGTCATTAAAAATGATAGCCCGCAAGAAGGATGCGATCCAAATTATGGAAAAAGGATTTTGAAAGAGGAAATGGTTGGGGAGACGAGGGGAGCAAAGATAGTGTTCTGCAAAGAGAGTTGGAGGCAAACAGGAACAGAACAATACCAAACTAAAACACAATGAAACTCACAGAACAGAGTTTACAGTTTGTTGATTCTTTGTTGGTTTGGGGATTAAGTTTAAACAGTGAATTTTGAAGTGATCTTCTCTGGACAACTCAGAGATTTGGATTCGGACTGCAATTAAATGACCACACGTCCACGGTGTTCATCTAAAAACAGCAGAGGCGGATAGTGGAGTATTTTTTACTTTCCACGTCATTTTATTTTTCACGTATATTTACTTTATCGGTGTTCTTCTTTGGAAAATTTTTACTTCACAACATTCCAAAACATAATATTGTACTTTTTACTGCACTGCGTTTCATATTGAATATCGTTTAATACTTAATTACATAACATTTTTTAGTACTGTATACTTTTACTCAAGTAAAAGTGTTCAAATTTTACTTGAGTACAAGTAAGAAAGTACTATATGTTTAGTGTAATTAAGAGTTAAATGTAAAAAAACGAAATGTAGTGCAGTAAAAAGTATGACATTATATATTATGCTTTGGAATGTAGTGAAGAAAAAGTTTTCCAAAGAAAAACACTGATAAAATATATTCTTGAAAAATATACTTGAGTGGAAAGTAAAAATACTTCATACTGTCTGCGTCTGAAAAACAGTAGGTAATTCAACCAGGGATTTTTACGTTGGGAGAAAAGCACTGACATTCTGGATTCGGACGGCTATAAAATGACAGACTAGCCCCTGAGAATGATGAAAATACCTTACAACCCCATGAGAAACAACTACCGTCCCAATAGGGCATTTGTTGCATTATTGTTGGTTGCTCTGTTCGCGTTTTTCATATCCGATTATTCTGACAACTTTTGTTTTATTTTGAGTTTGTAAATAAAAAGAGACTTCTGCAAATATAGAGACTGCTCACCTCATCTCTGCGTCAACCAGTCGTGACAGGAACACAGAGTACTTCCATAATAAACAACTTTCCCTTCCCCACACTTTATGGACTTTAATCTCCCCTTACACAAAAGATTTAAGTATAAATTGATTTTTTCACTTACCAATCACTTACCAATTAACGGGTGCTTAACTAGGAACTAACATGTATCTGTGATCAGCTCCAATCAGATCTGAAGGTCCTTAGCAGTTTGTGGAAATCATTGAATGAAAACAGAATGAATCATGTATAAAGTGGAATTAGATACAAGTCCATGTTTTAATAATTCTTATATTTTAACATTTTGACAGACCTAATTTCAGAAATGAATTGTATTTTACATCAGCTCTCATTAGACAATGCTTGAAACAGTCACTTCTTATTTTGCACGTCTTTATGCAGAGCAACCTCAAGGGTTCGCTTGGTTTCTGAGTTTATTAAAAAACAACACAGCTTCACATAACCATAAGACAGATGGAAAATAGTCCATTTGAGTCACCTAATTTGTTTTCATCTGCTTGAAATCCACAGTAGAGATGAAGGCTATTTGGTGAATGAGGGTAGATGGGGGCTTTCAGCTGTGTGTTTACGATGGGGGTCTTTGTTTTATTACACCCAAGGGCAGAGCGGCTAGAATTGCATCTAGGATTCAGGAATGCAAACATGCAGGTTATTGACTCTAGCCTGCTGATTATTCAAGCATTTTGGGTGAGAGCGAATCCGAACACGCATTCTGTGTCCTTTTCACGGCTGAAAGAGAAGTCATTAAGGGAAAATATGGAGACAAGCAGAGCTTTCACAGCCAAGGTTATGGAAAAATGAAAGTTGGTCATAATTAAATGTACCTCTCCATGTTTGGTGGCCTACACAAGGTTTTATTAAAGTGCATGTTATGTTGTGAGCTGCCGAACACTATTCAATTGATTACTGTAACCCCTGTTACTAAAGCTTTAACTGTTGAGTAAAATATTTATGAATGATGAAATGAAGTCAAATTGTGTTATGTAAAGTCACCTAGAGAGATCTGAGTTTGCAATTGTTAGAAATAAAGGTACAATTACAGGAAAGAATGTTGTCATTGAAAGGTCACATTCAATAATAATGAAAATTTACATTGTGAGACGTAGTGATACTGCAAGAATTTATCACGCACGGTGCTTTACTAAGGTTTGCACTCGTCAATTTATTAATTTATTGGTGCTTGCGACATTATTTACTGCCCCCAAAAAACGTCTTAAACTAGGTGCTAATGCGCTGGTCATTATGGAAATGATTCGGCTGCATCTGTGTTCATTCATTTGCACGTCGTTAGCAGATCACGCACAGAACTTTTCACTCCCATCGGCGCATTTACACTGTCAGAAAAAAGGTACATTTCTGTCACTGGTGTAACGGACTGCCCTGAGACAGAAGGTTGAAGATCCAAGCGCAGTATTTATTAAAGGTAATCCAAAGTCGTAATCCATAAAACAGGCAAAAGGTCATACACAGGTAGGCAGTTCATTCAGGCAAACAAAACAAGGGACAGAGGCAAAAGGGTAATCCACGGAGAAGGCAAGAAATCAAAGACCAACAGACATGAAACCAGGGAAACGCTCAGATATGCAGTTGTGACACTAAACAAGACTTCGCCATGAATGACAGAGTGAACAAGGTATATATAGGCAGAGGTAATGAGGTGATGAGACACAGGTGTAAACAGTGAGTGCTAATGAGTCCAAGGATTATGGGTAATGTAGTTTGTGATGGAGTGACAGTCCGGGGTGGAGTGCCCTCTGGTGGTGATCACAGGCACTCACACTGGTGAATTGTGACAACTGGGGTGGTACCCTAAGGTACAAAACCAAAAAGGTACTAATACGCACCTTTAAGGTTCCACTCTGTACCTTTAACATACTAAAACACACTCTTAAAGTACTGATATGTACCTTTTAAGGTACTAATGTGTACCATTTAGGGGTGAGTAAGGTACAATACCTTTTCACTTTTGTACCTTAGGGTACTGCCCCAGTTACAGCACTGTACCTTTTTTTCTGAGAGTGTAGGGAATTACGCTCTCACACTAATTTGCCCTGTTTAGTAAATCTGGCCAATAATATTAACTAATAGTGTCATTTCCTCTACTAATTTCCAAATACAATAAATAGTCCTATTGCGAATTATACAGTCAAAATTGACAATACAGCCATATCACACTGCTACTCTTTCTATATTCGACAACAGATAGACAGCACAAGTGTGTAAATAAATGAGAAGCAACAACGGAGTGTCTTTAAAAACACTAATTTGTGCAGAACAACTTCCTTCAATCATGGATTCAAATCTCAAGTTGACAGTTTGAGTCACGTTAACAGATGAGCCCAAGCCTCTTTACTAATTCTAACACGTCACTTTAGAACTTGTAACGAAGGAACACTGAGTCGAATCATTGAAGCTTGGTTTATTATGTAGAGTTGAGTATTATAAGAGAGAGATCAACTAAACGAGTGTATAACCTGCATCTGATACAGCATTCATTCTTCAGGTCGATGTCCATAATTTAATATCCATTATAAAAAAAAATCTGTTTGAATGTCCATTGAGGAAAGCAATAGTTTTCCTTAACTTTTGAAAGTTAAGGAGATCCCATGACAGCGTAAAAACAACTTCCTTGTCCTGACCAGAGACTCACTCACACAGACCGCCATATAATGGCCGCAAAATTTAACACTGAAGTCCATTTCACAACCACTAATGGGACGTTTCTCAATGCGAAATATGGCATATTATTTATATAAAATAATATTTGTTGAACAGCAATATTTAAATTAACAACAATAGCCATTTTAAAAGACAATAAGAAATAAACACTAGCCAACTATTTAGTCAGGATTACAGGATTCAAGTACAGGAGTTAACTTAATTTTCCCCATTACCTAAGTTTCCAGTTTGCTCTGAAACAGGTAATAGATTAATAAGACCAAAGATTGCCCGTTTACTTATCTCGTTTAACCACTATATACATAAGAGACAACTGTAAATTCCCGAAGGACTGGCTAAGATAAAACTTTTCTCAAGCAGGGTAGAGTACACGAGCACCGAACAGTTGCTTACGGCCTGGAGCTCGCATCTGCGAAAGCATCTAAACAGATTTTAAAACAGGCGCTATGTTTATATAGCCTACAAGAGTCACATATTTGAGGTCTAAATAACTACATTCTTACCAAAAAAATTTAATTCTTAAATTTTTTTGTGCTTTTTTATTCGTATATGGGTGCCATTGACAAAGCCCGAAACAGCCCAAAAGAGTTCCTAACGTGATTTTACAGCCTTACATTGCATTAGACTGAAATGAATAACATTATAACGTTTGTTTCGGTCATTAGGTGTTGGCCCCGGCGGTTGAATGGTTGGATTATCTGAACTCTGTCCTTTCGCCGCTAGAGTTGAACGACACAGAGCCTGTGGTGGTCTACGCCAAGGAATACATGCAACAAGTTTCGGAGCTTATCAACAAGACGGACCGCAGGTACGGCTGTCTCTATGGTTACAGCTAATCAGGGTTCAGGAAGAGGACGTCCCCTCTGAGAGCGTCTGTTTAGATTGTGTATCAGAACATTCAGTACTAATAACAGTCTCTCTCATTCTCACTGTCTCTCCTCTCTTTCTGCCTCTCCGTCTAATAATTTTGCATTTATTCCTTCTTCTGTAGATCTTCTGTAACACAGTCTCTCACTCTACCTGTATAAATAAATGAATACACATGCAGGGATGGTCTTTTTTTAGATATTAGGATGCACTCTTTCTCTTTGTTCTCCAGCCTTCTGAATAATTACATGATCTGGAATCTGGTGCAGAAAGGAGCGTCCAGTCTTGACCAGCGGTTTGAGAACGCTCAGGATAAGCTCCTGGAGAGCCTCTATGGCACTAAGAAGGTGTGTGTAGTTGGGGTGTATATGGAGGAATTAAAGAAATAGGACACGCAAAAGTGTCAGTTATTTACTCGCCTTTGTGTTGTTCCGATCCCAAATACACGGAAAGACATGGAACACAAAAATATGTTTTTCTTCTCTTCTCTCCATGTAATGGAAGTGAATGGGGACTGGGACTGTCAAGCATTGAAAATGACACAAAAAAAACTCCTGACAATACCAAAAAATGGTCTCTATTCCTTTTATACAATGCCACACACCTCATGAAGTCATATGATATGCTTTATGTGATGAACAGATGGAAATTCGTGTCATTATTCACTGAAAATCATGCCCTTTTTTCTACGTCTCTCAAATCTAATTTGAATTTGCGCATATTGAGTCAAATTTTCGGTGTGTTCTTCATGCTTAGCAATCGTATGGATTCAGAAGACTTGAAATAGGCTCGCTAATATCATATGAACGACTTTTATGATACATTTATTGTGTTTTTAGAGCTCAACATCCCCAGTCCCCATTGACCTTCATTGTATGGATTAAATACTTATGGAAATAATATACTTTAAAACAATATACTTAAGTGTGAAGTAAATGTAATATTTTAGAACATGTAATTGCATGTTATTTAAAGTGCACTATAAAAAAATATTTAAAAAGTAAGTTACCTGGTCGCCTTACAATTTTGACAATTTTAGCGCTGGGAAGATGAATCTGTATTTAAACTGGGTCATTAATGTCTTGTGTTTATTCCACGAGATTTATTGATTTATAATTATTAGATTATTTTCTAATTTCACTTACCCTGCTGTGCATGAACATAGCTGTTCCTCAATTTGTGTTTCCTATTGGAATGGTCAGCGCATGAGGCAGCTGTTGCTTTCGCTGAGACCTATAGGCTTTAGCTTCAATTTTGATGGAATTATTCTCTAAGCGGTTGCATATTATGTCGTTGATATTTCCCTTGAATGCATACTGCAGTCCCTTTTGTCTTGCGTGTCTTTAATTTCACCCGTTCACCAAAAATGACTAATTATCTCCCTGGGAATGTCTGACACATGCATACTGTAATAGACGTGCCAGGCGCGGAAGCTTGTCAGGCTTAGCAACAGTAACTAAGGAGGACGGGACTTATGAAGTGATAATTTCACAATTATTTCTATTGTTTTTTAAATATGCCCTGCTGAATGTACGAGTGTCACAGTTAGGTTCAGATATGCTCATCTTAGTTTCGTTTTCATGGACGAACTTTTAGTTATTCATCACATGTATTCCTGTCTTCCGTCTCCATGGTCACACTTCATTATGAGTTTGTTGGGTTCAGCTGTGTTAATTATCACCTTGTTATCTGCACTAATTAAAGGGATAGTTCAGCCAAAAATGATAAGATATGGAAGATATTTAAAAGAATGTTTGTAACCAAGCGATCTCACCCCCTCATTGACTACCATATTACCCCCCACCCCAGTCAATGGGGGGCGAGATCTGGTAACAAGCATTCTTCCAAATATCTTCCACTGTGTTCAGCAGAACAAAGATATTCATACCGGTTTGGAGCAACTTGAGGGTGACTAAATGATGACAGCATATTCATTTTTGGGTGAACTATCCCTTTAACTAGTGTACCGTTAAGATTTGAAATACACTACAAATAGACATTTAAGCATTCTTCTTTTTCATAATGACAAAAATGAGAAATTATCTGTGAACTTTAAACTTTTCTTGCGATATGTGCGATCAGTAGCCTATAATTATACTAGTGATTTGTTTATTTGGAGCATGTTTATGTGTTATGTGCAAGTTAATGTGCATGTAATTTGTCAACATGTCTGTTTTTTTTTTTTTTTTTGTTCAGTCCTGTACCCCACGCTGGCAGACGTGTATTGGGAACACAGATGACACTCTTGGTTTTGCATTGGGTGCTCTTTTCGTCAAAGCCACTTTCGACAAACAGAGCAAAGAAATAGTGAGTTACTCAAAGCCACTGTGAGACTAAAGCCACACTGTATACGTATTCGACAATGCAAATTTATGGCCTCATGTTTCATTTAAAATCGAATTGGTGATGCATGTTTGCCACCATGTGGCCGCAATGCGAATCACACAGTTCTCAACCTCATCTTTTCTGTCAAAATGAAGGCGGAGGGGATGATCAATGAAATCCGCTCAGCTTTCAAAAGCGCGCTAGATGATTTGCGCTGGATGGATGAACAGACCCGACAAGCTGCCAAGGACAAGGTGAGAGAGAATGAGAATTGTAGAGACAGCAGCATGACTAGATAACCAAAACTTTCGGATTTGTTTGGGATTCAAAACTGCAAAAACAGCTTAACTGTAAACACTTTGCATTGCTTGCCAAGAAATCAGGATAAAGTGTCTTCTCTGGCTCTAGGCGGATGCCATCTACGACATGATCGGATTTCCAGACTTCATTCTGGATTCCAAAGAGCTTGATGATGTGTATGATGGGGTGAGTCAGCAAATAACTTTTGTTTATCTTTAGAATAACAATAACTTTATTTCCAGGTTTAAATGATTTTCAGTGCGTCTCAGATTTAACGGTGCAGTTGTGCTTCAATGTAAAAATATAATGGTTCATAATGATTGGATAAAGCTTAGATTAATAAATACAGTATATACATGCAAATTTGTCTTAAATATAAACATGAATATGTGTGTATTTATATATAAATAATTATACACAGTACACTGACATATATTATGTAAACACAAACTTTTATTTTGGATGCGATTAATCACGATTACTAGATGTGACAGCACTAATTATATGATGTTTTGGTTTATCAAAGGTGCACTATGTAACTTTTCCGGCCGCTAGAGGGCGCCTATTTAAAACAAAGGCGTAGTTTGATGACGCCGAGTTTGAGCACAGAATCTTGGGACATGTGGTCTTCACATCACAGCTGGTGGGAAAAAAATCGGGATTGGACTAGGGAAGAAATCATCTTGATGGATGTGATTATTAACGTTACTGTAGTGTGAAGCAGAGCTAGACCGAGTGTTGAGAAGCTGAGCAAGGCCGCTGGAGCGATTGTTACGCAAACACACGCCTCGCGAGCAGCGGGACTTTTATTATGAAGGGCCACAGTCGCCGGCGCCATTTCCGCTTTTCATATTACATATATTTAAAGGGTTAGTTCACCCAAAAATGAAAATTATTTCATTACTCACCCTCATGTCGTTGGACACCTGTAACACCTTCGTTCATCTTCAGAACACAAATGAAGATATTTTTGTTGAAAGCTGATGGCTGAGAAAGGCTTCAGAAAGGCCTCCATTGGGATTTAGTGCATTCCCACTGACCCACTCACAAGACCCATAAAAGGCACTTAAGACTTCGTTACAAAGTCCATCTCACTACAGTGGCAATTGCTTTTTGTGCGCAAAAAAAATCTAAATAATGACTTTATCTGCCAAGATATTGTCTTCCGTGTAGGTCTCGGACGTGAACTCACCAGGAACTCACGCGATAGCGGCGCTCCTCCTCTTCCGGGTCAAGTATTCGCTATGATTCGAACGGCGGAGCTGCGTCATATTCTCGCGCATGCGTCGAGTTCACGTCAATAATTTGGTGGATTATATCGTTATTTTGATTTTTGTGCGCAAAATAACTATTTTCGTCGCATTGTAAAATTATTGTACAGTCACAGTAGTGAGATGGACTTTGTAACGAAGTCTTTAGTGCCTTTATGGGTCTTGTGAGTGGGTCAGTTGAAATGTACTGAATGCCAATAGAGGCCTTTTTGAAGCCTTTCTCAGCCATCAGCTTTCAACAAAAATATCTTCATTTGTGTTCTGAAGATGAACGAATGTCTTACGGGTGTCCAACGACATGAGGGTGAGTAATTAATTAAGTAATTTTCATTTTTGGGTGAACTAACCCTTTAAGTGTGTTTAAAATTATGTTATGATGTTACTCTGTGCGTTCACTCGGCGCTGCTGTGACACTTGTTCACACTGCTAAGAGTAAAGCGCTTCTGCCAAATAAAACCTCAAAAAATGGGGAATGCAGATATGACGCCAATGACAGGCGACTCCCTCAGACGTCCCGGCTCCTTGGTTAAAATAGCAATTTTCTGAACAATTTACAAATAGTTGGAAACATTTGAGTTATTGTAAGAACTCAACTGAACAAAATATATAACACTGGCCTGGTGGTTTTTGGCTGTTTTACTGATTTTTGTTTATATAGTACACCTTTAAGTACTTTATTTAATTTATTAATTCTGAAAATATCCCAGCTAACAGTCAATGTGATGTTTTGCTTGTAGTATGAGGTTACAGAAGACAACTTTTTCCAGAATATGATCAACTTCTATAACTTCTCAGCGCGAGTGATGGCAGACCAGCTCCGCAAGCCACCAAACAGAGACCAGTGAGTTTAACAGTGTGTGTGTTACGAGAGAAAAATCCCAGGCATCCTGTCAGACGGTGGATGATTTGTGATTGCTCCATCTTTCCCTCTTTAGGTGGAGTATGACTCCACCCACGGTGAACGCTTACTACATGCCAACCAAGAATGGAATCGTCTTCCCCGCTGGCATCTTACAGGCCCCGTTCTACGCCCACGATCACCCCAAGTGAGCAGACATGACTGAAATAGTTTACATGTTGCTAAAAAAAAAATTCTGAGTTTGTAACAACTATAATGTTTTGGTGTGTCTCACAGAGCTTTAAACTTCGGTGGTATTGGAGTGGTCATGGGACATGAGTTAACGCATGCATTTGATGACCAAGGTTAGTACACTGGGGGTCATATCATATGTTTTTGACTTTCCATCATGCCCAAAAATATTATTAGTAAAGATACAAAAATATCTGGCTCTTTTTTTGTGGTTGTCCTTTTTGAAAAAGAAGTACATTTTAGCATACTATTAAAAATAGTATTTGTTATGGAAGTAATATACTTTAAAAGAATAAATTGTGAACTGAATGTAATGATTTTGGACACTTAATTGCATGTTGATATCAGTTAAATGAAATTATAGTTAAAATTTATATTAAATACAATAGCTAAACTTTACTTCTAATAAGTTGCACAGGTATATTTGTTGCAATAGCCTGTATGGGTCTTTCTTTTATGCCAAAAATCATTAGGATAGTAAGTTAAGATCAAGTTCCATTAAGATATTTTGTACATTTCTTACTGTAAATATTTCAAAAATGTATTATTATTAGTCAAATGCATTGCTAAGGATTTTCTCAATATTTCTTTTCGAACACATCAAAATAAGTGCACTTTAAAGCTGGCGAAAGATTATTACAACACAGATTTAATATGTATTTAACTGGAAACTTGACTTAAATGTGTTAAGAAACTGCTGTGAAAGTGTACTTTCTTCAAGTACACTTAAAGTGACCTTTTATTTCATTAATATTATATAATCAACATGTAAAATTTAAAATGTATACATTTAAGGTTTGCTTGTTTCCACAGGTTGCCTTTGCAAAGCCTGCTTTTAGTCTTTTTCAGTTTAACACTTAATTTCAGGTCTTTCTGAAAGTTGCAATACATTTTTTACAGTACATCAATAAAATTCAATATTTCATTACATAGCCCCTTTAACGCTTAATTGTATTCCACAGGCAGAGAGTATGACAAAGATGGAAACCTTCGACCGTGGTGGCAGAACTCCTCGGTGGAGGCGTTTAAGAACCGCACCGAGTGTATGGTGGATCAGTACACTCAGTACACCATCAATGGAGAGCACATTAATGGAAAACAGACGCTGGGAGAAAACATAGCAGACAACGGTGGTCTGAAAGCGGCCTATCACGTAGGTTACATTCAGTGTTGGGTGTAAAGCATTACTAAATAATGAACTACTGTGATTGAATTACTTTTCCCTTGGAAAGTAAGGTAAGGGATTTATCTTCATTAATATGTCATTATTAATGTCATAAATACAGGTTTGGAACAACTTGAGGGTGACTAAATGATGAAAGAATTTTCATTTTTTGGGTGAACTATCCCTACTTTAGAACTCAATATAGCAATTATATATAAAGCAACATATTTAATATAATAACTAATATTTAAAATATGCCTTTAAGTTGGTTCTGAACATCTAGTCACCCTCAAGGTTTTTTCAAACCTGTATACATTTATTTGTTCTGCTAAACACAAAGGAAGACATTCGGAAGAATGTTTGGTTTGTAGCCAAGCAGTTCTCGCCCCCCATTGACTACCATAGTATTTTGTTTTCTACTATGGTAGTCAATGGGGGTGTTGGAACAGGTTTGGAACAACTTGAGGGTGACTAAATGATGAACTATCCCTTTAAATATTTTAGAACTCAATATAACAATTATATTTAAAACAATATATTTGTAATGACTCGTCACTCGAAGTGGGATCCATATGCGAGCTTTAATTCAAATGTTGCGGTACAGGCAATGGGCAGGCACCAGTAAACTCTGAAGCAAACGTGGTCAGTTGGCAGGCAGAAACACAGTCTCAGGTCCAAAACCAAACAGAAAGTAAACAACGGGCAGGCAGCAAAAGATTACCGGGGAAGATGACAGAAGGGTCTCAATACGTAGGCAAAATGAGAGACTCACTCAAAGATGTTTGCTTTAGCACAACAAAACTTCGCAGTGGGGAACAGGAGAGGGCCAGCTTAAATAGGCCAGAAGATGGGTTACAGCTGGAAGGACTCATCAGTGTCAGTAGCAGGGCTGATGGGAATTGTAGTTCGGTGAGTAGAAAGTCAATACTCGGGCGAGGGAGCCCTCTGGTGGTTAGAGGAGGGGACTGCAGAGTTCGCCCTTGTGACAATATTTAATGTGATTACAAATATTTAAAATATGCCTTTAAGTTGTACCTGAAATTACTCCAATGTTTTTAATCATGATTAATTACAAAAACACGCTTTTATTTTATCGATTGACAGCACTAGTAGATATATACAACAAGGGTGTAGAATACATCTATGAACATAAAGCAGACATTAAGTCTTTGTCCTAATCAGAACTAAAACTCTTTTTCCTAAATACTTGGTATTTGTATGGGCACTCAATTCATGTATTTTATAATCCTTTAAAGGGGGGGTGAAACACTCAGTTTCAGTCAGTGTCATGTCAATCTTGAGTACCTATAGAGTAGCATTGCATCCTGCATATCTCCGAAAAGTCTTTATTTTTTTTATAATTATATAAGAAAGATGCGCTGTTCCGAGTCTTTCCGAAAAAAGCCGAGCGGGTGGGGGCGTGTCGTGTGAGCGGAGCTAAATAATGACGTGTGTGCGCCGCTGCTATTGTGTTGAGTCGAGTGCGTCGTAAAGCTGTGTCATCCCTAACAGCGGGAAAAAAACTTTATTCAAAATAAAAATATGGCTTTTAATCAGATACAGCCATACATCTATGATCCGGAATCAGACCCAGAGGCTGCAGTTGAACAGGAGCAGCAGCAAAAACGACTAGAGCAGGACGTCTCTATGTGGTACAAGTTATACACTAACTATATAATATGCTTAGCGGCTTGTGTTATTTACATATTTATACTTGAATTATATCGTCGTATTTTTTGTCTTTGAAGGTGTACATGTGAGAAGTGCAGTTGTGCACGTGTGTTTGTGTGTTTACGCGTGGTTTGTGTAGACAGTAAGCGGACTGGTTTTGCACGGCAGGTTAAGTTAGTGTTTACATAGAAAGACACGGAATAGTAGAGCATTTGAATGAAGAAGCGCGCTTATTTAGCTCAACATATTTCCCCCCTCTTTGTGTATTGTTGTTTGGAGTGCTTTTACAATACACAAACATAAAGTTACACATATAGTGGCCAGCTAAACAAATGTACACGCACTACACATCGCATGCTCCATTGATCAATTAACTATACGTGATCATGTTTGGGCTACTTGATGAGCATAGGCAAAAACACAGACATTTGAAGCAGTCTCACTCACCGCCTGCGGTTCTAACGTTGGGACCTTTATTGTTGGGACTGCTCCATCCTTCAGCATTAGGCGATCGGAAAATCCGGCGTCGAGCTGGGCCTTGTTTATGAAACAGTCGGCACCGAAATGCAGCGAACAGATATAAACATTCGCGCAACTCAGTTGCTGATCCGGAAAAGCAAATTACATCCACTGTTGCCTTAACGCGTGGTTTTGGGGGAATCTGTGCAGGACTGTCTTGGTCTGGCAACCAAAAACACACTTTTTTGGTGACATTGTAATTGTGCACATCACCTGTGCAGCAGCCTACGAGCCAGCGCTTTGATGGGGGTAGCCTGTTACTTTCGCTCTCTCCCTCTCTCTCTCTCCCTCTCTCTCTCTCAGGCTCTTCCGGTAGAATTGTCCGTACGGCCCATACAAGGAAATTCCGCCCCCATTAACGTCAAAGGGGACGCATGATCGCAAAAAACTTGCCGAAACTTATGACTAACCGGAAGTAGTATTTTTGACAAAGAAATACTCCCATCAAACGTCCACCTTAACTTTTGAAACTTTGTCTATGTTTAGTATGGGATTCCTTTAACAGTGTAAAAAGATCAGTATGCATGAAACAGCATTTCACCCCCCCTTTAAAATATGCCTTTAAGTTGTACCTAAAATTACTCCAATGTTTTTAATCATGATTAATTACAAAAACACACTTTTATTTTATCGATTGACAGCACTAGTAGATATATACAACAAGGGTGTAGAATACATCTATGGACATAAAGCAGACATTAAGTCTTTGTCCTAATCAGAACTAAAACTCTTTTTCCTAAATACTTGGTATTTGTATGGGCACTCAATTCATGTATTTTATAATCCTTTAATAATTTAAACAGGCCTGAGAATTTCCAATATGCTCTGTCCATTTAAAGATTGGATGGCCATTTTGAGCCTTTTAAAGCCATTAAAGAAGTAAGTTACATTTTATTAAAACATCCCATAAAAATGTTTCTTTTTTGAAGATTATGTGGTTCACAAGGCTCCCTCTTCTGGTGATGGATATAAATCACTACACATGGTTCCATTCCAAGCTAATGCAAATGTTGCGATTAAATTGAATAAAGACAAATGGCTGAATGTGCGATCTTTGTTTTGACACAGGCGTATAGGTCATGGGTGCAGAAGAACGGCGAGGAGAAGAGACTCCCAGCTGTCAATCTGACAAACGACCAGCTCTTCTTCGTAGGTTTTGCACAGGTATGAGAAGACAAGACACACATAAAGAGAAGCAAGTATGCAAAAATAATAACAAGGATAACTTAAAACATCTGTTCACTGTGTGACTGGTAAACACACTGTGCCTCACCAATAAAGGCCAAATATTAAACTTATTTTACATGTGGTGACAGAACAAGTGCTTTTTTTGTTTAAACAATAAAGTAACACTTTCTACAATAAAGATCCATAAATGAATATTGGTCAGTGCTTTAGATATCAGGATCTAACATATTTGTTACGTTTTGCTTTATGTTAATATTTTTAAATTATAATATAAATTATAAAAAATATATAAATAATATAAATGTATTATTATAGTATATACTAACCAATCATATCTTAATCATCTTATCATATCTTAATATATATGATAAATTAATTATGTAATATAAATAATGATTTTATGTTAATATACCGGCGCAAGGTGACCAGTGTTTTTTTGCTAGTTTCAGCCCGACGCAGTTCTCATTTTCACGTCCAGTGTGATGTTGTTTAAATATTAAATACACTCGTGCCCATCTGTTCGCACATGGGTGTGCTGGTCTGTAAACCAGGTGTGTTCAGGCACATTGTTGGTTTGATGCTATTTTGAGGAACTGAAAACGACTGCGCCAGCGACCAACAAAAACCAGGCCGCAGTATTTTTTGTGTTATTTAAAGGGCGTGTTATTAATATTTCCCTATAGAAGGGTGCACAGCAGGCGTACACTCTGCTTATTACACACACAGGGACGGGCAGCAGCACTCAAACATTTTTAAATATTAAAAATAAAAGGATCCGTCTCTGGAGAAGCGTTCAGTCTCTCAGCTCGCAAATTCCACCAGCTGGCTTTTAAAGGGAAAGGGAGATGAGATTCTGGTTGGTTTATTGCACGTTAAGCCCAAAACACACCCATGACTCATTAAGAGACTAAGTACAATGATTTTGGACCATGTGCCGGCCGCCGACAATTTTTCCCGTCGCTAAACTTGCAAAAGTGGATTTGACACGCTCTAAGTGCATCTGCACCTTGTGCTTAGATTGTTAAAATAGGATGTTAATGTAATACTAGCAAATGAATATTAAAAAATAAAATAAATTAAAGAACAATTACATGTCAGGCACTATATGATGTGGTGACAAAATAAAGTAGATTCTTAGTTTTTTAATGATAAAATAACACTTAAAAATAATTCAATTTTTGACAGCATTTTTTTTAATGTTAATATGTAATATTAACATGAATGATATGTGATAATATAATAAATAATTAAATTATGTTAATATACCAGTATTAGGATTATATTGCTAATATACAGTATTATTACTAAATGTAGAAAGTCTTTAAATATTATTATCTATAAATATTATTTAATGTTATTTATTTATTTATTTAATTATTTTATATTATTTTATAATTGTCTGGGTTAAAGGTGCACTATGTAGTATTTTTGCAGTAAAATATCCAAAAACCACTAGGCCGGTGTTTTTTTGGTCGGTCATCACAGCCGGTGGAAAATAGGACTCGGGCAGAAATCACGTTCATGCATGCGGTTATTAACGTTACTGTAGTATGAAGCAGAGCAGGACCGAGTGTTGTGATCCTGAGCACAGCTGCTGGAGCGATTGTTAAACAAATACCCGCCTCGCGAATACCGGGACTTTTATTATGACGGGACGGGACACATTCGCCGGACGCCTGCACAGATCCGCTCTTCCGGTTATGATTTTGAGGTAATGTAGCTCTGTTTATCATATTAGATACATTTAAGTGTGTTTAAAACGATGTTATGACTTTACTCCGTGCGTTCACTTGTTCACACTGCTAAGAGTCAAGCGCTCCTGCCAAATAAAAGCCGAAACCGAGGGTAACGCAGATATGACGCAATTGACAGGCGACTCCCTCAGATGCAATGCTGAAACGTCCAGGTTCTTAGTTAAAATAGCAATTTTCTCACAATTTACAAATAGTTGGAAACTTCTGGGATATTGTAGGTACTCAACTGAACAAAATATATAACACCGGCCTAGTGGTTTTTGGATATTTTACTGCAAAAATACTACATAGTTCACCTTTAACTAATACATTTAAAGTTGTATCTGTTAATATTATTTAATGGACCTAACATGACCAAATGAACAATTGTATTTGTATTAACTAACAAAAACAAAGATTATTAAAAACTGTAAAAAAAAAACAAAAAAAAACAAAATGTCTTCCTCATTGTTAGTTAGGTAGGGCGTTAACTAATGGGGAAATTATTGTATAGTGTTACTATTATAATGCTAGTATGTTAGTAGTAGATGTATAAAAAATGCTGTAAATCATAAACAACCTTAAGTGTTCATACATTCATGTTTTTTTATGTATTCAGACTGTTGCACGGCCTTCTTACGCCTTAAAGCAATCTTGAAGACAATTCAAACCACAGCAATGATTGTGAAAGCATGTGGTCTCAGAAATGCTTTGGCTCTTCTCCTTAGGTCTGGTGCTCTGTCCGAACGCCAGAAAGTGCTCACGAGGGCCTGATGACGGACCCTCACAGCCCACCCAAATTCCGCGTCATCGGCACCCTGTCCAACTCGCCCGAATTCACAGAGCACTTCCAGTGTCCGCTGGGCTCTCTCATGAACTCAGGCCACCGCTGTGAGGTGTGGTAGGACTGGCACCCTCCAGACAGACCAGCAAGGCCAAAAAGATTACACCGAACGGACAGTTTTGGCTCTTTCTCAAGCACTGTTTTTTTATTTATGTGCTATTGTTATTTGAGGAGTTGGGCCGAACGCAGGAGGATGAGGCGAGCGCCTGCCAACATCGATGTTCTCCAGTGTCTGAATCGACCAATATCAAATTTTTCCTCCGCTGCCACATCAGCCAACGTGGGCTCGCTTTATTTATTCGCTGAACTCGAGAGTCGTTAACGGGCCCCGTCCAACGCTTACACGTGTGTTTCTGTGCTTCATACCCCGACTGCTCGTCTTCTGATCCGGAAGATATGCCCACTGTGAACGTTTCTCCGTGACCTCACAGGAAACGTTTGGCTCCATCCGTGACGAATTCCCAGGAAGATTCCCGTTCTCACGCTGACCTCACAGGAAGTGCTGAACGACACCTGTGTGCCCCCACAGGAAAGGAAAGAAGAATATTTCCCAATCGCGATTTCAGAGAATGACAGGGAGAGCCACTGTTTGTTCATCCCACCTGTGTATCATGTTTTGATCTTGACAAAGTTGAAATGAAATGTTCATTTTAAACTGCTCTTTGCCAAAGAACAATTTTAGTTTTGTTCCTTGTGTAAGTGGAAATTTGCACTGCTTCGACCTTCAGTAATTCCATTCCAGTGTGACTCCAGTGTGTTTGCCTAAAGACATTTCATGTATGTGAACGCTGTTTCCGTGTCAGTGTGTCTGTAAAGCGACGTCTCCATGTTGTTTGAACTTTGTCGAGTCTGCTGAAATGCTCACGTTACGTTCTCAAAACCACTAAAAGGGTGAATCTCACCAATGTTTGAGTCATATTTTAACCCCCGAATCAATGGATTATTAGGATTATTTGCATTACAATGTATATTTTTAGAACTATTTAGACAATTTAGCATATTTCTCAAATTCCTTACCGTTTAATAGATTATGCTATGTAAATAATGTTACAGTAAACAAATACAGTAATGCAATAGCTTTGAACATAAATTAGAGGTTGTACAACAAATACCACCAAACTAAAATAAAAATGAATTCAATTACTGATAATTATTATAAAAAGTGGCTTACATTGTCACAAAAAAAACATTATATTAAAAAAAAAATGCTGTTATTTTAACCTTTCAATTCATTAGAGAATGTATGGTTTCCATAATAAAATTACGCAGCACAACCGTTTTCAACATTGATAATAATAATAAATCATCATATTATAATCATTTTTGAAGGATTATGTGGCACTGAAGACACTGGAGTAATGATGCTGAAAATTCAGCTTTGCCTTCACAGGAATAAATTACATTTTCAAATTCATTAAATAAGAAAACGGTTCTCATAAATTGTAATAATATTTAACAATATCACTCATTTTTTACATTAAGTCTCTGTGAGCATTACGAGATTTATTTTAAAAACATTAAAAATATATATTTTGTTTTACATCATGGTGTTGGTGATTTAAAAGAAAAAAATTAGCATCGAGATTTATTGGCTAAATATTTGAAAAATAATGTCGCAGTGCAAGAAATCTTAATAACAGGCTTAATTTTTTTTATCATGTTTAGTTGAAATATGACATATTCTTGCCATGTTTTTTTGAGATTCACCCATCTGCTAAACTTCCCAGCATGCCTAAAGTGTTTCAGAGAGTTGCATCAGACGTCTTTGTATGTGTAGTGCGATTAAATTACTCATTTCAGGTTGGATTGCTGCTGTGTCCAATCCCGTCTCCAGTGTTTTCGGTTGCTGTAAATTGACCCCGCGATCGCATTTTAATCTGAATGTTTGTTCTGTTTGTGCTATTGGAGTGTCGATTGACCAGTTTTTCTTTTGCCTTCTGCATTCCTAAAGCAGGCCGGTTGCGTCATTTGATGTATTTTGAATGCTGCTGACTTCACCATTTATTGGTTTTTGTTTATTTTAAACCACAGTTGAATTGCACCGTTTTAAAAGCTCAAGCTGTAAGTGTGTTCGGCATCTTATTCCGTCAGTTGGCATATAAACATCCACATTTCAACTCTATTTTATATATGGCTTGGGTCTGAATGATGAATGTTACTGCCATTAAATTTGAAGATTCTAACTGTTAAAAAGCACTATAGATTATTGTGCCATGCTTATTTGGTAAAGCCATTTAAGGTATAATTAACCCAAAGATGAGAATTCTGAATGCTTCACTGTATGCTTTCTTTGAATGGAAAAGAGCAGCATAAACATTTTTTTTAAAATATCTCCTTTTTTTGTTTCGTGTCATACAGGTTTGAACTGAAGCAAATTATGGTAGAATTTTCATTTTTGAGTGAATTATTCCTTGAACTGTCTAGTCAATCTTTCTTCATGTTGTCTATCAACACTTTTGGAAGTTTTAGTGATTTGTTTTAAGTTTGATCGAACGCCCCCCGACTACTGCATTTTTATATTTATCAAACACCATGAATATTTTTCCATTCATGGGCTCCATGAGGACCCTGGGGCTGGTGTCAGTCTAAAGGTGAAAGGTATTTGGTTTTGGCCTTAAATATTTACTGTAGACCTTGGAATAAAATGTACATAGATATACTTAAATATATTCCAAGTTATATTGAACAAATGGAAACTTGAAATGTTTCAAAGCCTTTAAACAGCCAGTAAATGCCACTTAAGTGTGTTATATACCCACTTTATTAGCAACATCAGTCTCAAATACCAAAATGCCAATCCAGAATTTCCTATTGAGAACTGAAAGAGGTTTTTGACTGATTATCTTATATTTTTGCTGGATGAAAGCCATTTCTGGAGCTTGGGCTTGAGTGGAATGGAGGTATCTATCACATTCTGACACTTCACTTTCAGTGTTTCAAAGAAGTTCAATCAGGAGAAATGATAGATGTGAAATGTTAGTTCCAGAATGTCATTAAATGTGCCACATACTGCATTCAGTTCATAATTATTCGACGGAAAGGGGTGATATAGTCCACCCTCTCACCGTTAAATACAGAAATTGTCCATCATCTTCATGAAGATGCCTTATTTAATTTATAGCGTGTACATTCACCATTTAATCAACTTGTTGTCATCTCTCTTTTGTACTGCTGGCATTGATGTTTGAGAGGTTACACTGTCTTATAGGTGTGTTTTTCTTTTCTTTCTTTTTTAAATCAGACAACATTCCCTGAAATATTAGTTGAGAGGGGAATGTGCTCTGCCCTGTGTGTAGTGCAACATTCAACCTAGAGAACTGTCAATGAACATGAAATAAAGGATATATATTATAAAAAAGCTACATTTTATTTGGTTTATTTTCGAACTATTAACTTTGTTACTGCTGAAATATTGTTGGTGTCATTTATGGAGGTAATGCAGTAATAAATATTGTTTTTATATATTAATATTTTAATGTTTCTGTTGCATTTCTCCTGTCACAGTTCCCCAAACAATCAGCTGCACAGACTTCATCAGCTTCCCTTCATTAGCACACACACACACATTCAGTCAGTGTCTGGCCTATGAGGAGCCTTAAGCTCAATTTATACTTCTGCGTCAAGTGCACGCGGAAGGTAAGGCACACCATACGCTTAGGCCATGTCCACACTAATACGTTTTCATTTGAAAATGTATATTTTTCTCTCCGTTTTGGCCTTCCATCCAGACTGAGACAGCGTTTTAAGTAAATGAAAACGTATCGTTTTGAAAACGCTCTCCAAAGCGGATAAATTTGAAAACGGCGTCTTCGCGTCGTAGTGTGGACTGTGAAAATGGAGGCTTTTTAATACGATGATGCATTTTTAGCCATGTGATGCAGTCATATGACCAATTCACGCCGTATTTATTTTGGCATATTTATCCCCGTATTTATCCCAGTCTACATTTTCACTTGCTTTTATCACTTTATATTCATGTGTTACTCGCAGCAACAACTCCACCTCACTGTCAACCCATTTAAAAAACTCAGTGCCTTTTTTTGACATTGCCGCAAAATTTCAAAGAGTAAATAAACGAGTAGAGGTAATGACGCAAGTCGAAGCGTCTTGGATTTGCTCATGCGCAGTAGGGGATGTAAGCGTTTTCAGACGTTTCAGTGCAGATGAACATTTTTTGGAAAACGATTGAAAATGATACTGTGGATGCGGATCGTTTTTAGACGAAAACTCAGTTTTTAAATTTATCTGGATTAGTGTAGACGTAGCCTTAGACGCGTTACATATGCCATACCCGGACGCGCACCTCTCTAAAAATGTAAATACACGTCAATTCTATGTGGACCCCCTGGCAGACCATTCAGTGTCAGATCGCCCCATGTTAATCTACTAATCAACTAGAGATACTTCATTTATATTACATACAACAACTCAAGGTGCAAGAAAAGCCGCTATCTGTCGCCATCACTGCTGATACTTCAGGTGCATGCAATGACAGTGTAAACAAGTCACTTCTTCGGCATTTGCCTTGAGACTGGGGGTTACCATCAACATGGCGGTGGACACTGCCCACTAGCGGCCTGCATGTGTAGTTGCATGTTGACGCAGACAACAACACAGAAGTATGAATGAAAACCAACGCTTAAGTTGCGGCGTAGAAGATACGGCATAGGTCCAACGCAGAAGTATAAATCAGCCTTTACCTGCTCTACTCACCTGTGGATCTTGGTAAATGGATATGGACTGCATTTATATAGTGCTTTTATCCAAAGCGCTTTACATTTTGCCTCACATTCACCCATTCATACACCGACGGCGATGTCAACCATGTAAGGCGCCATCCAGCTCGTCGGGAGCAGCTGGGGTTAGGTGTCTTGCTCATGGACACTTCGACACTTGGTCAGGTGGAACCGGGGATTGAACCACCAACCTTTCGGTTTGTAGACAACCTACATGAACCACTGAGCCACTGCCACCCGAAGTAAGACTTACCTTGTAAGACTTACCTTTGTGTTCCTATGATCTCCAGCAGAGGCCACTGCCCCAGTCATGGCCAAGGTGGCCCATCCAAGCTCCTCCATCTTAGCCAAGGAGGCCATTCCAAGCTCCCTCGTCTTGACAAAGGAGGTCGTCCCATGCTTCTTCACCTCAGCCAAGTCATTTATTTTTTTACCTCAATCCAACCAGAAGGAACATTTTTGAATTTTTCCAGTCCCCAGTTCATGCTCTGCTGGCATCTCCCTGGCTCCCTACCCTTCTTTCTCAATTGATATTCCAGATATCATCATTCTCTCAGCCGGCATTCCCAAGACCTTTTTCTCAGCCGGTCTTACAGAAATCAACCTCTCATTCAGTCCATCAGAAGCCTTCCAGAGTCCCTCCTCACAACCTGTCTTCCAGAGTGTCTCCTCGCAGCCGATCCTACAAACGCTTACCGCTCTGCCGGCTCTCACTATAAAACCAAAAATACTTTAAAAACAAATGTATATTTAAAAAGATTCTAGGGCAAGGGTAAGATTTACCCTGACCTTTAGATTTTTTCTTTGTCCATACATGTTTTTTTGTATATTGATGGATTTGCTTTTATCAAAAACATCAACATTTCTGAGATTTATTCCATCTGAACAGTTTTGCCTTACCTTCTTACTCGAATTCTAGAAACTCACCCATCTAGAATCATTTTATTTAATTGATTCTTCAGAGAACTTACAATGCAGTACTAATAATTGTGTTCATCGGAGCTTCTTTATCCTGTTTAGCTGGATTTTGCTGCTTTGTCCCTGTAGTGTTTTCTTGTGGAAGTGGAAGATATCATGCTACACATTACAAAATAGTCAAAATAAGGTTCTAAAGGTCTCATATTAAATAAACTTACTCTCTCATAATTTTTGGTTCACATAATATTAATTACATTTTATTAATTTTTCAGTTTTAAGTATGCAAACTGCAACTTAAGCTAACGTCAAGCTAACGCTTTTGCTCTGACAAGACACTGATACTGTATACAAGTCATGTATTACTGTTTGATTTTAATGTGTGTCTGTGTGTTTGCAAATATGTGTGTGTAGCTGAAGTTAGGAGAAACTCCTCCTTAACAGCAAACATGACCAGACTCTACACCCTCCATTTCCTCTTCGCTTGCACTTTATTTATCCTCTCCCGACAAGGAGTTTTTCTCTCCAAGCTTTATCCTGCTACAGCTCTGGAGCCTTGGAAAAAGCCACTTGAATTTTTTTTGGAAAAGGTTTTATTGATAATGTCAAGATCTTTAAACTGAGGAGCCACGGTCAACAAATGCAGAGAGGAGGAGAGAGAGATTCAGGTAGGAAACTAAAGGTGAGAAAAAAAAAAATGTAGTAAATATGACGTGTAATAGCAAATTGGATCTTATTCAATAGTTTATAATAAAATCCAGAGTATTGTATCTAACCGATAAAGATTGTGGATATCAGAGTATAGAGAAAGAAGGACCCAAAAGTAGTTAGATATTTGCAAAAGAGAGGTGGAAGAGAAGAAGCAGACGTGAAGAGCA
The DNA here is from genome assembly GCF_024679245.1 of Pseudorasbora parva. NCBI lineage: Eukaryota > Metazoa > Chordata > Actinopteri > Cypriniformes > Gobionidae > Pseudorasbora > Pseudorasbora parva. The sequence goes on from NC_090179.1 coordinate 13,298,348, forward strand.
AAATAAGATAAATTAATATATATACAAGAAACTTACATCCAAGAAAAGGTCAAACAGACTTATCTATTATGTCATAGCTGGTGTAACGGCTAGGTCAGTGCGACCGGCCAGGTGTCAAATATAGATAAAACATTTACATTTAATCATTTAATCAAGAGCCAAAGCGACTTACTAATAAGGAGAGCAAAAAAAGCAATCCAACCAAGAGTAGGGCAATAAAACGCAAGTGCATTTTCAAGAAACAGAAAATGTTTTCGTCAACATTTGACCCATTAATAATAACAGAATATATATATAATGAAAAAAGTATTCAGTTTCTTGGAAATGGCTTAAAACTCAGAAGCTCGGGTTTAGTTGGCAGGTCATTCACTAGTTTTGACACCTTTAGTACTATAAGAGAATTGCAGATTTTGCATTATGGAAATAGACATATTTTGATACAAAGTTTTATTGCATAATCAATTCTAATAAAAAATCTTCCAGCACAGAAGACACACCAAAGATCTTATGTTTAGAAATGATCAAATATATCAGAGCATATAGTAGAAAATATATAAATGATTAAAGAAATCTTCTTGGGTTACTTGACTATAACCCTGTTTCTCTGAAAAAGCGGTAACATGATGCTGTGTCATATGCTATGGGAAAACATCTTTGTTTGACAGGTTGTGAAGCATTTATGGCAAACACCTCAAGAACTTGGCTTTAAATAACCTCTGAAGATAAAATTGAAATGTGTGCTCTTTCTATAAAGGCTACAAATACATGTGAAACAGGATCACATTCAGGTATGGTCAGGTTTGGTCTGAAAAGACGTCTGGACACGCCCCCAGTGCGGCATTGAGGTACAGAATCTTGTTCCCTCTTTTTCAAAAGCTAATCTTGATGGTGTGTTATACACTATGGGAATGAGAATACAAACGCTGCTACACTGGAAAGTGTCTACAGTACTCAAGGTTGTGTAATATGTGCTCACAAACACGAGAGAGGTTTCAGACATGAGCTTGGGATGTCGACTCGAGGACATGTGAGCCTAGAGTAGCATAACCATCCAAACTAAAATATCTGATAAATGTGAGCAGACAGGACCAGCCTGCCGCATCACATACTTGTTGCAAGGGGTGCCTCTTGCCAAGGCCCTAGAGCAGGGTTGTCGTATCCTGCTCCCGGAGGGCCACTGTCCTGCAGAGTTTAGCTCCAACTCCAATCAAACACACCTGAACAAGTTTATCAAGGTCTTAGTAGGCATACTAGAAACGTCCAGGCAGGTGAGTTGAAGCTAGTTGGAGCTAAACTTTGCTGGACAGTGACCCTCCAGGACCGACTTTGGACACCCCTGCCTAGGATGCAACTCCCTGGGTGGAATGAGCCCTAACTCTTAGAGGCGAAGCTTGACCGTGCACTTCATAAGCTAGAGCAATGGCAATCCTCACTCAGTGTGACATTGTTTGTTTGGTTGGCAGAGATATTATTTCACAGAACCAAACTCTGGTTGGCCAACAAGACACTATCAATAAGACCCTTGTTGACGGACCTTGGCCAGGACTCCAGGGAGCAGAGGAACCATTGCATCCAGACTCAGGGCTGGGTGACTCAGAAAGAAGTAGAGGGGACATTGCGCTGTCTCTTGTGAGGCGAAGAAGTCCACCTCTGCTTCATAAAATATTTCCCAAATCTGCACCCACATTCAAATGCCCAGGGATGTAAATCACCCTGAGGAACAATAACTTGTCCCGAGCCCTAAGCAAAACCTGCTGCACTAGCCTGTTCAGACGGCGCAAAAACATTTTATATAGGCAACTACCGTAGTCTTGTCCACCCACACTAGGACATGGTAGCCCCTTAACTGCTGGATGAAGTACTTCAGGTTCAGAAATACAGCCATCAATTTGAGGCAATTGATGTGCCAGTTGAGATGATGATCTTTCCAGATCCCTTGGGCTGGACAGCCATTTACGACCATACCCCAGCCCATTTGGGAAGCGTCTGTTGTTGGCATCTTGCAATGACAACACACCCCTAGAATGGGACCCAAGTTGAGGAACTAGGGTTTGAAACACATAGAAAGAGTATGAAGCCCAAAACACCTAACATTCACCATAAACATTTAAAAAAGTGCACAAAGTGTTTAGCATGTGCACTTACCATAAACATGGATTTTAGAAAGGGCACTCGGTGCGTGCCCTTACCCTTATTTACCTCTGAGGAAATCAACCAGACAGGTTGATATTCAAGGCTGAATATAGTATATTAACAGAGGTATATTATTAACATGTAAAAGAATAATAATGTTCATTAAATGAATACATAGCTATCAATGACTAGAATTCCCAAATAAGAGATTAAATACATTTTATAAATTCACCAAGTACATTATAACAAAAGACACGACAAAGTGAATTCAAATAAAAGAAATAATGTTAATGCTGCGCTGCCAAATCATTATGCTGGCTTGGCAAAGGACACCAACATTTTAAACTCAAGCTTCACCTACCAAACTTTACACTACAGACTGTTCGGACCAATGATTTTCCCGTAGAGGACAATCTAATACTCCCAAAATCCTATATACTTATATTGTAAATTTTAGATTGTTTCTAATGGAACTAACTTAAGAGTTTTTCAAACTTATCTTGACATTTGTCTGTAAGGCTTATATAATGGTATAAAGGTTTTTAAATACAGTAACCAAATAATTATGTAAAGAGAGTGAGGATAAAATGCAAAATTGGGGTCAATTTTATGACATTTCTCCAGTTTGACATAAACTAGTTTGAAGCTGTACAGTAGGATAATTCTCAGTACAGCAGATTACTATGGCCATCCCGCTCACTGTGTGGCTCGAATCTCACAGATCGGTGTGAAGTCACACTCCTCTGGCACATAACATGCACACACATCTGGTATTTTGGTATTTTATCACTGTAAATGAGGAATTTTATTTAGTTACTACTGATTTCAAATCTTGAGAGAGAGAAAAATTACTTTGGTCTCCAACAATCTGATATAACACTGATCATTTTCAAAAACTGGATTAATTTTTTTTTTTTTTAACAATTTAAACAAGGAACCATTATGACATACAATGAATAATAATAATAATAATAATAATAATAATAATAATAATAATAATAATAATAATAATAATAATAATAATTAAAGCTGCAAGCAGCATTTATCGAGGTTCGAGCATTTTAGGGCCTTTAAGAACATATGCATAAAAAAAATGTTTTATTTAGCAAGCACTTTGAAAAGTTACTTTTGGTTTTCAAAGTGTAACCAAAACACAACATGTCAACATCAACATCAGTTGAGGGCAACAACAACAACTTTTAAATGACAATATCCTGGCCGGACTACTGTTGTCAGCGATATAAGTATTTGAAATTAACATGATTTCTTAATGTCTACTGACATATCAGGGCCATTTTATGATTCATTGAAATACATTTGTTACATACAGTTCCTTTAAGAGTTTATGCCAATCAGTAATATTCCATGTGTCCGTAATGATGTAAATCATGCCCTTGAAACTAGTATAATTGGGGTAGCAATTTTGTGTGAGGTAGAGTATGGCTTCGACTTCCTCGTGACTCTGATACTGGCTCTACAGATGAAACTGCAAACTATTTTTCAGTAAATTATCTTTATTTGATTGAACATCCAGACCCCTGGTCTTCATTAAGGTAGAGTCTGGCTTGCAACCTCCTCGAGAGACTTTGATGCTGGCTCTACCGATGAAACTATTCAAACTATTCTTTAGTAAATTGATTGAACTCTTCATTTGATATACCAGTTTCATTATACAATTACACCAGTTTCAAGGGCATGATTTGCATCATTACAGATACAGAGAATATTACGGATTAGCATAAAGTTTTGGACACAATAGTTTGTGAGCAAATGTAAGTCTTTATTAATTTTCTGCATGCACATTGAGAAGCAAGCTCAACTAGAACAGCATTAACACAAATGAGAGATGATTGCTTAGCACAGATTGATACAAATAAATTAGGAGTATTGTTAGATTTTATTTTACAATTACAAGTTATCTGTTTAATAGGGGACATTGAGTATTTTATATTGGAAGTTTTTCAGATGTGAAAGAGTTGCAAAGTGGTGTGCCTCAAGGAAGTGGTTTAGGACCATTACTATTTTACCAATACACTTCTTCTTGTTTTAAACTGTGCAAAGACAGTCATGTATGCAGATGAAACGGCATTATATTTAACTGCACTGTCAATTAAGCAGTTGTCTGCTGCTTTGGACGAGGAATTACAATTGGTCAAAGTAGGTACAGAATAACACGTTGGTTTTAAGCTTAACAAAAACCAAAAGCCTTTTGGTGATCCATAAATCAGCATAATATCTGAAATGTCAGTCCCCTGTCCACCACAATGTCCACCACTGGAGGTGAGGTTTAGATGTTTAGATCCAAATGCAGTTTTATTTAACAAACTCAAAATCCAATCAAAACAAAGACTTGGCATGGCTTGGAAAAAGGCAAACAAAAGACTGGGCTTGACAAAAACTTAACTTCAAATGACACATAAACTTGGACATAAACTACACCTCACCAACAGTGGATACAACTTCAATAGCAGACAAAGACACGAGGCAAACATAAGGGCTTAAATAAACAAAGACTAATGACTGGACAAGGGACACCTGTGAAAAATGATCAAACAATAAACCAATGACACGACAGAACACAAGACAAGGGAGCACATGGCAGGATCATATGACAAACCAGGACGTGCATGATTGAACATGACAGTGAACATAAAAACCTAAAAACATGAAACATGAACCCAACCCCAAAACAACCTGTGACATCGCCAAAGCCAGATATACTAATAGAATAACTATTTCAGATTATTAATTAAAGATAATTAAAGGGTCATGAAACCCCAAAACACTTTTTTTGAGATGTAAACAGATATGTATAGGCTGCACATCATTGAAAACACTAAGGGTACTCATTAAAGGTATTAATGTGTGAAAATAGTTATTTTTGCATTTTTCAGAGCGATTTCTGTCTTCCGGTTTGAAAAGCTTAGTCGGAGCAACGTCACAAATGCTGACGTCAGCTCGGGCTTTCGGCCCAAGTATGGGCTGCTGGGGACATGCTGACGTCGACCGCTCCGAGCGATTCTCGATATATATTCATGACATAAAGCTCATTCAGTCCAATCACTGCGCTGTAGTATGCATGCAAGATAATTTAGTTAATATGCATGAGACAGTCACTTCTGTCAGGCTCGTCTTCCCTCATTATTGTAGAGACATGGTGGGGAAGTTTTGGAAGCAGCGTGCGGAAAAGTCACGGAGGAAAGCTAGGCGTTGTGCTGATACGAAATAATGTAAAGGGCGCCGAGCGAGCTGTAACCGGCGCCGTCTGTGGAAGCCTTTGCTACAAAGGCTCGGTAAAGTAAAATTCACCTGAGGAATCGCACGCCGAACCTGCAAGCGTTGACTATCTATGTCAGGAGTGCAAAATAACCAATCTGTAATCTGTAGACTAATGAACAAAAGCCACGTCCTCTCCGTTTTATTTGTCATCACAGCCATGCACTAAACCGCATGTGTTCGGGCTCTTAGTGAAACAGTGTGCTGCATATTTGGACAAATATAGATTTAGCTGCCAAGTGATAGACAGCGCGCATCGTCACGGCAACCCCGCTCTGCTTCAGATGCGCGGTCGAGACTAGCCTCAAACCCCTTCGCTTTTACCCCGATCTAGAATTACACATCTCTGTCGCATCGCATGTTGGGTGGTTCACGTTCTCTTATCACGTCGGCGCGTTGTTCATCTTGCCAAACAGCGTGCATATTTGGACAAATATGGTTTTATCACGTTTGCTAAATATTTCGTCACGCAGAATAACATTTATTTTCATTTCTCACTGAACTATGCTGGTTTGAACTTTGAAGAGCTGAAGGATTTGCGATCTCTGCTGCACGCCACTCATAGCTCTCTCATTCGCTGAACTCATCCCTCATTTAATCTCACTGTGGTAGCCTAAACTATGCCAACGTGAACCAAGAACATGTCTCAGAACCGCTGTAACTGCTGCTATTGGTATCGCTAATCTAAATGCACCTACTGACACTCCCCTATTTATGCAAACATTCCCTCTTTCCACACAATACCATCCCACCTTTTCACAGTCGACCACTCCCCTTTTAACAAGCTTTTTCAAATCGAAGGTGTGAAAAAACACTGCGGCAGCAGGGGGGTTTCATGACCCTTTAAAGATTGTGTCTCTGCTTTGTTTTTGTTTTTTTAATAAATATATTAGAGTTCCTAATGTCCTGTAATGTCAACTTTTATATAGTAGTACTAGTCATAATTTCAACACCAGGATGTTTTTTACTTCTTGTTTCGAAAACTACTGTAATACAACGTACTGTAATGTATATTGAAATGGAAATATGGAATGATTTGCTATTGCATATTATATATTTGAAGTAAAATAAAGTAAAAATAAAATAAGTTGGAAAAAAATCTTTAAAGGAACATTTAATGGCACAATAGAAAATTGTTGATTTTGATATTTGGAATGAATTTAGGATTTTTATGTTTCATTGACTTTTTATTGTTGTGGATTAATGTATTTTTTACTTGTTGGTGACCTCAGGAAAAGTAGCCACTGCCTAGGTATTGGCTAATGGGTATTAAAATAAATAAATAAACTTAGATCATAGATGAGAAAAGACCATTTAAAGGAAATTTACTAATGAATAATTTTTCCTTGCCCAATCTCCACCACTTTTTTAGGTGTCCTCAGAGTATGTCCATATATATATATATATATATATATATATGTGTGTGTGTGTGTGTGTGTGTGTGTCGAATATGTTATGAATATCTCATTTAATTTTGAGATTATAGACCAAGGGTGTCCAAAGTCTGTCCTGGAGGGTCACTGCTGTGTTCCACTCCACTATTAGACACCCACTTGCAAACTTCACTAAGCACTTCCCCTCAGGGGAATCCCTGCCGCCATTTTGAAGTGCATTCCACTTCGTGAAGTGGACAAGGGAAGGTTATATGAACAGACCCTTGCTCCCTTGATTTTGACTGAGGGAGTGAGTCTTCTTCATATGTACACTTCAGGCAGCTTCATATACCACAATGCAACATGATTGTGACATCACCGCATATCGCGTTTAATTAACCCCACCACAAACAACTCTATGATATTTTAATTCTTTTTTAAAAACATTTAAAACAACCCAAACACACACACACACACACACACACAAATACATATATATATATATATATATATATATATATATATATATATATATATATATATATATATATATATATATATATATATATATATATATATATATATATATATATATATATATATATATATATATATATATATATATATATATATATATATATATATATATATATATATACTGTGTGGATATTCCCACTGGTTAATCACCGTGAATGACAGCTCGTCAGTAAATGCACGCTCTGTGCGGCCAAGCAGATTTTAGTTTCAGTTTAGAATTGGCGCCGATTCGGGGGCGGGTTGCTTGAACTGTATGTTAATTGGCCTATTATGCTTAATGAAAAACACAACAACACACAATGACAAACTCACTTAAATAGGCACTTTTACATATAACTTTGAAACCAAATCTTCCGCGACCATCTTGTCCTTTTTTTATTGTATGGAAAATCCCATTAAAAAAACTGACCGCCATTATATTTTTCCTCTTTTTTCCTGGTGGCAGCTCGCGTACCCCTGGGGGTGCGCGCACCACACTTCGGGGATCCCTGACCTATGTTATCAAATTTCCTGTGGTGGTTTTATCTCAATTGGACTAGCAGTTTCAAAGATAATCGCAAATGTTTTGTAAGTACTAATTTGTGCTTACAAATCTGTTACATTATTTTGTAATCTGTTACACAAACCATAAGGCAAAACCTGCCATGTTTGGGATTGTTGGACTCGGCAAGAATTCATGAGTATAATGGTGCTTTCACACCTGCCAGTTCGGTTGAATCGTACTGGAGTTCGTTTCCCTCTTTAGTGCGGTTCGTTTGGTCAAGTGTGAAAGCAGCAATCGCACTCGGGTGCGCGCCAAAAGCGGACCAAACAAGCATACAGAGACCTCCTTGAAGAGGAGAGGTTCGTTTGTGGTGAGAACGTGATCTGGCCTCGAACAGAACCAAATACAAAAGTACTGATAATTTTTGGACTTAACCAGCTGCCGTAGACATTGAACCGTTTGCATGGAAGATCAGATTTTAAGCTTTCACTGAAGCACAAGACGAATGTTTGGAAATTTCTCAAATCATGTTTTTTTTTATTTTATTCTAATGATATGATTGTACTATATTATATATATATATATATATACCGGTATATATATATATATATATATATATATATATATATATATATATATATATATATATATATATATATATATATATATATATATATATATATATATATATATATATATTTTTTTTTTTTTTTTTTTTTTGCAGAAATTATAATCCATTTATGCACTTTTTATGCAAAATATATAATGCATATTATTGCCAAAATTTTATAGGCACATTATTGCTGAATTGAAAAAAAAAGAAAAAATAATATATTTTTTTGAAATGAATGAAAAATGCACAAAAATAAAATTTTCAGTTTGTATTTGAAATCATCGATCAGGCATATGATTATGACCACTGACAGGTGAAGTGAATAACAATGATTATCTCTTCATCACGGCTCCTGTTAGTGGGTGGGGTATATTAGGCAGCAAGTGAACATTTTGTCCTCAAAGTTGATGTGTTAGAAGCAGGGAAAATGGTCAAGTGTAAGGATTTGAGCCAGTTTGACAAGAGCCAAATTGTAAACTTTGGGTCCTGCCATGTTACTTTGACACATATCACCTAAGCATTGTTGCAGACCATGTACACCATTTAATTGAAACGGTATTCCCTGGTGGCTGTTGCCTCTTTCAGCAGATAATGCGGCCCTGCCACAAAGCAAAAATGGTTCAGGAATGGTTTGAGGAGCACAACAACAAGTCCAAATTCCCCAGATATCAATCCAATCAAGCATCTGTCGGATGAGCTGAACAGTCAATCAATCAATCAATCAATCAATCAATCAATCAATCAATCAATCAATCAATCAATCAATCAATCAATCAATCAATCAATCAATCAATCAATCAATCAATCAATCAATCAATCAATCAATCAATCAATCAACTTTATTTATATAGCGCTTTTACAATCAAGATTGTGTCAAAGCAGCTTCAAAGTGTCAAACATGAAGCACACATTTGAAGCAGTTTTACTCACCGGCTGCTTCCAAAGCAGGACCGAACCTTTATCGCTGGGACCGCGCCGTCAAAAACACACTTCTTTGGTATGATTTGGTGAAGTCCTGTGACAGCAGTGACCTTGGAAATCCACTTTGAGACGCGACTGAAGCGATGTTGTGAAGCTTCCCGTCATTTCTGCGTTCAAATCGGTTCAAATGCAGCGCTGCCTTCCGGGAATGCTGTGCTGAAGCCATAGGAATAAAGTGGAGCGCGGCGTGACATAAGTGTTCACAGACGACTGGATCTGCGCCTGAGAGACTGTTTACGGGCGTGCATTTCCTCTCTCGCTCTAGTTACGCGCGCGCACCCTACCGGGAGAAGAGCCCGTACGGCCCATACAAGGACCTTCCGCTCTATCGACGTCAAGCCGAGCCATACTCAAAAAAAAACTCTCTGAAACTTGTGAGAAACCGGAAGGAGTATTTTTGACACAGAAATACTCCATCAAACGTCCAACATTAGTTTTTGAAACTTTGTCTATGTTTAGGATGGGAATCCAAGTCTTTAACAGTGTAAAAAGCTCAGTATGCATGAAACAGCATCCCCCCCCCCTTTAAACTGACTTTATAAAATGAGTTACATCTTGTATAACTAAAAAAAATTAACATTTCTTAACTTATTTTGATGAGTTAAAACTATGTAAAAACATGTTGTCATAACTGTTTTACAGTGTAGTTCTGAACAATACAAATATGACATTTTTTAAGGACCATTTAACCTTGTGTGTGTGTGTGTGTGTGTGTGTGTGTGTGTGTGTGTGTGTGTGTGTGTGTGTGTGTGTGTGTGTGTATGTGTGTTCACACAGCATTTATTGTTACTATTAATGTACAAATAATTACCCCTCAGACTGCTTAATTGGTAGAAGCATTTCCCTTGTTGACCCTGTTAACTAACATCCTCTTTCACTGTTTCTCTTTCATGTGTTTCAGAGATCAAACTCAACACTAGGGTGTTAATGGCACAAAACATGTATCATATAGACATACACGCCTCTTAGTTTTATATTTTGTTAACATGTAATAAAATGTATTTCCCAGTTAAAATAAATATATGTTTGTAGTTGAAGAAAAATGTTTGTGTCTGTATGCTGTTGTTCTGTGTATGAAGGTTCTCTCAGGGACTCAATGCTCTTTAGGGAGGTTTTCTAAGTACATCATGCACATCTTTAATTAGGTCATTTTATAAACAGTGTTTCATCTTCTGAATTCACTTTATCTAAATAATGTTTTTAAGTTTGAGGCCTTTTTGAACATCATGCTCTGTTTGAGGTCTGAAAGAGCAATTTAAAACCTCAAAAATATCCTGAATTACAGGATTATGCAGATATTACTCTGCAAAAAATGCTCTTCTTATTTAGTTTTTTTTCCTTCTTGTTTCCAGTCCAAATATCTAAATATTCTTAAATCAAGATGCATTTACTAGATAAGTAAAATTACATAATATATATATTTTTTCATTTAAAGTTTTTGCTTAAAACAGGCAAATTCTCCTCTCAGTGGGGTGAGAAAAATAGAAATAGAAACAAGACAAAATTACTGAGTAAGAAGAGCATTTTTTGCAGTGTATTTACAGTATCATTCAAAAGTTTTTCTTTTATCTAATATTTTTGAAACATGTTCAATCTCTATTGCTAATCAAGGCTGTATGTTTGATCAAAACACAGTTAAAATAGTAAAATGTTATTACAATTTCAGAAAAAAAATATATTTTTATATATTTTAAAATGTAATGTATTCCTGTGATGTGAAAGCTGAATTTTTAGCATCATTACCCCAGTCTTCAGTCACATGATATTTCTTAAATTATTCTAATATGATGCAAATATGATTTCTTATCATTATCAGTGTTTCAGTTTTTGCTGCTTAATATGTTTGTAGAAACATTCCATTCAAAAGTTTGGGGTAAGATTTAATAACAATAAAAATAATATAAATATTTTTGTTCAGCAATGATGCATTCAATTGATCAAAAGGGACAGTAAAGACATTTATAATGTAACAAAATATTTCTATTTCAAATGAATGCTGTTCTATTAAACTTTCTATTCATCAAAGAATCCTGAAAGGAAATCTATAATCAGTTTATTGCCAAATAATAACTGAATCACTTCATGATGTTTTAAAGGGGGACAGAACATTTTCAGATTGGCGGTCAGACAACACAAAGATAAACTGGCTCTTCTGATGTAATGATGAAAAGAAAGAAGAGTTTAGTGGAGGACAGCGCCACACTTATCGCCCTCTCGGACCACCCTGAACAAACCTATGGGAGCATGAAGGTACTTGAATTGCCTGTTATCTTGGTTTGGAAAAAAGTATAGGTTGTTTATAAAAATCATCAGCGGTCACAAAGAGAGGAAGCTAATTACAAGTTAACAATGCAACACAAACATGCCAAATTTCCTCACATCCCTCACCCTCCACCACTCCACCCTTAAATCCTTGATAAGACACACATTAGAGGCTTTTCCTAGGAATTTTGTTCTTATGATCATTCTTTTTTATATCGCATGGATATAAGTTCTTCATATTGATATCGATAATGGAGATGTGTTCATGTTTGTCACAGACATGTGCGGCACCTCAGGAAAACAAGAATGTATTTAGTGATGGGGTCACCCGAATTGGTGAGTATTATGGAGGAGAAGTTGTGAACATCAAGGAAATGACTTCTGTGTTTATAAAAGTAAACAAGGTTTGCTTGAATTCTGAGAGTTTATGTAATCATGAAATTTACAGTCACTTTGACAAAAAAGTGTTTTTGATTTGTCTCTACTAACAATGTGTTTCCTGTACGAGATTCATCTGTATGTATAATGCCAATCTATGAATGTTTGATAAATTGTTGTTTTTGAAAATGTTAGCCTCTCATGAAAGCATTTAGATGAAGCATTTAGATGAATGCTGAATGCATTTAGATGAATGATTATGTTAAGCATTTGATGAATATGAAAACCACATTTTTAATTTGTTGACAGATTTTGTCTTGGTTTGGGAGGAATCTGTGAATCCCTTGAAGTCAGCAGAATCGGATGAACTCTCATCTGGTTCCTCGCATGATACACACAGGAAATGGAGGACAGAATTCCTTTCCAGACTTCAGGCTGCCGGCCTTCATCAGGAGATGGTACGTAGCTACAGTATGACAAAGTGTGCATGCATATCAAATTCAGTTTAAGTTCTATATTACTCAGAATACAATATATTACTCAGAATACAATATATTACTCAGAATACAATATTACTCAGAATACCAAATGTTTCTGTATTTGGTTACGTTGTGAGTTTTTGCAGTGTTTCTGTATTTGGTTGCGTTGTGAGTATTTGCAGTGTTTCTGTATTTGGTTGCGTTGTGAGTATTTGCAGTGTTTCTGTATTTGTTTGGGTTGTGAGTATTGGCAGTGTTTCTGTATTTGGTTACATTGTGAGTATTTGCAGTGTTTCTGTATTTGGTTGCGTTGTGAGTATTTGCAGTGTTTTTGTATTTGGTTGCATTGTGAGTATTTGCAGTGTTTCTGTATTTGGCTACATTGTGAGTATTTGCAGTGTTTATGTATTTGGTTGTGTTGTGAGTATTTGCAGTGTTTTTGTATTTGGTTGCGTTGTAAGTATTTGCAGTGTTTTTGTATTTGGTTGCGTTGTGATTATTTGTAGTGTTTCTGTATTTGGTTACGTTGTGAGTATTTGAATTGTTTCTGTATTTGGTTGCGTTGTGAGTATTTGCAGTGTTTCTGTATTTGGTTACGTTGTGAGTATTTGTAGTGTTTCTGTATTTGGTTGCGCTGTGAGTATTTGTAGTGTTTCTGTATTTGGTTACGTTGTGAGTATTTGTAGTGTTTCTGTATTTGGTTGCGTTGTGAGTATTTGCAGTGTTTCTGTATTTGGTTGCGTTGTGAGCATTTGTAGTGTTTCTGTATTTGGTTACGTTGTGAGTATTTGCAGTCTTTCTGTATTTGGTTGCGTTGTGAGTATTTGCAGTGTTTCTGTATTTGGTTGTGTTGTGAGTATTTGCAGTGTTTCTGTATTTGGTTAAGTTGTGAGTATTTGCAGTCTTTCTCTATTTGGTTGCGTTGTGAGTATTTGCAGTGTTTCTGTATTTGGTTGCATTGTGAGCATTTGCAGTGTTTCTGTATTTGGTTGCATTATGAGTATTTGCAGTGTTTCTGTATTTGCTTGCATTGTGAGTATTTGCAGTGTTTGTATTTGGTTGTGTTGTGAGTATTTGCAGTGTTTTGTATTTGGTTGGGTTGTGAGTATTTGCAGCGTTTCTCTATTTGGTTGTGTTGTGAGTATTTGCAGCGTTTCTGTATTTGGTTGTGTTGTGAGTATTTGCAGTGTTTCTGTATTTGGTTGTGTTGTGAGTATTTGCAGTGTTTCTGTATTTGGTTGTGTTGTGAGTATTTGCAGTGTTTCTGTATTTGGTTGTGTTGTGAGTATTTGCAGTGTTTTGTATTTGGTTGCATTGTGAGTATTTGCAGCGTTTCTGTATTTGGTTGGGTTGTGAGTATTTGCAGTGTTTCTGTATTTGGTTGTGTTGTCAGTATTTGCAGTGTTTTGTATTTGGTTGTGTTAGGAGTATTTGTAGTGTTTCTGTATTTGGTTGCGTTGTGAGTATTTGCAGTGTTTCTGTATTTGGTTGCGGTGTGAGTATTTGTAGTGTTTCTGTATTTGGTTGCGTTGTGAGTATTTGCAGCGTTTCTGTATTTGGTTGGGTTGTGAGTATTTGCAGTGTTTCTGTATTTGGTTGTGTTGTCAGTATTTGCAGTGTTTTGTATTTGGTTGCATTGTGAGTATTTGCAGTGTTTCTGTATTTGATTACGCTGTGAGTATTTGCAGTGTTTTGTATTTGGTTGTGTTAGGAGTATTTGTAGTGTTTCTGTATTTGGTTGCATTGTGAGTATTTGCAGTGTTTCTGTATTTGGTTGCGCTGTGAGTATTTGTAGTGTTTCTGTATTTGGTTGCGTTGTGAGTATTTGCAGTCTTTCTGTATTTGGTTGCATTGTGAGTATTTGCAGTGTTTCTGTATTTGGTTGTGTTGTGAGTATTTGCAGTGTTTCTGTATTTGGTTACGTTGTGAGTATTTGCAGTTTTTCTGTATTTGGTTACGTTGTGAGTATTTACAGTGTTTTTGTATTTGGTTACGTTGTGAGTATTTGCAGTGTTTTTGTATTTGGTTGCGTTGTGAGCATTTGCAGTGTTTCTGTATTTGGTTGTGTTGTGAGTATTTGCAGTGTTTCTGTATTTGGTTACGTTGTGAGTATTTACAGTGTTTTTGTATTTGGTTACGTTGTGAGTATTTGCAGTGTTTCTGTATTTGGTTACGTTGTGAGTATTTGCAGTGTTTCTGTATTTGGTTGCGTTGTGAGTATTTGCAGTGTTTCTGTTTTTGGTTACGTTGTGAGCATTTGCAGTGTTTTTGTATTTGATTACGTTGTGAGCTTTTGCAGTGTTTCTGTATTTGGTTACGTTGTGAGCATTTGTAGTGTTTCTGTTTTTGGTTACGTTGTGAGTATTTGCAGTGTTTCTGTATTTGGTTACGTTGTGAGTATTTGCAGTGTTTCTGTATTTGGTTGCGTTGTGAGTATTTGCAGTGTTTCTGTATTTGGTTGCGTTGTGGGCATTTGCAGTGTTTCTGTATTTGGTTGCGTTGTGAGTATTTGCAGTGTTTCTGTATTGGTTGCGTTATGAGTATTTGTAGTGTTTCTGTATTTGGTTGCGTTGTGAGTATTTGCAGTGTTTTTGTACTTGGTTGCATTGTGAGTATTTGCAGTGTTTCTGTATTTGGTTGCGTTGTGAGCATTTGCAGTGTTTTTGTATTTGGTTGTGTTGTGAGTATTTGCAGTGTTTCTGTATTTGGTTGTGTTGTGAGTATTTGCAGTGTTTCTGTATTTGGTTGTGCTGTGATTATTTGTAGTGTTTCTGTATTTGGTTACGTTGTGAGTATTTGAATTGTTTCTGTATTTGGTTGC
Organism: Pseudorasbora parva; assembly: GCF_024679245.1. Taxonomy (NCBI): domain Eukaryota; kingdom Metazoa; phylum Chordata; class Actinopteri; order Cypriniformes; family Gobionidae; genus Pseudorasbora; species Pseudorasbora parva. The sequence continues at coordinate 13,313,685 of NC_090179.1, forward strand.
GTTGTGAGTATTTGCAGTGTTTCTGTATTTGGTTACGTTGTGAGTATTTGTAGTGTTTCTGTATTTGGTTGCGCTGTGAGTATTTGTAGTGTTTCTGTATTTGGTTACGTTGTGAGTATTTGTAGTGTTTCTGTATTTGGTTGCGCTGTGAGTATTTGTAGTGTTTCTGTATTTGGTTACGTTGTGAGTATTTGTAGTGTTTCTGTATTTGGTTGCGTTGTGAGTATTTGCAGTGTTTCTGTATTTGGTTACGTTGTGAGCATTTGTAGTGTTTCTGTATTTGGTTACGTTGTGAGTATTTGCAGTCTTTCTGTATTTGGTTGCGTTGTGAGTATTTGCAGTGTTTCTGTATTTGGTTGTGTTGTGAGTATTTGCAGTGTTTCTGTATTTGGTTAAGTTGTGAGTATTTGCAGTCTTTCTCTATTTGGTTGCGTTGTGAGTATTTGCAGTGTTTCTGTATTTGGTTGCATTGTGAGCATTTGCAGTGTTTCTGTATTTGGTTGCATTATGAGTATTTGCAGTGTTTCTGTATTTGCTTGCATTGTGAGTATTTGCAGTGTTTGTATTTGGTTGTGTTGTGAGTATTTGCAGTGTTTTGTATTTGGTTGGGTTGTGAGTATTTGCAGCGTTTCTCTATTTGGTTGTGTTGTGAGTATTTGCAGCGTTTCTGTATTTGGTTGTGTTGTGAGTATTTGCAGTGTTTCTGTATTTGGTTGTGTTGTGAGTATTTGCAGTGTTTCTGTATTTGGTTGTGTTGTGAGTATTTGCAGTGTTTCTGTATTTGGTCGCGTTGTAAGCATTTGCAGTGTTTCTGTATTTGGTTGTGTTGTGAGTATTTGCAGTGTTTCTGTATTTGGTTGTGTTGTGAGTATTTGCAGTGTTTTGTATTTGGTTGCATTGTGAGTATTTGCAGCGTTTCTGTATTTGGTTGGGTTGTGAGTATTTGCAGTGTTTCTGTATTTGGTTGTGTTGTCAGTATTTGCAGTGTTTTGTATTTGGTTGTGTTAGGAGTATTTGTAGTGTTTCTGTATTTGGTTGCGATGTGAGTATTTGCAGTGTTTCTGTATTTGGTTGCGGTGTGAGTATTTGTAGTGTTTCTGTATTTGGTTACGTTGTGAGTATTTGAATTGTTTCTGTATTTGGTTGCGTTGTGAGTATTTGCAGTGTTTCTGTATTTGGTTACGTTGTGAGTATTTGTAGTGTTTCTGTATTTGGTTGCGCTGTGAGTATTTGTAGTGTTTCTGTATTTGGTTACGTTGTGAGTATTTGTAGTGTTTCTGTATTTGGTTGTGTTGTGAGTATTTGCAGTGTTTCTGTATTTGGTTACGTTGTGAGTATTTGCAGTTTTTCTGTATTTGGTTACGTTGTGAGTATTTACAGTGTTTTTGTATTTGGTTACGTTGTGAGTATTTGCAGTGTTTTTGTATTTGGTTGCGTTGTGAGCATTTGCAGTGTTTCTGTATTTGGTTGTGTTGTGAGTATTTGCAGTGTTTCTGTATTTGGTTACGTTGTGAGTATTTGCAGTGTTTCTGTATTTGGTTGCGTTGTGAGTATTTGCAGTGTTTCTGTATTTGGTTGCGTTGTGGGCATTTGCAGTGTTTCTGTATTTGGTTGCGTTGTGAGTATTTGCAGTGTTTCTGTATTGGTTGCGTTATGAGTATTTGTAGTGTTTCTGTATTTGGTTGCGTTGTGAGTATTTGCAGTGTTTTTGTACTTGGTTGCATTGTGAGTATTTGCAGTGTTTCTGTATTTGGTTGCGTTGTGAGCATTTGCAGTGTTTTTGTATTTGGTTGTGTTGTGAGTATTTGCAGTGTTTCTGTATTTGGTTGTGTTGTGAGTATTTGCAGTGTTTCTGTATTTGGTTGTGCTGTGATTATTTGTAGTGTTTCTGTATTTGGTTACGTTGTGAGTATTTGAATTGTTTCTGTATTTGGTTGCGTTGTGAGTATTTGCAGTGTTTCTGTATTTGGTTACGTTGTGAGTATTTGTAGTGTTTCTGTATTTGGTTGCGCTGTGAGTATTTGTAGTGTTTCTGTATTTGGTTACGTTGTGAGTATTTGTAGTGTTTCTGTATTTGGTTGCGCTGTGAGTATTTGTAGTGTTTCTGTATTTGGTTACGTTGTGAGTATTTGTAGTGTTTCTGTATTTGGTTGCGTTGTGAGTATTTGCAGTGTTTCTGTATTTGGTTACGTTGTGAGCATTTGTAGTGTTTCTGTATTTGGTTACGTTGTGAGTATTTGCAGTCTTTCTGTATTTGGTTGCGTTGTGAGTATTTGCAGTGTTTCTGTATTTGGTTGTGTTGTGAGTATTTGCAGTGTTTCTGTATTTGGTTAAGTTGTGAGTATTTGCAGTCTTTCTCTATTTGGTTGCGTTGTGAGTATTTGCAGTGTTTCTGTATTTGGTTGCATTGTGAGCATTTGCAGTGTTTCTGTATTTGGTTGCATTATGAGTATTTGCAGTGTTTCTGTATTTGCTTGCATTGTGAGTATTTGCAGTGTTTGTATTTGGTTGTGTTGTGAGTATTTGCAGTGTTTTGTATTTGGTTGGGTTGTGAGTATTTGCAGCGTTTCTCTATTTGGTTGTGTTGTGAGTATTTGCAGCGTTTCTGTATTTGGTTGTGTTGTGAGTATTTGCAGTGTTTCTGTATTTGGTTGTGTTGTGAGTATTTGCAGTGTTTCTGTATTTGGTTGTGTTGTGAGTATTTGCAGTGTTTCTGTATTTGGTCGCGTTGTAAGCATTTGCAGTGTTTCTGTATTTGGTTGTGTTGTGAGTATTTGCAGTGTTTCTGTATTTGGTTGTGTTGTGAGTATTTGCAGTGTTTTGTATTTGGTTGCATTGTGAGTATTTGCAGCGTTTCTGTATTTGGTTGGGTTGTGAGTATTTGCAGTGTTTCTGTATTTGGTTGTGTTGTCAGTATTTGCAGTGTTTTGTATTTGGTTGTGTTAGGAGTATTTGTAGTGTTTCTGTATTTGGTTGCGATGTGAGTATTTGCAGTGTTTCTGTATTTGGTTGCGGTGTGAGTATTTGTAGTGTTTCTGTATTTGGTTGCGTTGTGAGTATTTGCAGCGTTTCTGTATTTGGTTGGGTTGTGAGTATTTGCAGTGTTTCTGTATTTGGTTGTGTTGTCAGTATTTGCAGTGTTTTGTATTTGGTTGCATTGTGAGTATTTGCAGTGTTTCTGTATTTGATTACGCTGTGAGTATTTGCAGTGTTTTGTATTTGGTTGTGTTAGGAGTATTTGTAGTGTTTCTGTATTTGGTTGCGTTGCGAGTATTTGCAGTGTTTCTGTATTTGGTTGCGCTGTGAGTATTTGTAGTGTTTCTGTATTTGGTTGCGTTGTGAGTATTTGCAGTCTTTCTGTATTTGGTTGCATTGTGAGTATTTGCAGTGTTTCTGTATTTGGTTGTGTTGTGAGTATTTGCAGTGTTTCTGTATTTGGTTACGTTGTGAGTATTTGCAGTTTTTCTGTATTTGGTTACGTTGTGAGTATTTACAGTGTTTTTGTATTTGGTTACGTTGTGAGTATTTGCAGTGTTTTTGTATTTGGTTGCGTTGTGAGCATTTGCAGTGTTTCTGTATTTGGTTGTGTTGTGAGTATTTGCAGTGTTTCTGTATTTGGTTACGTTGTGAGTATTTACAGTGTTTTTGTATTTGGTTACGTTGTGAGTATTTGCAGTGTTTCTGTATTTGGTTACGTTGTGAGTATTTGCAGCGTTTCTCTATTTGGTTGTGTTGTGAGTATTTGCAGTGTTTCTGTTTTTGGTTACGTTGTGAGCATTTGCAGTGTTTTTGTATTTGATTGCGTTGTGAGCTTTTGCAGTGTTTCTGTATTTGGTTACGTTGTGAGCATTTGTAGTGTTTCTGTTTTTGGTTACGTTGTGAGTATTTGCAGTGTTTCTGTATTTGGTTACGTTGTGAGTATTTGCAGTGTTTCTGTATTTGGTTACGTTGTGAGCATTTGCAGTGTTTCTGTATTTGGTTGCGTTGTGAGTATTTGCAGTGTTTCTGTATTTGGTTACGTTGTGAGCATTTGCAGTGTTTCTGTATTTGGTTGCATTGTGAGTATTTGCAGCGTTTCTGTATTTGGTTGCGTTGTGAGTATTTGCAGTGTTTCTGTATTTGGTTGGGTTGTGAGTATTTGCAGTGTTTCTGTATTTGGTTGCGTTGTGAGTATTTGCAGCGTTTCTGTATTTGGTTGCGTTGTGAGTATTTTTAGCGTTTCTGTATTTGGTTGCATTGTGAGTATTTGCAGCGTTTCTGTATTTGGTTGCGTTGTGAGTATTTGCAGTGTTTCTGTATTTAGTTGCGTTGTGAGTATTTGCAGTGTTTCTGTATTTGGTTACGTTGTGAGTATTTGCAGCGTTTCTGTATTTGGTTACGTTGTGAGTATTTGCAGTGTTTCTGTATTTGGTTGTGTTGTGAGTATTTGTAGTGTTTCTGTATTTGGTTGCGTTGTGAGTATTTGCCGTGTTTTGTATTTGGTTGCGTTGTGAGTATTTGCATTGTTTCTGTATTTGGTTGCGTTTTGAGTATTTGCCGTGTTTCTGTATTTGGTTGCATTGTGAGTATTTGCAGTGATTCTGTATTTGGTTGCATTGTGAGTATTTGCAGTGTTTCTGTATTTGGTTGCCTTGTGAGTATTTGCCGTGTTTCTGTATTTGGTTGCGTTGTGAGTATTTGCAGCGTGTAGCACATTTGCTGAAAAACTGATGAAGATGTTTTCTTATTTTGCTGTGTTTTTTTGTCTATTTATCTATATTTCTGTCATTGCATGTCATCATTAGCTGTGTCTGCTAAGCCTTTAGTATATACTACATAATATAATTATGCAATCTGGAGATTCAATGATTTTCATTTGTAGGTTTTTGCAGTGCATAACCTGCAGTGCATTTCACTCCTTAAAAGATAGCATTCATTTATAGTGTATGGATAAAACAAAAAACACTGATATATTTCCAAATATCTCAATGTTGATCTGAATATACACAGAAAAGTACACTTTCTGATGTAATGTCTTTCTCCTACTGTGAATGTGTCTCAGAAAGAGGTTGTGCAAGGAAAAACAAAAACCACTTATGTCCTTCTGAGCGCACCCTGGAGTGTTCTGTGTTATTACGCTGAGGAGATCAGCATTCGAGTGCCATTACAGGTAAAGCTGTTCACAAGGTAAATTATACACATACTCAATAAATCTTAACTGTTCTTCTCTTGGGTGATTTCAGGTTGTGACAACTCCAATATCAAACTGGTCTGAGAACATCCTAGAAAAACTGCACATCCCAAACATAATGGCACAAGATGTTCCTAACCTTCCACCAGACTACTATACCTGCCAGTTTCGCACCAATAAACTAGAGAGGTACTGATCCATAATGATCCAAATAAGGCACAATTTTTTACTCTGTAGCTTTTTATTAATTTTTCATCAGCGTTGAGTAAAGTTACTTAGTAATGTGTTACAATATTGTGTTACTCCCTAAAAAAGCAACTAATTATATTATTTATTTTTTATATGGAAAGCAATGCTTTACATTACTTCTGTGTTACCTTTTCTCATCAGGGTTAAGACTATCTCTCTACAGGCCTTACGGGTGTTTTTTGTTAACTGATAAGTTATTTTTTGGAAGTGTTTATTGCAGTAACGCATGTCTAAGTGACTACATTGTGGAGAAGAGAGAATTTAAATTTGGTAGTTTAAAATATGTTGTTCATATTATTGATATATAATTAATTAATTAAAGGGAAAAGTAATGTGGATTACTTTTCTTAAAAGAAAGTACAAATTCAAATATGAATGTGTAAATTATCAATGCATTACTTTATTTGTTACATTAAAACATGTAACAAATAAAGGTTTTTGATAATGTGTTATCCCAACACATTTAAAAATGTTATGCATTCTCCTTATTCTTTATATTTTTGGATGAGGAATACCCCAAACCCACTTTTTCATAATAAAGTAAATAAGATTTTATGTGCAGCTTGCCGTTTCCATCCAGTGATCCAATATCCCGGCATTTGCAAAAATAATAATAATTAAAAAAAATTACATGGATGAAAACAAAGCTATTGTGAAGGAAGGGAGTGAAAAAAATATTGTACTGTAAACATGTATTCAAACCCCCTCGTGCTTAACAAAGAGGATATGAGCCTGTCATGTAACATGCAGTTCATACACTTCAGTGTTTACATGGAGTTAGCACCTCCTTAAAACAAACACATCACACACTCCCAATACACACTTATGCAAAGTGCTTGCTGAGTCAAATGGACAGTATCGACACATACTTACACACACTTGCAAACAACATATCAAAACTGTTAATATTTGATAACAAATTATAATTAATATAATATAATATAATATAATATAATATAATATAATATAATATAATATAATATAATATAATATAATATAATATAATATAATATAATATAATATAATAATTTATTTTTACAACTTCGCCTCAGTTGTACTGTCATTTTCACCCCAACTTACAATTTTGGACATATTACGTTTTTTTCAAACGATTATTTGTTTACCAAGGAGAGAACGGACTCAGAGAAGAGCTTAAACATGAAACGTGACGTCTCGTGTAATGTAAATATCACGTGTGAACTGAATATTTGTAATGTGCATCATTACCAATCAAGCTATTACATGTGTTTACTGTTATAAAAAGTGTGTGTTTACTTACACTAACCTTTAATTCTGCTTTTAGGTTTCTTGGTCATGAAAACAAGGACACTTTTTTCAAGACCACACAGAGGCACCAGATAGTAAGTTTCAAGAGTTTGTTCTTAAAAAAATGAAGGATTTTTTTTGGTCTTAGTCCACTTTTACTTACCATTCTGTTTCTCATACAGTTGCTGATTTGCTAGTTTTCTGTCATTTCTCTGTCCTTGTTCTAAAGCTATATGAGATATTAGCCAGGACTCCATATGGAGTGTTGAAGAGAGGGGAGGTTGGAGTCGGCAGGCTGGTTAGAGAGAACGTTCTCACTGCTGCTTTTCCTTTACATGAGGTACAGTAAAAGTCTCTTACATAATATCTGAACATTACCTTAAAGGGTTAGTTCACCCAAAAAATGAAATTTATGTCATTAATGACTCACCCTAATGTCGGTCCTCACCCATAAGACCTCCGTTCATCTTCAGATAACAGTTTAAGATATTTTATATTTAGTCTGGCAGCATATCTAAGTGTAGGCAATATAGGTAGGTCTTACGGATGTGAAACGACATTAGGGTGAGTCATTAGTGACAAATTTCATTTTTTGGTGAACTAACCCTTTAATAAACACACTTTTTATCTGCATATTACTCCTTTTTGCATTTGCATGCTGTGGTACGTAAAGTCAACATGAAATCAAATTGGACTTACATTCTTAATGCATGTTTTGCACCATTCCACAAATATGTTTATGTTCATAATCTTTCCTCAAAATCAACTAACTTGATCTACGTTAAATAAATTTCCTTTTTTGTCTGACACCATTTGCAAAGCAAAATGTCAAATTACGAAAGCAAAATGAGTTTTCAAACAAAATTGCTGGGTTTGAACAAGTGAAAGATTTGTGTTCTTGTCATTAGGGTCCATTTGAGATACAGAAGACTTCAATAGATCCACAGTCCCTAAACATGAGGCAGATTCTTCATCACTACTGGGCTCGCTGGGCTTGCTGGAGGAAGTACCAACCTCTGGATCACATTCGTGAATACTTTGGCGAAAAGATAGCACTCTACTTTGCATGGCTGGGTATAATAATTTTTTGATTATCTTTTACCATCATTTCAATTCGATTCATTTCATTGTTTGCCGTGTTTGTTGTATTTAAGTTCCGTTGTTTCTTTCAGTTGATTGTCAGTCCTCATGACATTTTACTTGGTTGTTTTGTTAAAGGTGGGGTAAGTTGGTAACCGTCATGTTTCAAATCACCAAAACAAACACCCCCAAAAGGGTCTCAGCCCTGTTTTGATAGCTCCGCCCCATACATACGTAACCCAGGCATCAACTATGGCAGAATCTGTGTTAATAATCCAGGTCGAATATTCAATAAAAAGTCACCGCTTCAATCACAAAAACACAAACCGTTCTCATGAACAACTCGATAGTACACAAGCTCGATAATCCAGCTAAATAAATATTACAATTATGACCGGATAAGTGTTATATAGATCATGAAAAGAGGAAACAAACATATATCAGGAGTATAGTATCTTACTTGTGGGACACATTTTGTGAGCTGGCGCTTGAGACAGACAGTGAGGAGATTTAGATGCTCCATACGGTTTGGAAATGAACGGGTCTTTATCATCGCTGAAGCGAGTGACAATACGATCACAAATGGACAAACAAGCGAACATGACACACGAGCATATTCAAGCAAAAGCAGCATATATCAGCTCTCGGCTAATATCCCTCATGTGTGTCGTGTGTTTTTAGTAATGACGTGCACTGAGTCTCTCTTCTCACCATCATTAGTAGCCACGCCCCTTACCTGATGACTGTCTACAAGTTTGTTATTGCACTCGGCCCGAGTCCGTTTTGTAAAACGGTTTTGAAATAACACTTACCCCACCTTTAAAAAAACCTCTTTTAAACCTCTGCGCTTAGATCATTTCACTTAAATTTATTTCAACTAACGGTGACAGAATAGGAAAACTTTATAATAGGACTAAATAATAACAGTCTACAGTTTTAACCAATATTGCAATCGGCCTTTGAATGCAGCTTTCGAAGAGCAGCTTATGACTGACTTTCTGCTCTTATTTCTTTTTTCTGTAGGTTTCTACACAGGCTGGTTATTACCAGCAGCAGTAGTGGGTTTTATTATATTTCTATTTGGTATCTGGCTGATGGTCACCGACGTGCCAGCGTAAGTATTATCACAGACTTAATAACTGCATAATGTTGATGACTCAGCACTGATGCTGCCTCTTGACCCCTGTGCTCTGTGCCGATAACTTTTCCACAGAGAAGAGCTGTGCTCCAGTGGAGACACCTTTGTCATGTGTCCACTTTGCAACATCTGCAGCTACTGGAACCTCTCCAGCATCTGCTATACTTATAAGGTGACATTTCTACAAGTTTTTTTTAAAAATAATTTATTGCATTTTCACATTCGCTGTGAACTAGGCTATCACATGTTGTACTCAAAATACTTGTTCATAAATTTGTAATAGGCAGGCTTACTATTTGACAATGGAGGAACTGTGTTCTTCAGTATATTCATGTCTCTGTGGGCGGTCACCTTCCTGGAGTACTGGAAGCGCACAAGCTCCATACTCTCCCACCGATGGGACTGTTCTGAATTTGAAGACATAGAGGTGATTAAGCTGCTTGTCTAAACCTTTAATATGTACAAGTCTCCAGGCTTGAGCAATTCAACAAATATTTTAGCTAATAGAATAACAATATAATGCTTTGCCTCCATTTATTTCCCTAATATTTTCATTCTGACGTCAGGAGAGGCCAAGACCAGAATTTACCGCATTGGCCCCAATGACGGTCCGTAATCCTGTGACTGGGGCTGAGGAGCCCTATTTTCCAGAGACTCAACGACTGAGTCGTACTCTAACCGGCAACATGGTCATCATTCTAATGGTTAGTCGATGGATTTCCATTGTACATCTTCAACAATGCAAACTAAATTTTAAAATCATCATGGTTGAATTTTCTTCTTTGTGCTTGCAGATTGCCATGGTCTTAATATTCCTAATGGGCATCATCCTGTATCGGTCCATTCTAAGCATAATTATCTACAGATCTCAGAGTGCCTTCTTCATTTTTTCAGTAAGTTTCTTTCTGTTCCTTTTGAATCCTGACCATATTATCTTCATAATAGTTAAAAAAATCTCTTTGATCAGATACATTTGCATATATATTTATATTAGCATGCCCTTGTGAAAAAGAAGTACACTTGGTGGAAGTATAAAGTTCTCACTGAATTTAAATGTTTCCATACACTTAACTGAATGTTAATGGTAGTTAAAATATTTAAATTTAAATTAACTGTAATTAGCTAAACTTTTTGGAGTGCTTTTTTGGCAGCTTAAGTGGGACTTGTTCATTGCATAATTACTATTTGTTTCAGAATGTTTGCAAAATGATAAAATGTAATGTCCTTTTTACATTTACATGCTTTCAGCATGTTGGTTGCCGCAGCAAAATACCCCAAACTACCCCGAATATTTATTTACAAAAAGAAACAAATGTATACATGTTGGAGAAAACACTTAGGAGCAAAAGGATACCAACATAGATGCAGTAAGAGATGTAAGACCAGACAAGGAACTGAACTGAGCAGGGAACATATACAACAACTAAGGGGCCATTTACACAACAAAAACAAGCCCATCATTTACATGACAACTGCATTTATGAGGTCTGAAAACGCAAACATTTGCAGTCCAATCGGAAGACAGAACGTCATAGGCGGGCGACGTCTCGGGCCCAGAAACTATAAAGCACCCACCAACACAAACAAGTACTAGCTTCTGAAAAAGGCTGAAGTAAGATGATCATGGGCATGCAGGGAGTATGGCAGGGTTACGCAGCATCTCGTTCCCTATTCAGGGAACTAAGGTTACATACATAACCGAGACGTTCCCTTTCAAGGGAACTCGGGCTGCATCGAAACGGTGTGAGAACGCAATACCCACATCACCAAAAGATCAAGTGACCATATGTGTGAATCCGAAGTGCACACGATTACGACAACACCTTCATCCCAACCGTGGAGCCGACATCCAGTTCATAGAACCTGACGAATGTATGCGGTGAGGATCAGCCTGCCGAAATTGCAAACATCTTGAAGTTAAGCCCCTGACAATAGAGCTTTAGAAGAAGGAGAAGGCTGTCCGGCCGCCTTATAAGCGAGTGAGATGGCCTCAATCACCTATCTGCTCATTATCTGCTTGGATGCAGGGTACCTCTTCTTATGTGATCCAAAACAAACAAATAACTGATCAAATGACTGATTTTCTCCAAAGGGCAGCTCTGTAGACGTAGGCATCCAACCTATACAGGTCATAGCAGATTAAGTTTCTCTTGGTCCGACGTCCCGAAAGGAGGAGGACAGAAAGCCTGCAGAACAATAGGACCTACAGTGCTTGTGGGAACTTTAGGAATGTAACCCGGTCTAGAATGTAGAAAAGCTTTCACCATACCGTACTATAGCCATAGTGTGCAGACACACTGCGGCCTGACCTGCTGCCGAGCATGCTTTACCCAACAACGCCGATGTTGTCTTCAGCGGTTTGGTGGGTAGTGTTGGGGCTGTAAGCGATGATGCAGCTGAGTGAGAGAGATGACTCGCAAGCGTCTCTTGAACCCTAGGCATCGCCCCATAACAATCCTGCTTTAGCCCTAAGATGTTGCTATAAGAAGATGTTGCTATAAGAAGATGTTTGAGGGCTAAAGACACAATATGATGCCAGCTACTTCCAGGACTTCAACACCTTGGTGTGGAGGTCTGGAAAGAAAAGCAAGCCCCGAGGATGAGGTTGCAGTGCACGAGAAAGTAGGAAGCACTCATCTAAAAAATTTTTTGATGAGGCTCCGATCTTTCTACTGGCCAGTCAATACTCAATCTGGCCACTGCCCTCGTGAGCACCTCTAACAGCTCCTTTCTAGCAGGTGACTGAAGTGGCAAATCTTCAGTAGCGATGCTCTCAACGTCCACCTCCTCAGAGCTGGATAGTTGGAGCACCGGTGCCCCACCCGGGGAGGAAGAAACCACAGGGCGGGCTTCCAAACCCCGAGACGAGGCACTGGATCTCACAGGTGAAGGCTGAGATAGGGATGGGTCCGTCTCAAACCCCTCTGTAAGATCCATTTGTGAACCCCACGACTGAAGCCACCGCTTTGCCTCAGCAGCAGCGGGAACTGAGCCACGAGGAACGTGAGCCAAACCACCCCCCTCAAAGAGTGCTCGGCGGGAGCGCAGCGTTCTTAACGGTAGCCACTCACAATGCTCACAACCATCTCCCTCGAAGGCTGGCTAAGCATGCTGCTCTCCCAGAAAAGCAACACACATAGAATGTGTATCCCCACCTGTGATAAAACGAGGACAGGGATGAACACATCTAGTAAATTGTTGTCCACTCGCCATATTTTAGTTTTTCTTTTGTTTCTTTTAAACAAAGGTGGAAAACTTCTGCCTAGCTTTTCACTAAAGACAGACAAAAAAACAAATTTGACAGACAGTGATTCACACCGATTACTTACTGTAGCTCAACAGGTACTTACTGTACCTGTTTGTGTTGGCGGGTGCTTTATATTTTCCGAGACGTCACCCGCCTATGACGTTCCGTCTTCTGATTCTACATGCGCTTCATGACGCAATCACACAGAGGCCTTTAGCGTTTTCAACAGCGTTTCGACGCAACCTGAGTTCCCTTCAAAGGGAAATACAATAATCGTCTCGAAGGACAATTATGGCGTCAAGTGCATGTGTATTACGTTTTTAGTCTATGCGTGTAGTGTCTCTTTACAAAGTGAGATCGCCAATTACTGGCCTGTCAGCAGAACACAGCATTTTGTTTAGTTTTTCATGGATCCTTGTGCATGGGGATCACTTTGACAAGGTTGTCATCTGTACTAAAAAAAAACGCAACGGAAAAACTTTTCTGATTTTAGTGCATCATTGTTGTGTAAACTTAATTAACTAAATTAATGTTAAAGGTATAGTTCACCCACAAATTATCCCATAATTCAAGACATCCTAGATATGACCTTCTTCTTTTAGATTAATGCAATAGTTATATTAAAGCTATATAAAAAATTCTCCTGGCTAATCCAAGCATTATAATGGCAGTGAATGGCAGCCCAAAATTTAAAGTCCAAAAAAGCGTGCGTCCATCCATTATAAAAGTGCTCCACAGGGCTCCAGGGGGTTAATAAAGAACTTCTGAAGCAAAACCATGCATTTGTGTAAGAAATATATCCATATTTAAAACTTTATAAAGTAAAATATGTAGCTTTCGCTGGACCGCGTTCTGTATTAAACTTACAAAGAAAGTTTAACTCCTCTCGCAGTTCAAAACGCTTACGCTACGTTCGACACTATCGTTGTGCCAGTTACGCTTTTTCCTCGTGCTAATACTTGTGCCGATGTAAACCAACCATTGCTTAAAGGAGTACTTCAGCGTTGGGAAGATGAATCTGTATTTAAACTGGCTCGTTAATGTAGTAGAAATGTGAAATATTTTTTTTTATTTAGTGCTTTCTAGACTGAGAAAAGACAGAAAATGTATTTGTGACCGCGTTCATTTTCATAAAATCAGTTAGAGAATAAACACTACAATTAAAAACTAAACGTGTCTGTTTAATATGTGATTTAGCCACTGAGGGAGTCTCACAGCCCAAAATGCTGCAGGAGTCAGATTGACAGTCATGGATGAGCTCGTGATGAGAGCTGAGGTAAACGCATCCGTGGCATAGATTCACAGCGCATGTTCAGTCTGGCGCGTTTTCAGTTCATGCCTTTGAAAGCTTAACTTTCATAGGAATTAGTTTGAGAAGTTGAAAGACTTACTTTGCTCTGCTGGCCGCACCGTTTAAACATGAATGCCTGAGGCTGCGGATGTCCCATCCCACCTGCGTGAGTTGACAACATGCGTAAAATGGCTCCCTCTGCTGGCTATAGTCTTTAGCCTCTGGCCAACAATTCCTCCGATGGTGCAAATTGACGATATTTGCGTCATGGTAGGAATTTTTCCAGAAATAAAATGCATTAGTCTCTCGTCTCAGGTGGCTATGAGAGGGGGGAGCACAATCATTCAAATATACTCCAGGGTTTCTTCTGATTCAAAGCCATATGCTAATCGCTGAAGGAACCCTTTAATCACATATTGCAGCACAGTTTTAACATAATGTTTTGCTGACTAAGAGAGTTTTTTCACCCCTGTAGGCTGGAAGGATAGCTAGCCTTACTGGATCTATGTTAAATTTGCTGGTTATTCTGTTGTTGTCACGGCTCTATACTTACCTGGCCCAAATTCTGACACAATGGGGTAAGCTATTTCATATCTTCACATAATATTTAGATATTTCTTTATGCAACAACAAAGTATTCTCCTCTTCCTTCTATCAGAAATGCACCGCACCCAGACCAAATATGAGGACGCGTTCATCCTCAAGGTTTTCATCTTCCAGTTTGTCAACTTCTACTCATCTCCTGTTTACATTGCGTTTTTCAAGGGAAGGTGGGTGTGCAGTAAGAATCAATGAATATGTATGAAGATTCAATATTCATCTAATATTTGATCTGTTCTACAGGTTTGTTGGATACCCTGGAAACTATAACACACTCCTAGGAATCCGAAATGAGGATGTGAGTGTTTACAATGTTGCAAAAAGCAAACACGTTTTCACAAAGCCCTCCTTTGTTGTAAAAAAAAAAAAAAATACACAACCACAATACACAATATTTCCCCCTCAATAATGAGAAAAATTCCGGAAAAATATGCAAAAAAGGAATATCTAATTAATACATGTGTGTAACATGGCTGTGTCCTTCTTTTATAAAGTGTGGCTCCTCTGGATGTCTCATTGAACTAGCTCAAGAGCTGTTAGTCATCATGGTGGGCAAACAGGTCATCAGCAACATCCAGGAATTTGTCTTGCCGTAGGTCTTATGTTCTATTCATCTTCTTTAAAATGTAGTTTACTCATTGTAGTGTATTTTATTATATGCCTAAGAAATTCATTCTCTTTCCAACAGTAAATTAAAGACATGGTGGCACAGGAGGAAGCTGAAGCCAGCTCCCAGTCAGGAGGTGATAGATGAACCTGATACAGAGCCAGAGATCAATCCATGGGAAACAAACTATCAGCTGCTGGTGTGTGAGGGGCTGTTCGATGAGTATCTAGAAATGGGTCAGAACTCATTTTTCATTATTTTATCCCCCTACACTGCCCCTGCCCCCCATCACCGGACACATTTTCAAAAAAGATCACTTAGTATGATTTATAAGATGTTTTCCTCACGGGGACCAAAAAATGTCCCCACAAGGAGAAGGATTTCATATATTGCCATCTTTTGTGGGGACATATTTTCCCTATAACATCCAAAATTGAATTGAACGTTGGACGCTTAAACATTTTGAATCCACTCGCACGTCCAAAGCGAATTGGATGCGCAAAGCGAAAGTAAAACGAAAACGATATAGCTTGTTCCTCCATGTTGACTGAGTGACTCCGGGCGGGCCTGCCCCTGTTTATCATGTCGCTTCACCACATGGCAGCAGTAAGCAGGCTCCTGATTGGTTAACGTGAACAGACGCCAAAGTTCAGAATTTTCAACTCGAGCATCAGACCGAAATTCGCTTCAAATGCGTGAATGCACAAAAGGGCACCAAATAAAGTCACCCGTGCTTAAATAACACCAAATAAAGTCACTCAATTTGCATCTTTTCACAGCTCAAACAATGTCTCCGACAAGTAAGATACGATACTCCTAATATATGTTTGCTTACTCTTTTCATGAACTAATTATAACCCTTATCCAGTCATAACTGTAATATGTCGTTAGCGGGACTGTCGTGCTTGTGTTCTATAGAGTTGTTCATGAGAACAGTTTGATCGCTATCTCTAATCTTGTCATAATTGTAATATGTCGTTAGCGGGACTGTCGGATCGTGCTATAGAGCTGTTCATGAGAACAGTTTGTGATTTTGTGATCGCTATGACTCTAATCTGGTCCTAATTGTAATATGTTCGTTAGTTGGGCTGTCTTGCTCGTGTACTATCAAGTTGTTCACAAGAACGGTTTGTGTTTTTGTGATAGAAGGGATGACTTTTTTATTGAATATTCGACCTGGATTAGATACACAGAGATTCTGCCATAGCCGTTGATGCCTCTGGGTTACGTATGTTTGGGGCGGCGCTATCAAAATAGGGGCGAGACCCTGTTGGGGGTAGGGGCATGTTTGTTTTGGTGATTTGAAAAACCAACAACGGTTACCAGAGAGCACTTACCCCACCTTTAACTGTTTAAAATACAGTAAAAACTGTTTTCTATTTTGATGTTTTTTAAACTACTATTTTTTTTAACTCCTGTGATCAAAGCTGTCTTCAGTGTCACATGGTCCTTCAGAAATCATTATAATACGCTGATTTAGTGCTTAAGTTACATTATTATATCTGTTTATCAGTTCAAATCTCTATAAAAACTGGTTGTCCAGTGAATAGCAGTATCCTGATTTCAGAGATCTTCAGTCTATTACAGTCACAGACTTTATCCAGTTAATGACTTATTGGCTCTGACAGTTCAGCTATTATGATAACAGAAATAATCCCCTGTCGGATTAATAAATTCACTTCTGATAACCGTCAGAAGTTTGTGCAATGTAAATCTCAGCCTTTGTATTCACTAATTTATAATATCTCTGTGTACTGTTTAGAATCCTGATTGTGTTGTTCTTATTGTAGCTCCTTTTATTTAAGTATGATAAATCTGTTATGCAAATTATTATGAAAAGAAATCAGTTATTTATTTAATTTTATCTTAAAGTGCCCCATTATGCTTTTTTAAAGGTTTGTACGTTTGTTATTTTGAGTTCTCCTTGGATCATATGTCAAAAAGCACTTAAATTTTCTCAATATACATTGCAGCTTCAGCACTTTTCTCAGTGTCTCAAACGGTTCACTCAAGAATTTGGTCTCGCTAAACCCCTGATTCTGCTCTGATAGGCCAAATGGCCCAGTCTGCTGTGATTGGTCGATCGCTTGAGTACATGTCAGAAATGAAACGGCCATTGACATATCTGAGTTTTAGCTCCGCATCTTCCGCAGCAATTAATACAGTGATACAAACAGTAACAATGCTGTCGGTTTTACAGCATCAACTCGAGCTCAAGTCCTTAATTTTATTAAAGTGCTGCAAAGTGGATTCTCTACATGTCGACAAAATCAAACCAAACTCTTCATGTCTTAGCTACAACTACAGTGTTTGAGGGTCAAAGTAGACGTTGTTCACAGGCAGCCAATGAAGATGCAGGCACTATGCAGGAAGTAAGACTGGAATTACTGATGACTCCTTTCAGGCAGTATTGTCTGTCTTAGACAACAACTTAATTTATCGCAGACTTTGATCTTTGAAACTTTGCAGGCCTTCTACATTCACAAACAGCTAGGCCTTACACACTACAATGAAAGGTAATATCCGAAAGAGCATTATAAGGGCACTTTAAAATAAATTATTTACAACACAATGTATTTTAATGGCTGGCTTTCAAACTGGTAGCAACTGCAGTTTAGCTCTGATGAAATGCTGATTTTGGACTTCTTTATCTTGTCAGTTCTGCAGTTTGGCTTCATCACCATCTTTGTAGCAGCCTGTCCTCTGGCGCCGTTGTTTGCCTTGATAAATAACTGGGTGGAGGTGCGTCTCGATGCCCAGAAGTTTGTGTGCGAGTACCGCCGGCCCGTTGTGGAAAGAGCACAAGACATTGGCATCTGGCTGACCATTCTACAGTTCATCTCCTACCTGGCTGTCATCAGTAACGTAAGGGTCGTCTTCATTTATAGTGATCATTCAGGACCAAGCACTTTTACCTTTATCTAGAGTGCATTTTCAGAAAGAATTGTTAGCCAACTATGGTCGCAAGTTCTATCATCAACATATTTCAACGAGTCGGTGTTTCCTAAAAAACACAGTTCCAACAAAAACTCTCAAACGGGTATAATTCCACATCCGTCTCGTTCGCAGTCGTGTCCACACAAGTTTACTCAGTGTAATAGTTCGTAGACAGGAAGGAAAAGGACTGGAATAAAGAGGTATTTTATTCTCCGTTAACTCAAATACATACATGCACACGCACCACTGTGCGACTCTTAAACTCAATGCTTCGTCGTAAACACTTCCGGGTTAAGTCGGGTGCACACTGTGCAATTTTGGCCACGATTTGGCCGTCTGGGACAAATTTAGCAAATCCTAAAAGATTCCTCAGATCCTAGGCTAAAATTTGACATCTTTGGTCGTTAGTTTGACATGTTCACCGGCAGCCGATTAATGAGCGCTGCGATCAAATTTGACCTCAGACGAAATTCTGGCAGTGTCAGAAGATTTGGCGAACAATCCTGCAGTGTGACTTCTTCTACGACGACAGTCAAATATCTCGGTTTTTCAAGACAAACTATGACCAAAACAAGAGCTAGAGATTTCTTTATAGCCAGCATTTCAGTCCCGCGTGTAATGCAGCTCATTGTCACTGAACGCGTCATTCATTGATGATATAAAACTCCGGACAAGTTTTCTTGTGCGCGTCCGTTTTTAGCGCGCCTTCACTGTCTGACATTAATGCCAACTGAGATCTTACAGTGTGACATGGCTTACATCGGGGATCATGTTCGCACAGTCTGACAAGGGACATTCGCAAAGGATTTTGAAAATTCGCACAGTGTGCAGGACCCATTACTGTCATCCGGGGATCTCTCAGCGTACGTCAGCAGTCCGTCTCTCTCTCTCTTTCTTCCATCCCTCCTGGTGTTTTTATGCTCTCTCCGCGCCACTTACTGGAATGAGAAACAGGTGTTGGTAGTTTGCGTCCAACCCACTCACTTACCGCGCGTCTCCCGCCGCTCTCTCCCGCTGCAGACCTCGCTAAACCACGCCCCCTCTGCCACACTCAGCCACGGATGAGCGTAGATGGCCGAGATCGACATACACAGTATATTGGCACAGTGCAATTGTTATTAAAAAACTCTACCAGACCTCAATTGGCCATGAACGCCATGTGCGCTAGTGGATTTGTTTTTGAGCACTCAAGTTACTTGTCGGTGTAGGGGGCTAAAGTATACTTTAGGCTTAAGTCCTCAGATGTCATGCCTGTAATTTTAGCAACAAATCTGGCATTAATTAGCTCGCAAACGTATTCATTCAAAGAAGGTATTACTCCAACGCCTGTGAACATTGATGCTCCTTGGTTTTCGCGTTGCATTGTGGTACTTTTTTAAAATGCGCGAAGGGAGCGAAAGTTTAAATGCGCTGGTAGGGTTTTGCAATTGAGACCGCTTTAAAATGGCCGATTCCCTGAGCAGTGCCCTGACTACTAAACGAGGGGGCTGATTGAGACACACCCAATGTATCCTTGGCACATTTCCCTGATCAGCCTTATGATGTCTGCCACTGGTATGCTTGACTCTATCATTCTTAGTCTCAATAATAAAGTGTGAGTTCATTTACAGCCTTTGATGTCCAAAAACCCCCCTCAAAATAATGTTGATTAAACAGGCTGTGTATCCCGTCCTAGGCGTGTTTGACATCCTGTTCTTTTGCCAGGCTTTCCTGATTGCCTTCACGTCTGATTTCTTGCCACGACTCTTTTACCGCTACACTGCGGGCAGCATGGCCGGATACGTCAACTTCACCCTCGCTTTTGCTCCTGCAGACTTCACTCAAAACCAAACATCATGCAGGTGAAGACCAAATGGTTGATATATTTTTTATATTATTTACTACTGTTCAATTGGTGTTTGTGAATTGGGATACTGTCATTTTGGATCAATAGCAAAAATCTTACTAAAATCTTAAAACTCTTAAGCCAAACGCTTTTAAATGTTAAATGAATATTTGTAGTTTTAGAAAATGGTATGTACATACAAAGATGTATCTATAAACCACCTAGAAATCACATGAGTGTTAATCAAGAATTTGTTTTGTTTAAAGATATCGAGGTCTCAGGAATGAGAAGGGACAGCACACACAAGATTACTTTCATCTGCTGGCAATACGACTGAGTTTCGTCATTATATTTGAGGTGCACAGTCTAGCTCTAGCTTGACATTTGTTCTAATTATTATGGAAGCTTGTTTCCAGCACTGAGTTAAAAAACAAACAAATAAATTGCAACTTCTCATAGTTCTGACTTTTTTTCTGACACAAAGTTACAAAGACAGAATTGCGTGATAAAGTCAAAATTGTGAGAAAGTCACAAATATCTTATTATTATTATTATTATTATTATTATTATTATTATTATTATTATTATTATTATTATTATTATTATTATATTCTGTGGTGGAAACAAGCTTCCATAGATAATTTATGGAAATCTGTTTCCTTTACAGAATAATTAAAAAAGGTGACTTTATACCTTGCAATTGTGATTTAATTCTCGCAAAACTTTTTTTTATCAGAATTGAGAGACATAAAAAATTATAACTGAGTTATACAGACTGACTTTTTCTGACTTTATTATTTGGGAGCCAGGCAAGAGCCAGGGCGGATTAAGCAGGGAATGTGTCAAGGGCAGAGCTGGTGGGACTGAATACCATCTTAGCTGTGCTGGAGACCACCATGGCCAACACAGGACTGAGCTCTGGAACTTGAGCAGGCTCTGGAGCAGACTCATGCACCTCCCCACGTGATTAAAAATAAAGTTCAACCACACATTCCAAATATTAGGATCCGAAGGAAGTTCTGTTGAAGGACTGTACTTCCACAACCAGGAATCTTCTTCGCAGCTCCATGAGTCGGTGGGCGGGGCTACTGAATTAGACTCACTGTAGAGGCGTGTTTCGTCACGCAATCGTTTTCTGGGCCTGGTGTCTATAAAAGCTTTTCTTTTAAGGACTTTTTTAGCTCTAAAATGTACAGGATATTCTTATATTACCATGACCTTTTATATATCAAAAGCTCAAGGGAAAGTTGATTTCTCAATTCATAAACCCTTTAATGAATGCATGGGAAGACCACTTAAATAACCCCCCATATAGCAATTGTTTTCTGGCCAAGCTCCAGGCCACATAACCACTTTTCCCTCTGCACAAGTACCACAAAGAATGACGGCCCTGAAGCAGCCCAGAACTGGATTACAGACAAGGATCTCAGCCAATCTCAGCCAGTTAATCACCCTTAACTGGCCCTGAGCTGGGCCAAAACAGGTTTTATTATCGGTAACAATTCTCAGCCATAAGTTAACCATATCAACACCACCCTTTGACCAGAAACCCCAAAACTGAGACATAACCCAGCCTAATCTTACCCAAACAATGTGAACAAATAAGTCACAAGAAAATTAAATTTTCAAAATTTGTTTATTTAACAATAATGCAAAAAAGACAGCCAGAGTTGTGTAACGTACAAAATTTTTCACAAACTTGTTTAAACGCTAACTCTCAACACACTGCGAGAAAACACCAGAACTACTAATACACGACAATACACTACACAAATAAACTGATCTAACAACAGCCGAGCAAACAATCAAATGAGAAAAGTTTACAAACACTTACACAGTAGCTGTCTTCCTGTTGATCGATGATTCTCTCTTACAAAGTACATTATACTCATATACAAAGTACATTATACTCATATACAAAGTACATTATACTCATATACAAAGTACATTATACTCATATACAAAGTATATAAAAAGTACATTATACTCATATACAAAGTACATTATACTCATATACAAAGTACATTATACTCATATACAAAGTACATTATACTCATATACAAAGTACATTATACTCATATACAAAGTACATTATACTCATAAATGAATTTATGAATGAATCTAACACTGAAATTTAAACATATATATATATAATGTAATTGGACCCACTTTATTTTATAGGTGGCCAATAACCCCCAAAACCTTAACTACTTTGTTCTAACATTTCAATTAATAATTTGATTATTATGTACAAAGATGTTTTACATTTAAAAAAATAATCCTTAACCTGTCCTTAACTTTACCCGTATCCCATCTCAATATCAGCAAAAGTGTTTTGCAATACAATATGAACACATTAAGTACATTATACTCATTTTTGCAAGTACATAGTAGTTAAGGCCACCTAATATAAAGTTGGATCATGTTATTTTACTCTAAAAAACAAAGCAAATTAAAACGATTAATAAGAATGTTTGTATGTGTGAGGGAGAAATTAATTATATTTAGGACGGTCCTCAGGAAGTGAAGTACAGCTTTACAGCCCCTCTTTTCTCCTCAAGCGCTCTCTCCTTCCTCCATCTCTATCAGGAGCTTTTTTTTTTTCTTTTTTGCTCTCACAGCAACTAAAAGACAAAATACTAAATTAATAATACTAAATTAATAATACTAAATTAATAAATATATACAAACATTCATTCACCTACTGGTGGGTGAAATGCTGTTTCATGCATACTGAGCTTTTTACACTGTTAAAGACTTGGATTCCCATCCTAAACATAGACAAAATAGTTTAAAAAACTAAGTTGGACGTTTGATGGAGTATTTCTGTGTCAAAAATACTCCTTCCGGTTTTTTACAAGTTTCGGAGAACTTGCTACTGCTAAGGTTAAGTCCATAAACCGAATCATGTCCTCATAAACTGCGAGTAAAGACACACAAATGTTGACAGGCCACTAAATACAGTACATACCACAGAGACGGACGTCCTGCTGTTGCTGCTTCTCCTGTTCAATTTATTTCAGCCTCCGAATGATTCTGGATCATATATGTATTTCAGTCAGGACCACTTTGAGAATAACATTTATTGACAATCTTTGATTTGGCGAAAGGCTTACGCCCGTTTCACACATACTCCGTCTGCGGTGCGTGTGCGGTGCGTGTGCGGTGCGTGTTGCGTTGCGTGTGCGTTGCAGGAGCCCCACACCCTGTAGTGCTTTCACATATGCTGCGTTTGCAGTCCGCAAATGATCCGCTGTTGCATACCACAAATACAACATTTATTCATTATTTTTTATTTAAAATCCAAAAGTTTTTACTGAACATGGGTCGTCAGAATGCCAATTCTCTTTGTTTACTCTTTAATAGAAGTCAGGTTACGTAGCCTACTACATTTAAACAACATTTTATTAAATTCATTTATTCATATTTATATAGGCCTACTTTAGATTTAGCTCACACAAGTGGCAAAACATTTAAACATAGGTTATAGCCTAAATCACAAACATTTTAAATTAGAAACTTACAATAGTCTATTCAAAAACAGCCGACTCTCGTCTTTTCTTTCGTTTTTACACCCTTTTAAAAGAAATCCTGCAGGTCAAAAATAACTGCTTTTCACCTCCAAGAAAGTACGAGTGCTATCATTATGACACTTTTGTTTTTACCTAAATGCCAGGTATGGTGTTGTTTTGTTGCTTTACTTGAGAAAAAAAGCCATGTGTTGACTTTGAAACAAGAGTATATTTTAAATGATATGCATCTGTGGTGAAATTACTAGATTTTTGCGTCAGTACACGTTTATTTTAATGCGAACAATGTTCTATTACTTTAATGCAGCAACGCAGCGCAGCAAAAATAGACTCGGTACGAAAGCGATCTGTGCACTGCTGCAGACGCAACGCTCCTGGAACGGACTGACGGACCGCATCTGCGTGCAGTGTGAAAGCTGTCATCCGTTAACATGGGTACTGGAAAAAATACGCACCGCACACGCACTGCAGACGGAGTATGTGTGAAATGGGCGTTAGGCTCAAAGATGCTCGAGATGCCATACAGACAGCTTGAGATACATCCTTGAAACAATCCCCCAACACAATAACGTAGAAGAATTCTATGCGTCAGATTACATAATTACTAGAGACAGCGTGTCTAAGAAGAGCGCAGCTCCTCGAACTTACCGGAGGTAGCGTACCTCAATATAGGGTAAGGAACGTGATTCCTTGAGCTAATTCCCTGAATCCGATCACGCGTGATCGGAGGAATACAAGCAAGACAAAACTTGATGACTCTGATTTATTATCGAACCCCCCCAACAAACTGAGAGTTATACATGATGATTGCATGATCAGTACGATCTTAACAGTTCATGTCTAAAGGTTGAAGTGACTCATGGATTTCTGCGCTTTCAAAATGTTGTTGGTTTCTGGGCGAATGTAGCACTGGAAAGCAGAGGATGTCCATCGTCCCATTCTTTGGAGCATGGGAGCGGGGATGGTAGAAGCAGCTGTTGTGGCAGCTCCGATACGAAATGAGTGTGCTGTGTAGAGGTTAGGGGCGAGACCACAATGTTGGCAAAGAAGACGCAAGTGATGTGTGAACCAGTGAAGTGTCTGCTGATTAATGCCAGGTCAACAACTGACCAGTCCAGTCTCTGATTGAAACGCTGAATATACATGGCTGCTTTGGCAGAGAAAGACTTGTGATATTCGTAAAACAGCGTGCCGCCATAGGACATAGCTAGATCTGAAATAATTGCAAGGTAGGTGTCCAGTTCTTGCCTTCTTTCATGTTGGATTTCACAAATAACGTCTCTAAACACTCCAAATGCAATGTTGAATTCAGCCATTGTAAGGCTCTTAGAGAGTCTTGGGTCACTTTCTTCAAGTATCACAGATACATCTCCACAGTCAACAATTTGTTTATCGGTAGATTCAGAACATAACAATATCTTAACTAAATTAATATCGTTACCTGCCAGAATTTGTGTCTTCAACTGAGGAGTGATTGCTGCGGCTGGTGGGAAGAATGGCACTCCAGGTGAAACTGTTGGAACGGCAGAGCTGAGTGTTCTTCTTGGCAGGAAATCGAGGCTTTCGCGAGACGTAACATTACCGGCGAGCGTCGCCTGTGGGTGAATTCCTGAAGCGTTCTGAATCGGAGAAAAGTTGGTGTGTGGCTGATTCTCAAGCGCTTGTAGCCTTACGTCCATGTTTGATAAGACATTTTGAATTGAAGATAAGGCATTTAGGATGGTTTCGTTAGGCTGAAGCTCAGGACGAGATGCCGAGGACTTCGTTTGTTTAGAGATATGCACTGGAAGAGGCTCGATAGACGAATGTTTCCTTTTTTGTGACGCTTTCCGTCCGGAAGGTCGTGGAGTGGAGACTTCTGAAGGTGGAATAGACTCTTGTTCATGTGCAACCGCTAATCTAGAGCTTCGTCTTGGAGGTGGTTGGGCTTCTATGGACATTTCATCTATATCTAGGTTGGATTGAGCTTCTTCGGACAGGTCCTCGGGGAAGATGGCATGTTCTTCCGTATCGGAGCAGGCCATTGTCGCGCAAATCAAGGTAAGGAATAGGACTTTGATTAGTCGCATGTGGCTGTGTAGCTGACTATGATCTCTAGGGTGTTGTAAATGTCTGTGCGACAGACTGAGTAACATGAATTTGAATGAGCTTAAATACTGTAGTTGATTAGAGTAGGTGGAGTTACAAATCAGCTGAGCGTCAGCTGATATCGTTTGCGATCAGTGGTCTGCCTGAACTACGCTTGAATTCCATTTGATCACTCAAGCTCCATTAGTTGAATTTGATTGATAGCCATGGTTTATTAGGGTAACGTTTTCTTTTCCACGCATGACGATGTCAGCTTTCAGACGGTCTCATGCAGTAGCTGTGTGCGCTCATCATTCTTTAGCTCTGCCCACACGATACACCTCCAGGCGGTGTCTTCTTGAAAGACTCGGTACAGCCCATATTTCTTTTATAAATATAAACTAAAAACTAAAACTAAAGATTTTTCGGAGATATGAAGGATGCAATACTACTCTATAGGTACTCAAGATTGACATGAGATTGACTGAAACTGAGTGTCCCCCCCCCCCATTACATTACATTGTTCCGCACACCGGATAGGTGCCTCGGACATCCCGCAGCCCGGTCTATCACATCCTGGTCGCGTCAGTCTGTACTCGCGTTCTCAAGTTCAAGGGGCAGTGAATCAGCTACCATATAGGCAAAAGTTTAATTAAATAAAGAACATAGTGGCACACATAACTTCACTTACTTGAACAGTTAGCGGTTGTCTGAAAGACGTCTTCTTCACACTGCAGTTGGAGAAATTTCAAATGACGCATCACCATCACGTGAACCATATCCAGTATCCACCAACAAGAAAAGCTACTATTACCATGGAGATGACCACCCATTTATAATAGTACATATTTTTAAATTAACAGTTAATTAGAAAAAAAGGTTTTAACATGATTTTGTGGTGCTTAAACTAAAAGGTATGAAAAACGTAGATTATTTTGTATGTGAAAATAAATAAAAATAAATTATATATATATTAGCTCTAAAATTTACAGGATATTCTTATATTACCATGACCTTTTATATATCAAAAGCTCAAGGGAAAGATGATTTCTCAATTCATAGAAATGAGTTGGTTGGTTGCAGAGTACGTCAGGGCACAGTTCTAGGACCGCTCTTATTCAATCTCTACATGCTTCCTCTACAAGCCATCAGTCGCTTGGGAATTTAATTTCATTGCTATGCTGATGATACACAATTATATCTGAAAATTGACACTCATTCATCATTATCGTCATCGACGTCATCATTATCAACACTTTCTGCCTGTCTTCAAGAGAAACTTTCTCCAGCGGAACAGCTCTAAGACAGAAGCCATCCTTATTGGTTCCCCTTATCAGATCAGATCATCCACCATAACCTGTATTGCATTTTCTGGCCAGGACATTCCTCTGTCATCCATAGTCACAATCTCGGGGTTATGTTTGATCCACACTTAACCTTTGAGGCCCACATTAAATATCTTTGCAAAACATCCTTTTGTCACCTCAGGAATATAGCCAGACTGAACATCTGAGGGCTCCACAAACAACTGATATTTATAAAACGTACATTCACAACGCATGTTCAGTCTGGCACGTTTTCAGTTCATGTCTTTGGAAGCTTAACTTTCATGGAAATTAATTTGAGAAGTTAAAAGACTTACATTGCTCATCATAGCTCCGTTTAAATGAGTGCCTGCAGCTGCGAGCTGAGCTCTGAGTGTGATCTCCATCATAGATATCCATAATAAAGGCTAGATGTCTTACGGTAGAGTCACCATCGGCATCACCGGCGGCCATCTTGTCACAGGCAGGCTTTCTGTCGGGCTCTGTGGAACCTGATGTAAGGTGAGTGATCTGTACGAACATAAATACTCTTATCTCGCTGAAATCTTGATGGATTTACAAATGGTTTGGTTTCTTACAAACGTTATTAACATGGCTACAAATCTGGATGCTTTAACACGTTAAAATTGCAGCTTTTAGTTTACGACTTAATCGTGCAGCTTGTGTATCACGGCTAACTTACGTGCACGCTATCAAGGCTGAGACCACAATCGAGCTGTTCAATTATATAGGTTTATTGACACCAATAAAGATTTTATGACAACCAATCTTTTGTCTAGTTAAAATAAACTTAGTTTGCATGTCTTTTTTTGTTTTAATTAAAAAAAAAATATATATATATATATATATATATATTTTATTATAATATATTCTTATTATAAAAGTATATATATATATATATATATATATATATATATATATATATATATATATATATATATATATATATATATTAGCTATAGCTAGCTCTGGAAAAAAATTCAGAGCTATATATATATGTGTGTGTGTGTGTGTGTGTGTGTGTGTGTGTGTGTGTGTGTGTGTGTGTGTGTGTGTGTGTGTGTGTGTGTGTGTGTGTGTGTGTGTGTGTGTGATATAATTAATAAATTTCTCATGTTGCCATTCGGTACACAGTTTTAGCAGCCTATATATTGATTTAACATAAATACCTTTTTTATTGCACCTATCTGTTCTGTTCAATGTTACTTTCATATTGAAGTCCATGGTTAAAATTATTCATAAGTATGTAGTGTAACCACATCTCTGCCATTTATAACAAACGAAACAGTTTGAAAATCATTTGAAAATTTAGCACGTTATGGCTATTTAAAAGTACATGCACCATTAAAACACACTGTTACGAGTGAGCGAGCTGCCTGTGACAAGATGGCAGCCAGTTGCGGACGGCGACCTCCATTGGCCAACAGCGCACCAGACATCTAGCCTTTATTATGGATATCTATGATCTCCATCCCCCATGCGCGTGTAAAACATGAGGAAATGGCTCCCTCTGCTGGCTGTAGTCTTTAGCCTTTGGCCAAACATTCCTCTGATGACGCAAATATCGTGAATTTGCGTCATCGGAGGAATTTTTCCAGAAATAAAATGCATAAATCTCTTGTCTCAGGGGGATATGAGGAGGGGGAGCACAATCATTCGAATATACTCCAGGATTTCTACTGATACAAAGCCATATGATAATCGCACAATAAACAGGTGTGATGAATGAAGTCAAAATGAGTCAAAGGACTGTGGGAAATGCAGTCCTTAATAGTAACACAGAGGCCATGTAGCAGAAAATGGCAAACTTCATGTGCACTTTCGGTCTTGTGGACTTACAATGACCATTGCGTGCACATGTCCGTTAAGTCCACAAGACCGTAGGGTGTCCCGTTCAGAAGGGTGCTCGTGAGAGCTCCCCCCTTGCGGCTGTTATGCGCCACACTTCAGCTGAGCCCGCAAGTTTGCGAGCTATGCAGAGGACTTCCACCCGGCAGTCAAAGCGGCATTATGTCGTGAAAGTGCGGACTCAGAGGAAGACCGCCAGGGATTAGGGTGCCATTTGGGACAGGGCCAGAGTAGTGCCTTCTGGATGAGCTCATGGGAACTCCAGCTGACTTGAGCAAATCTCACTTTTTTAATTAAAATATTACCTTTTTTATATTTTATTCCATGGCGGAAACAAGCTTTCAAAATAATGAGATATAGATGATTAAAAAATGAAATTGGAACATAATTTATAACGTTGACGATGGGTTTTCAGCATGTTGTGCTCCTGATTGGACGGATTATTGACTGGATGGTGCCAGATATTCCAGAGGAGGTGGAAATTAAGATCAAAAGAGAGCATTACATGGCTAAAGAGGCACTGGCTGAGAATCAGGTGACTTTTATATTGACTCAATGCAGTTATGAAATAATATATTAGAATAATATAATAATATTATCATTTATATGTTGATTCCTCATTCATTTTAAATATTGACAAGTTTGTTGCCATTGTTTTTCTCTGTTTTCTTACACATTGACCCTCTTGTCCTGCTTAAGTCTTTGAGTAGAACTGTTTTGGAGGAGGTGGAGAAGCAAACCTCAGAGCTGCGACGAAGAATGCAGAGTCCTGAAAACAGTATCTTCCCTACCTCCAGTCCATCTCCTGAACACAAGGACAAACCTTCACCCTGACAGTTCCATGATGCTTTTCATAAATCAAGCTGGAGACTGTACCGTGAATGGATGTTTGTAAACTGTTGCCTATTGATTGTAAATGCATTACATGAACTATAGAAACTGTCCTAACTTTGATGCTGTCCGAAATAAAACACATGAGGATCAAATTAGTATGTCTACCATTATGCTGAAAATATATGCTGAATGTGTGTCTATTATAAAGGGACATGGGGTAAGACATCCCCTGGGGAAAGATCCCCCACCCCACTTAAAGTTTTTTTCTCCTGACCATAGAGGGCACAAAGTGTACACTATTTTTAATTTTGCCATTTCATCTGATAATAAATATTTTTTAGATTTAGTCTGTCGAAAGAGAATGGAGGTTAATTTATCAGATTGTATGTCTCTGGAAAAGAGTGATCTATGACATTATGTTGAATAAAAAAATATATAATAATAATAATAATAATAATAATAATAATAATAATAATAATAACAATTAATATAATAATAATAATTAAAAATATTAATAATTATATATTATTATTAATTATTTATTATTATTATTATTATTATTATTATTATTATTATTTATTATTATTATTATTATTATTATTATTATTATTATTATTATTATTATTATTATTTGTGTGTGTGATAATGAGTGATTTGTGGACACATCATTGTAATTTTGGATTTGTAGAGTAAAATGTGTAGTATTATGTTGAAGTAAAAAGATAAATATGATCCTTGGGGTAAGATGGGCAACCATAATTGTCACATATGGCACCAAGGCATGTTGTTACTAGTGATATTATTTGAAATGTAATATTAATAGGGTTATTATTTAATATTTCCATGACTTAAATGTGCATTTCTGACATCTTCACTTTCATTAAAATCTATAGGCTATGGTTAAGTGATTTAAATTGTTACATTTGATTTCATGGTGGAAAAAAATAATAGAAGAAAAAATGGAAGCAAAATATTATTTATAGCTGTAAACATTTTGGCTATTAAAAAAAGCTCCAAATCTAAATGTAGGCCTACCCAAACTTCTTGTAACCAAAAAAGAAAAGAAAAGAAAAGAAAAGAAAAGAAAAGAAAAGAAAAAGAAAGACATCTGTTTCAAGCCATCGTACGGAGTCTTGTGAACCTACAATGGAAGTGAATACATTTTTAGGCAATTAATTTCACAACTGTAGATGCTGATATTTGCATGCGACTGTATAACATACACAAAATACACGGTAGGATATTTACTTCCCTGTGATCAGTGAATTAGGCTTCATATTTTAGCGCAGAAGTGTGTGAACTGGGACACATCCGTTCACATTGCATTGATGTGTGCAACAGTAGTTCCCTCTGCTGGTGGTGACAGGATCATACACTACAAGATCAGAATAAGAACCATTTTAACATTGTTTTAACCATTTTTTAGACATATAACCATTGACAATTACCATAGTTGCATATTATTATTATTATTATTATTATTATTATTATTATTATTATTTATTTATTTATTTATTTATTTATTTATTTTAGAAAAGCATAATCCAAAATTCCAAACCATCTGGTGTCACGACACGGACCCTTAAATATGATAATCCTGGCGCGATGGACCCCCTCCTAATTAATTTAAAAGAATGCGAAAAATATTTTCTACTCAATATATTACTGTGCTGTACAAATGTATTATTATTTATGTATTTCTTTTTACTCGTTTTATTTATTTTGATCAATGTTTTATTTATTTTATTACATGTATTTAGTAAGTTTAAAAATCTTTTGTATTTATTTATTTGTACATTTTCACACGGTTTTGCCGAATTTTCGACACACCTCTTTGGGTTCCTTGAACCAGGAACCCGTTTGAAATCCATAATAAAAGCGAAGGACTTTTATTTTGAATTCCCGCTCCGTCATTGGCGCTCATGGCTTCACATGCGCGGGGAGTTGAGCGCAAAGATTTCCCGGGATTTTGGGGCCTAATCAATAAGAAAACAAGTAAGTAACTGTGTATTGTATTTTTATTTTTTTATTGTTTTTGACATTTGCATTAATAAACCACATGACAACAGAGACGTTACGTTCGTTAAACAATAACGTACACAATGTTTACTTTAATTTTACCCTCATAATCACACACTGCCAGAAAGTTGCTAAGTGCTCTAGCATTCAGATACGGGTTAGCATAAGAACTTGTGTATAATACACTTAATAATTTTGACGAATATTTTGTTGACAATAGTTTATGAACTCTGCCTTTTTGGACGTCTCGTGATGAAATTCACACAGGCTAAGTTAACGTTAATGTTGCTGAGGATGAACTCAACTAACGCATTTTACCAATAACTAACGTATTTGATTTGCTGTTACTTGCTAAATAATTGCTTTATTATTGATATGAATAAGCAGTTCATATGTACATATTTACATTCGATTTGATTTCGATGTTTTATGTATTTTCTCCATACAAAACCTGCTGTGCTTTGATGGTGGAAACCCTGGATCTAATGTAGTAACAGTTACATAGCTGTGTAATACAGTGTTTTAATTTAGAAGATGAGCTTTTCATGTTGTTTTGTCTTTCAGCTGACTGTCATATGCTGCTGTAGAAGCTGAGAAAAAGAGAGAGAGAGAGGCATCATTGACTGACACAGAGAGGCCGGCCACAGAATGCCGCCTGTGTCTGAAGTGGACACGGGTCCGGTTGAAGAAAGTTCCGGAGGTCTTGAGCGTTCAGACTGCCTTTGTCCGATCTGTCTGGACATATTCCTGGAGCCGGTCACTCTGCCCTGCACCCACACGTTCTGCAAACCCTGCTTTCTGGAGACCGTGGACAAGTCCAACATGTGCTGTCCGCTTTGCCGCAAACGTGTGTCCACTTGGGCACGACTCAACAGCCGGAACAAGACCCTGGTCAACATGGACCTGTGGAAGCGCATACAGGACGCTTTCCCCGCTCAGTGCGAGCGGAGAGTGCAGGGAATCGATGATTGTGATGATGCTGGTATGGAGCGTAGCTTGATTTATGTTCATAGTAATGCATATTGCATTGAATAACTGCTTTTCTCCCCCAGTGCTGATATCGAAGCCTCGAGTATGTCAGCCAGGAGAGCTGAGGAAAGAGTATGAGGACCAGATCAGCAAGGTGAGAGATTCATTATGGTTGCCCTGTTAAGATGTCACTGAAATGGCAGGTGGGCCTCCGTGAATGCACATCACAGACTGCAATCACAGGTTTACATTGTTGTTCTGCCAACAACACAATAGTTTGTGTGTCCAGTCCAGTCCTGCTCAGAGCAGAATGCTACAGTCCAACTTTACTGCTATAGAATTTATTAAAGATCTGATGCACATAATATTTATAATTGTTCATAGCCAGATAATTACTATTAAGATTTATTTTTATTATTACAACTACTATGTGTACCTTGTATTACAGGGATGACTTCTTTTTTGCTCTTGTACCTTTAAAGGGAACATAACACACAGTTTTTGCCAGTCCCGTGTTAATCTTGTGTACCTTTAGAGTAGTTTTGCATCCTTCATGTCTCTGAAGAGTCTTTAAAGGGTCATGAAACCCCAAAACACTTTTTTTGAGATGTAAACAGATATGTATAGGCTGCACATCATTGAAAACACTAAGGGTACTCATTAATGGTATTCATTTGTGAAAATAGTTATTTTTGCATTTTTCAGAGCGATTTCTGTCTTCCGGTTTGAAAAGCTTAGTTGGAGCAACGTCACAAATGCTGACGTCGGCACGGCCTTTTCGGCCCAAGTATGGGCTGCTGGGGACATGCTGACGTCGACCGCTCCGAGCGATTCTCGATATATATTCATGACATAAAGCTCATTCAGTTCAATCCCTGCGCTGTAGTATGCATACAAGATAATTTAGTTAATATGCATGAGACAGTCACTTCTGTCAGTCTCGTCTTCCGTCATTATTGTAGAGATATGGTGGGGAAGTTTTGGAAGCAGCGTGCGGAAAAGTCACGGAGGAAAGCTAGGCGTTGTGCTGATACGAAGTAACGTAAAGGGTGCCGAGTGAGCTGTAGCCGGCGCCGTCTGTGGAAGCCTTTGCTACAAAGGCTCGGTAAAGTAAAATTCACCTGAGGAATCGCACGCCGAACCTCCAAGCGTTGACTATCTATGTCAGGAGTGCAAAATAACCAATCTGTAATCTGTAGGCTAATGAACAAACGCCACGTCCTCTCCGTTTTATTTGTCATCACAGCCATGCACTAAACCGCATGTGTTCGGGCTCTTAGTGAAACAGCGTGCTGCATATTTGGACAAATATAGATTTAGCTGCCGAGTGACCGCGCGGATCGTCACGGCAACCCAGCGCGCGTCGCTCTGCTTCAGATGCGCGGTCGAGACTATGAAGCCTCAAACCCCTTCGCTTTTACCCCGATCTAGAATTACACACTATCACATCGCATGTTGGGTGGTTCACGTTCTCTTATCACGTCGGCGCGTTGTTCATCTTGCCAAACAGCGTGCATATTTGGACAAATATAGTTTTATCACGTTTGCAAAATATTTCGTCATGCAGAATAACATTTATTTTCATTTCTCACTGAATTATGCTGGTTTGAACTTTGAAGAGCTGAATGATTTGCGATCTCTGCTGCACGCCATAGCTCTCTCATTCGCTGTACTCATCGCTCATTTAATCTCACTGTGGTAAACAATGCCAACGTGAACCAAGAACATGTCTCAGAACCGCTGTCTGCTGCTGCTATATCTCTAACCTTAATGCACCTATACTGACAGACACTCCCCTATTTATGCAAACCATTCCCTCTTTCCACACAATACCATCCCACCTTTTCACAGTCGACCACTCCCCTTTTAACAAGCTTTTTCAAATCGAAGGTGTGAAAAAACACCGCTGCAGCAGGGGGGTTTCATGACCCTTTAATTTTATCATATTTATAAAAGACAGATACGCTGTACCGATTCTTTCAAATCCACGGCTAGCCATGCATTAAAAGATTTTAATGCATGGCATAGAGGCGAAGAACCGCCCGACGCGAAGCGGAGTTGCCTCTAGATCGTGCATTAAAATCATTTAATGCATGGCTAGCCGTGGATTATCCCGCTTATACCATGGTTATTCGCTAAGTTAAAAACAAGTTAAAGCTGTAACTGATGTTTTTTAAGAGCCGGGTTAAAATGACGCTTGTTTTCTTACATCTCGTTAGTTCTAGCACACCGTCGCTTAAAATAAAGTAGAGCCATCGAAATGTTTTTATATGAGCAAATTATCACATTTATTTAAATTCATTATTAAAGGAAAGAGACAGAGAACTGAAATAGAAATATCAGAGAGAGAGAGAGAGAGAGAGAGAGAGAGAGAGAGAGAGAGAGAGAGAGAGAGAGAGATGCATTCGCGATCTCTTCTTTATGTCAGTCTGAAGATCCCATTGTTGCTTAAGCTTATCGAACATAACTAAATGGTTATTTAATGGATTTATTAAAATGATTTATGAATGACAGGCAACACTGCAGTGACAATGCAATCTTTATTTGAACCAATCATTATTATGTAGCCTAGTGTGAAATAAACCCCGCGTCATAAAGACACATTACATTTAATGCATTAAATTATATAATAATATAGGTCCTCGAGTCTGTCAGTGTAGGTTTCACGACCATCATAGACTGTAAAAAACGCACGACACACGGCGACATGTTCCGCAACTCGGCGTCATGCAGGTGTCAGTGTCAGTCGCGATAATGTCAGTGACATGACAATGAAGACCTCATGTGCCACGGAGGTGCCAATACAATACGCACATAGTTATAGATATGTATATGTATACATATCTGCGCATAGTGCCATATGTGCCATTGGCTCCTGTGTGTCACGTAATGTCTCATGTCACTTAATGTTGCCATAGATATGCATACCTGTGGTTGATACTGCCAGCTGCCACTGTCACTCTGTTTGCAAGCGTAACTGTGTTACTGTGGTGACCAGTGTTTATAGTGGCGGATTAATTTCGAGCTGTAATCAAACTGACTGGAACTACCTGTGCATTAAACGGTTTTACTGCACACCTTTCAGCCAATCAGAATCGAGTATTAAAACAGACCATGGTATAAGTACAATATGCCTCATGACTAAACGTATGTCATGGTTTTCATATCACCCATCCCTAATGGAAGGCCAAAGCAGGGGAGAAAAAGATTAGTGTGGACAAGGCCTATGAAAGTCTTTACTGTCACTTTTGATTAAATGAATGCGTCCTTGCTGAAGAAACTATTAATTTCTTTAAAACTAAATCTCACTGACCATAAACTTTTGAACAGTAGTCTTCATTAAGTTTTATTTAATGTTTTGTTGTTGTGAAGGGTGGCTGTCATCTCATCTCTTGTTTTGAACAGCTTGTGGAGGAAAAGCGAGCTCTGGAGGAAGCAGAACGGAGAGCCAGTGAGGAGTACATCCAGCGCCTCCTGGCTGAGGAGGAGGAGCGTATGGCGGAGGAGAGGAGACGACATGAGGAGCAACAACTGGAGAGTGATGAGAAACTGGCCAGACTGCTCAGCCAAGAGCTGGTGAGGTCACACATCAGAGATCGTGAGCCAAATTCAATGACATGCACAGTCAGAAAAGTGCAGACTGAAATCCTAGGGATGTAACGATTCACAAAACTCACGGTGCAGTACGAATCATTTATTCTCTTTCGCTGTGAAAACACTGCGCCTTGTGATGTCCATGGCAATCGCCCTCGACACCACGAGTGGGACTGCAAATCTGCCATGAATTGGTTTGGTATTATCTTTTTACATGCAGACGGAGGTGACTGGAGTCTCACTTTGGTGATTAGTAGTCTTTGAAAAGTCAATGCAGCCACACACTCATTTGAATGAGTCAGCATAAACTACACGCTTGCTGTCACCATAGCCTCGCTTCCACTGCAGGAACTTTACCCAGGAACCAGGAACTTTGGGTGGTACTCGGTGTGTTTAGACCGCAGGAACCAGGGTCTAAATGAAGTTCTGGGTAAATATTTCCCCCTCCAAACGGCCCTGCTCGCGAGGTAGTACTTTTTCAAAGTTCAGGAGCTTTCGAGGGCGGGATTTGGGCGCTGAACATGCTGATTCGTTTAGCATTTTATTTCAACCGGCATTTTTAAAAGTATTTTGCGAGGTTCGTTCTGCGTTCAGTAAATATCAGTCTTGCTCTCTGTCTGATGGCGCGCATCTCAGCCATCTCACGTTCAATGTCCGTAATAGCTGATAATAATATACATTGTCATTTTAAATCTAGCTTTACAAGCTTTCTGAATATGCTGCTGAATCTGCATATTAGTGCTCTTTTCTGTCGTTGTTAATTACCTCTTTAGTAAACCTATACATAACCAGCAAAAGCACCACAGCTTGAATCTCTTCCATACTCGTTATTATTTTTTTTTCATCATGTAAACGACCTGACCGATTACTTTTAAGTGTGCGTCCTTACATGACGTGACAGCGCGCGCCGCGCTCATGTTGACGAGAGGAAAGCTCATTTTTCTGAGGGGTAAACTTTTTATTTCGTAAGTTATGAAGATAATGTTGGAATAATGACA
This sequence comes from Pseudorasbora parva, assembly GCF_024679245.1. Taxonomy (NCBI): domain Eukaryota; kingdom Metazoa; phylum Chordata; class Actinopteri; order Cypriniformes; family Gobionidae; genus Pseudorasbora; species Pseudorasbora parva. The sequence continues at coordinate 13,350,279 of NC_090179.1, forward strand.
GTGTATATTGCCCCAGGCAGTTTTTACTTTAACTGCGCCTGACAGAAGATTTTTTCTTTCTGAGATGATTATTACACTTTAAACAAATAAATAGCTCATATAATACTGTTTTAGTCCTGGTGGCCGTTAAGAGTTGCTATGGCTACAGTAAACACATTCCAGCTGCTGGAGAAAACAGCGCTGACATTTTTGATGCGGCAGACAAACTGCATGTGACAAAATGATTGCGATTGAAAGTCATCACATGTAAACACAAGATTGGTTTAGATAACGTCTCATGTAAACAGTTCACTAAATCTTTCAATCGGTACACACAAAAATTATTACTGTCCGTCTCTGACTTGGAGGAGCAGTCGCGCGCAGTCCTACATCGCCGAACTAATTTAACTAATCTTCTCGGAACTTTATCGCGGTGGAAACGCAGACAGTTGCAGGTCTGGGGGGAGAAAAGTTCCTGTAAAAAAGTTCCTGGTACAAATTGTTCCGGGTAATTTTAGTGGAAACGGGGCTCATGCCTCTTTTTGACAGCTTGTGCACACACTTCCATATGAATGAGCTGAAAACATTAGTTTATTCCACTCTTCTTATCGCCAGTGTGCACGCACAGTCTGTAAGGCTAGCTACAACTTTCTCGTTACTATCGTGCCTGTAAAGCATTGTCACAGTATACAGTTTCAGCGTCCCTGCTGTTTAAAACGTGTATCGCGATTTGTTTTACATCTCAACCGACTTGAATCATCACACATTTGTAGAGATTTTCAACCAACTCCAACTGAATCGTTACATCCCTAAACATAAAGATAATCCCTCAAGATAAATCTTACACAGTGTTGGGAGTAACGCATTACAAAAGTAATACATTACAGTAACTTATTCCTTTTTGATGTAACACAGTAGTGTAAGGCATTACTAATGAATTTTCAGTTATATTTTACTCGGTACATTTTCAGTAACACTTGCGTTACCTTGAGCCATTCTCTATTGTTAGCATGATACCCCACAGTCATTATGCTTCATCATATCACCTTCTACTGGATGTAAGATGCTCTCTGGTAGCATACATCTTAGTATGTTTAGAGCTACGTCTGTAGTTATTTTGGTGAAAGTAACTCGAAAGTAATACAGGAGTAATGTAACGCATTACAATTCTGAGACAGTAATATTGTAATGTAAAGAATTACTTTTAAATAGCAGTAATAAGTAATCTATAATATATTACAATTTGGAAGTAACTTGCACAACACTGATCTTACATAACAACAGGAAGACGTGTAAATAATCTCATTCTTTGTTCCTAATAGAGATGGTTAAAAGTATCCGCTGTTAAAAATAAATCATCCACCTGTCCCCCACCCACATCTATGATTTTTTCTGATCCGCACCCGATCGTCACATTACGTTCTAATTCTCAGTGTTAAGGGGGATATTCCGAACACACACACACTAGAAATAAAACATTATCAGCCTGAAGTATTGCTGGACAGCATCATAGGTGGTTAGAAACATCTTAACTGGGAATCAATGTGCTCTACATCATTATGTATTACTTATCACAACACAGCCCAAGTAAAGATGTGGGCTTTATTAGTTTATTGTCATATACATGCTATGCTTCACAGGCGTTACATATCACATGCCCATCACTTGATTTGTCCCATTTAACCATTTCAGTAAAACGCTTCAACTCGGATCTGTTTTGCCTCCATTGCTGATTAAGCAAGTGGTTCCCACAGTCTGCAAATTAGTGTCTGATGAAAAAAATAAGCTTTAAACGCATTCATATTTATGTTATATTATGTTGGAAACCACTCTTATCTGAATAATTTCTTTTAAGCTTGTGTATATTTTTTTGTGTTAGGTTGTTTTTTTTCCCTTTGAGTTTTATATGATGAACACTAGGAGGTGTACTAGGCATGTTTTCATTGATTTTGAAGTAAGAGATATGCACGTTTGATGTTGCTACCATGCAATGAGAGTTCAGTGTCTTAAAGGGGTGGTTGCATGCGATTTCACTTTTTTAACTTTAGTTAGTGTGTGATGTTGCTGCTTGAGCTTATCTGCAAAGTTACAGCGCTGAAAGTTCACTGCAAACGGAGATATTGTCTTTTAAAGTTATGGCAGTTTATTGCCTACAAAACCATCCGGTTTGGACTACAGCGCACTTCTTCCCGGGTTGGTGACATCATAAACCCTTGCTAGTCTCTGCTAGGGATGGCTCAATACCACAATTTTGGCTTCGGTACGGTACCACAATCTAATACCGATGTACCGATATTAAATCGATACCACACGGTCTGATATTAGCGCGGGTATATTGCACAAGAATGAGTACAATTATGCAAGTTTTGAGTTTATAAAGTGGAAAATCACCACAAATGTTTATTAGTAAATTAATTAGCAAAGCTTATCACATCAAATCAGTCATTTGAAAACTTTCTTGTGAGAAATAATTGCAGCAATAATCTCTCAAAATTAGCAAATTGCTTCTGGATTCAAAAGACATCGCACCTACACTAAAGCAATCTGCTTAATCCGATTCAACATTTCACGCTCGTCTCGGGATGGATAACGGAAATCATTTGAACATGCAAGCGATTTTATAGCATTTCGTAATAACAGTTACAGGAGATATGAGCTCATAACAACGACACACACTCCTGTAACGTAGAGCTCGCACATTACAAATTAAATTTCCTTAAACAGTCAAATACACAGAATTATGTAAAAATGTCCGTCTTTAGTGAGTATTCACATAAACACAGTCGGTTGTGTCCGCGAATGTAAATAGTGCAATAGTACGCATGCAAATATTATGAGATCTAAATGTCATTGGTTGAAATGAAAGCTGGAGATTTTGTGATATTCGATCTTATGTTAGGCTGTGTGTGTTGATCAGTGTTAAAAGAAAATAAATGTCTAAATGAGATGGTTTGAATGATCCACTGACCTGTCGATCTCTTCAGAAGTCTTAAAGTCAGGATACAGGGTATCCGCGGGGTCTTGAAAAGTCTTAAAAGGTGATAAATCAATTTTGGGAAAATTAAGACCCTTATAAAGTATTAAAAAGTCTTATCACGGCTTTATAAAGTCTTAAATTTTGAAAGTATTTTGTTCACGTTTTGTCAAAAGAGTTTGACTCCAAAAAGTATTTATGAATATATTTATTTTCATCCCCATAAGTATTAAAAAACAACGTGGCACTCAGTCTGAGATCGGCTCGGAGCGCGGGCCAGGGATGGACATTAGCACTGCCACCAGCCAGACGCGGCTGATTTTGAGTTGCGGCGGTAAACTCGCTTCACCTACCGAGCTGTTTCACCTCTTTGTAAACTTTGTTCAATGCATGCGAGTGCTGCCGTATGTGCGCATGTGACCAGTCGTTTTCTCCGTCATCACTCGCGTGAAGACGCGCTGTGAGACTCGCGCGCTCTGAGAGAAGATCTGACGCTGTGCATCATCCGAGAGCGCGCGCTTGTCTAAGTTTCTCTTTCAAGTCTTGCGCTTATACGGACAAACTCACACAAGAAGTATGTCAACATGTCCATCTTGATGAGTATCCTAGCAGACATAGTCTGAATATGCCTTAAGTGAACTGTATAGTGTGCACAGTCGAGAAAGACGAGCATACCCCTGCCTCAGGTCTTAAAGGCGCAGTAGCCTTTGCTGCTGCCTGAGTGATGTCCTTATATTTAGTTGGACATTAAACAATGCTCTTGATTGAATAGCTTTTGTAAGTTTAATAAGGATTAATCTTTCATTTAAACAGTTAAATATGCAGTTATTTTACATTTGATTACTTTATTCCATTTCAGGCCAGTAGGCATGTGCATTATTATTTAATGTACACATGAGTGAGGTCGAGTTAAACATTTTAGTTTTAATTTTATTTTTCGGTTTTTGGCTTTGGTTTCTTCTTTTTTGGTTTTGGCCAAGAATTTTGATTTTGGTGCATCCCTACTGACAATGTTCTGCTCCGTGTGTCGTCAACACGCTTCAAAGATGCCAGAACGAATAGTTTCATTGTTGGGACTAAAAACCATAAAACTGGAAGCCATTGTAGAGCTTGTAGTATTAATTTTCACATGCAGTTCCACATTGTCAGTTAAAAACTAAAAAGTGGCTGTTAAAAACGTTGAGTGGTAGACTTTGAAAAAAGTTAATTTCCATCCCTGGCAAGCGCTCTCTACAGGTGACGTCATGTATTTTGCGAAATACGCAGTTAGGTGATGTGTTGCCCTCCATACGTTATCGTTGTGAAACAGATATGCAATATAAACGATACAAAATTGGCCTACGATAGAGATTTTAAGTCTACATTCGACTACAACTAGGGGTGGGCGATATCTCGATATTTAAAATATATCGAGATATTTTTTCAGCTCGATATGGATTTGGACATATCGTATATATCGATATATTGGTTATATTTAATTCTGATTCCGCCACTTTGCTTGTTTGCCTTCTCTGTGTTGTGCTCGCGGAGCCTCGCGCGCCTCCCGCCTCTTGCTTTGTTCCCCCTCCCCTCGCGTGTTGTCTCATTGAACACGGCTGCTTCCACAACCAGGTGAGGATTAGTTATCATGTTGACAAGCGCGCACGTTGTTCAGGACTCAGTTTAGAGACCATGTTTTCCTTCTAACACAACTGCTTGCTAAAATTCATAAAGAAATATTAATCTTCATCATAGTTCAAATCGCACGTTTCACCCACAGTCAGGTGATTGACACTGGTGCGAGAAGCGGTCGCAATCATGCCAGTTTATGATCTGTGTCTAACTGATCGCATAGTTTTCGGTTAAAATGTCAAAATGGTCGCATATCATTTGAAAACATTTAAAAAATATTGCAATATCATTACTATTATTATTTTGTCAGCTTTATCACGGGATTATGATGAATAGGTCTATTCACGTTTTAACCAAGCCTGCAGTCTCCCTCTCATTTACTGAAGCTTTCGCGCCTCGATCGCCCCCCGGTGACCGGTCCCAGTTTAGCCGCCCCTCTGTGTTTTCTAATGGACGCGAGGCAAACTAAATAATAAAATTACACTTCAAAATTGTTTCCCCAAAGTTAGTTTATGTCACTGAAGGCAGTTATCATCATGATGATTTCATTTCAGGTGTTCGTTTTAAAAATAAGTTTAGTTTGAGTTAGTTATTTGATGCTATAAAAACGGGGGTGTGACGTCATGATTGACAGCTGAGACTGACGGCTTCTCTGAGTGAAGTTATCACTGAGGCACTAACGGACTTTTTACGGAATTTTTGGGAGCAGATTAGAGCTTTAGCTTTAATTTCTACATTTCCATAACTGTTTATTTCACACCAACATTATTAATTGTTCTGCATCTGCGAGAGTGTGGGCGGGCTTTTGATATCGCGACTGTACTTCCTGCTCTACTTCCTGCGCTCTACTGCGCAACTCCGGTCCCGAAATCGCTACTGCGCAGACTCGGTCCCAAGATGTCCGCGCCGTGCAAGGCCGCCTGAAAGCTTCAAATCTGCCAAGCGGAAACGGATGTCGAGTCGTCCATATTTTTTTACGGTCTATGGTTTTAACCAAGAGGGAAAAACGCTTCATCCCGGGTGTCCTGAGACACGCGGTGCTCTTCTGTAAGTTGTACTGTATCATATTATCATATAGCCTACCTTCTGACATTCATATTTCGTTCTGTAACTGGAAAAGAAGGGAAATTCAGCTCATGTGTAGCCTACATGATCCGCATAATGAGTTTGAATTTTGATACAAATTTAACAGGAAGTGGTGTTATGACAAAATCAGTTTATTTATATCTCAGTCATGCCCCCATCTTTCTGCAAAATGCTTACTGTTTACTTTAACTGTAAAAAAGGGAGTCTTTGATTCATCTTTTGAAAGCATGAAATAAATGAAAAGGCAATATTATTTATTTTCTTTTACAGTTAAATTATTATTATTTATGTAATCAGGGAGTTTTTTTTTTTAAATGTCGCAAAAGCACTTGACTACCTCTTGGTACTTCAATTTAAAAAAAAAAAAAAGTTTTTGTGGTATTTGGCATATTTGTTTTTGCTGTAGTTTTTAGGGGGTTATTTTTCCTGTAAAGATATCGAGATATATATCGTATATCGAGATATAGCAAAATATATTGAGATATATTTTTTGCTCCATATCGCCCAGCCCTAACTACAACTGTTTATTAAAGGTTTGTTGCCGATTAGAACTTGAAGTGCGATGAGGTCTTAAAATATTTTGAGAAGGTCTTTAAAAAGTCTTAAAAAGGTCTTGAAATTAACTTCAGGATTCCTGCTTATACCCTGGGATAGTGACAGATGCTTCTTGGCTGGGTTTGATGGTTCTTCATCAGTTTTATAAGCAAAGTCATTACAAATTCCACTTCTACTCCTCTCTTTATTAATTCGTTTTGGGCATCTTGAGTGAGATTCAACTGATTTATCCATTTTGTTCGTCTATGTTGTTGTCATATTTGCCGGTTGTTTTGGGTCAGTTTGGGTAGTGCGCTGCCATCTAGCGGTGAACTTCGCAAAAGCAGCATATACCGAAATGTGCAAAATCATGATATCGTACCGTTTGAAATAAAATATATACCTGTATACCGGTACCGGTATACTGCGCATCCCTAGTCTCCGCAGATGTGACTTCTGCCCGTAATGATAAGGGGCGTGGCGTTTCCGGCAACCTGTGCTTGGCACTTCAGCCAATAAAAATACAGGAAACTACATTTAGCCATCTAACCGATCTAAGACCGTTGCGTTTTTCGGAGGGATGGGCTTCATAGAAGCAGGAAGCAAACGAGCCGTTCAAAGGACAGTGGAGACAGCGGTGTGGAATAAAGGCAGAATAGAAGAAAAACACGGCGTTTTAAAAAAAAAAGAAGAAGTATTAAGGCATGTTATACTGCGCCCCATAAACACAACCAAGCCTAGAAAAAAAAACCACGGAACCACCCCTTTAAAGCAGCACTAGGTAACTTTTCAACCGTCATAATATATTTTTTAAGACTCTTGTGATGATAAATCGACTTACAATAGGTTGAATGACACGTCTGCCATAGCCTGATGGGGTCTGTATCGTTTTTAATCGTACTTTTAAACTTCGGGTTTCGGGTAGTAACCCGAGAACAAAAAGAACTACAAAATTCGACTGCTTTACGGCATATACGTCACTTCCACCAACACACACACTTCCTTACATTCGGACGTGCGAGCCCAGCTTTGTTCGTCGGATAATATAGTCATGTCCGAAGCAGCAGAGACAAATAAGAAAGAAAAGGTTTTGTTGGAGGAAAGCAATAAGAGGAAACGAAAAAGTGATGGGATTAAAGGCAGGACGACGATCAACATTGGACCAGTGTTTGCTCGTCGGCGTGAGCTGAAGGAGGCGTGCCCGACCGATGCTGTCCTGCATTGAACTGAAGTATCATATAGATTCTGTAAAACGGTAACCAATAGACTACTATAATGACGCTGGCTTGTAAACGTGAGCATCGTGATTATTTGGCGTTTGAAAAAAATAAAACCCATGAAATTATATTCATATGACATGCTGAAACATATGCCACTGACTGTACCTGATGAAGACATTTCACACGCGACGCCAGAAGAACTCTGAACTCCTCTTGCAGTGTTCAGGGGAACTGTTAGTGCTGCACCAACCCGCGGCGCCACTTTAATGAAGTTATTTGGCCCGCACCGCACCACTGTATATATTTTAACAACCCGCCGCGCACCCACGACCATTAAATAGACATACGGGGTCCGCGGGCTATGAGACGACCCGCGCATCACTAGTTCAGGGCTATCAGGGTTGTCATCTCAACAAATGCACGCGCGATGGCATCCCCTGTTGTAGGATGACTGAGCTTACGACAGTAGTTGAGGACATTATTTTTTCCAAACTGTAGGGGGACCCCGAGAGCAAAAGTAGCCAAGTGCTGCTTTAAACACATTAAAATGATTTCTCTCTCATCCGACCCGCAATTAATTGCAAAGCATTTTTTTTAATTACTTGGCCCATTCGCCCGACCCACAGATTATTCACAGCGTTTGCAGATATAACCACGATCCACGCGTCACTAGTTCCTAATGTTTACACACACTGGAGAATTGACTGCATTTGTGAAGCTCAGCCTAAAGCTTTTGTTACACAATTTTGTAATAATGCGAACATTAGTAAAAAAAAATTTTAATTGGATGCCAAACTAGCTAAACTATGACAGCATAATTTAGAAAATCTATGAGACATAAGGACCAGTCTGCTCTGATTGGTCAGATGGCCCAGTGTGTGATTGGTATGTTAGTTTGAGCAGTAAGTGCAATGATTAATGACTTATTTCAGGCAGTTTATCTGTTCTTTCTTTTGGCAAGAAAACGCTACTATCGGCCTGATTAGGCCATGATGTAATGTAGTTTTGTGCTGTTTGTGCAGAATTCAGGACCAATCTCTGAATCGCCATGGAACGTCAAACCTACTGATGCTACGCCAGCCAAGAAGACGAAACCAAATAAGGGGGATATAGAAAAGTGAGTACTTGCCATAGAGCCCCAGTATATCAGTAATATTACTCATTCTTTCAGGCCTGGTTATTGTTGAAAGTATTGAAAGACCACAGAGAAAGAGTGGTTTTCTAATCCACTCCATTCTCCCTGTATGTCAGGTTTTTGCGCCCAGTGCCTCATAAACAGCCGAGCAGTTCTGACAGCAGCCCAGACTCTTCTCTAATGGCTAATAAGGTGATTTTAAAGATGCTTTGATTATTTCCTCTTGTAAATGAAATCATTACAAAGAAAATAACCTAAAATTGAGAATGAAACAGATTTGAAAGGCTCAAATCCATAAATATGACGTATTTGAGATGCCACATGTGGAACAGTACCTTTACTAATTTGTAGTTAAGTTGTATTTGATTTTTAAATGTTATAAACATTGCAAGAAAACAGTGAATATAAAGTATTTTGGTTACACTGTACTTAAAGCCTGCTTTCTGTTTGAATGGGTTTCAAAATATAATTTATTAGGCTTAGATTAAAGGTAGGAAAGGTAGGAATTGGTTAAAAAACGTTTTTCCAAGTTTGTTTAAACTTTCTTTATATATCAATACACATAATTAAAATGTAAGTACTCTGAAAAAGAAAGTATAAAAAATGAGTGTCTGTAGACCTCTCAGGACTGTTTTAAAGACGGCTCATTATTTCCATTCACTCCACCTTCTCCCTTCTGGGCTCTTTCCAAAGCCACGCCCCCAAAATACACGAACGCACCTCACCGACCAATCAGCTGGAAGACGCATTATTTACCTCAGATGAGCGGTGTGTATGTAGTGACATCATGTCAGAATCACATGTAATAAAACATCTAACTTCATCAGAATGAATATAAACAAATAAGATGTCTCTTAGTACTCACTATCAAGCTAGAATACCGGTACTGGTCAAGTTTAAAATATATTTTTGTTTGATTTGGTAACGAGCTAGTTATATTTATAAGGCAAAGAAAACGGGTAGCATCATGTTTTTCCAATAACATCAGTTATACTGTGATGAAGATGAATTTTGTGTAAGATTCATAACACATACTGTGTTAGTGTTGTCACGATACCAAAATTATGACTTTGATACGATACCAGACTAAAATATCGATATATCGATACTAAATCGATACCACAGTAAAAAAAAAAAAAAAAAAAAGATAAGATAAGATAAGATAAGATGCTTAATATGACAACAGAACTTGTTATTATTCATTGTTATTTTTTACAAAAAATTCATGTGGCCAGCATGTTCCTTAGGGTTGGGCATCGTTTTGATTTGAACAATTATTGATCAATTACTATTAAAATTATCTTACAAATTTTTGCTATCTCAATGTATTTTTGACAATGGTGTAAATGTGTTGCAATAGCTTACACACAGCACAAGAAAGCTTGATTTCGAATGGTAAATTGAATTTAAAAAGACAACTAAACAGTAATAAAATAAGAACAAATAAACAGATTACAAACAATAGCACAAATAAATGCAATAGAATAGAAGATACAAATGAAATAGACTGCTTTATTTTTTCAGGTAAGTCTAACATTCAGATAAGAAACTGAATAAAAAAAATGCATAGCAATTACATTTAAAACAACATTGGATAATGTTCTTTGTAAAAAATTCAATAGCGTACAGATGAAACTATTAAAGTTACACAAGTTGATCAGTCAAGAGCAACTGATCGTTTGTCTTTTTGTAGTTTGAATAACAAATGACTGCGGTCCCTTTAAGACTAACGGACACATGGATCCTAAACACTGTTCCTGTGACTCGTTCTTCCTGAACTGTTTGCGACTGTGTTTACGTTAATACTCTTCCAGATGTGCACAGATAATTCTTTGAGTGTATTTGACCAATAAGCTGGAAAAAGAAGCAAATGTTTGCACTTGTATCATGTCAGAAGCGGCTTTATTACGGTAGGCTATGTGTGCGCTTCAGATGCGAGCACGAAATCTGCGGGGATTAGTAGAATTAATTTATGTGCAATCCCGCGCGAAATTCAGACCGATCACACACTAACACTAACACACTGTCATGAGGAAAAAGTCCAGCAGAACGCGCGTTCGCCGTGCTCAGAGGTTAACCGGGCTGAGTGAGAATATGCCGGTGTGTGTCAGCTCGCTTTCGGTCGGAGAGGAGAGCGCAGCTGGTATCGATACTGTAAAAACTGAGAATCGTATCGTTTCAGATATTCCAGTATCGATACATATCGAAATATCGATATTTTTGACAACACTATACTGTGTTTTGCATGTAAGCGTGTCCATGATGAAAGCATTGTTGATTAGCAGAAGCTAAAGCTAACTTAGCTCAACAAAAAAAAGTTCCTGGATGCGGTGTACTGGCTTTTACACATGCATTTTGTTATCTAAAGTTAAATTTTGCGCAATTCAAAACGACAGCGATCAACTTGAGCTAAACATATTGAGTATTTATCATCTCTACTAATGGCTAAGTGTATAATATTGTAACTTTATGCTAAGTAATGTTATGTTAGCTATATTAGGCAGCTTCATGTGCTCTTGATACATGCTTCATGAAAACATAAACCAAAAAAAATTATGATCAAAATGAAAGATTACCTGTCCAGCAGAAATACAGCCAGCAATGAGTCGTTTTTCAGGTCCCTCAGTTCTCACCATCGTTGAAAAGCCACGCAGATATTTACTCGCGTTTGATTTCTTTGTTTATCCAAAGACTTTCTCTGCATTGCCTTTTCTCGTACTGTCTTCCTTTTTTGCATTGTTTGCCTTCGCTGACTGCAAAACCCTGCACTGTGAATTTTGAATGCTCTTTCTCTGCCATTATTTTGCCGAGGTTTCTTGCCTCTTAAACTGCTCAAATCAAACGAGCGCGCGCATGTGGGCAGATCCTGTAGTGAAAGCGGCGGTCGCCATGGTAGCGAGAGAGAGTGACAGTCGCCAAAGCCAATCATTTGTTTCGTCCCGAACAAATATAATGAGCGGTGTTTATTGCAGATTAAAAAGTCTAGAGTCACTCGATTTTTATACTCTCCTTTTCAGAGTACTTACATTTTAATTATGTATTGACATATAAAGAAAGTTTAAACAAATTTGGACAAAACTGTTTTAGATCAGTCCGTCCTACCCTACCTTTAAGCCAGGATTAGGCCTTAGTTCATTTAACTATCTTTTATAAACGTGTTTTAGAATTTTTTTACTGGTGTGCATCTTGAAAACAAAACAATGGCACGGATATATTTTAAGATATGTCAGTGCAAGTTGCTTTCAGTTAAAACAGCTCAAACATGCATTTTAGTCTGGGACTGCTTAAGCCTTGTCTGTGAAACTGGGGGATGGTTGCATAGTTTAATGTTAAAGATGATAAATGTTCCTTTCCTTTTTTTCAGGAGAACATTCTGAGCCCTCCAAAAACCCTCACAGTAACATCTGTGGAGGACACAGTCAAACAGACCGTGCCTGTGCCGGACTACAATGGGAAACCTTCCACCTCCAGCTTCAACCCCAGCTGCTCAGAACAAACTTTTGTTTTTAACAGTCCTAACAGCAGCTCTTCTAAAAGGAAGAGTTCAGAGACAGAGCTTCAAAATGAAGCGGACGTACACACTAAGAGGCCTTGTGCTGCTCCGCAGTGTGCGTCTCCTACTTCAGTCAACAGCCCTTTTCTGTCTGAAGTGGCGTGGCATGAGGAGACCTTTCGGATTCGCTGGCAGCAGGAAGAGGAGGACCGAAGATTGGCGATGCGACTTCAGAAAGAGCTGAACCGACAAAACGCCGTGGACCGCAGGAAGGGTTCCGCCGATAGCTATCAACTCCGGCAAAAAATCACTACGGCTTCCACAAGTACAAGCCCAGATGTGGAGAGTACGAAAAAGAACATTAGTACGCCACGGACGACTGCGAGGAACAGCACGGGATGCAGGGACGAAGGGAAAACTGAAAAGAGACTGTCTGGAACAGAAGGATCGACCCCTGGGAAAAGCCCTGCATCTTCTCCTTCAACAACGATCCAAACTAGTTTGAAGAAGGGGGTGAAGCAGACCACCCTTACTGAGATGTTCCCCAATGTGAGCAGCTGAATGACCCTCTGCTGCTTTGATCTGGTTTCTCAAACACCCCACAGACTTAAAACAGATGTTAGTAGGTGCCGGGCTGCTACTAAAGGACGTCATGTTGTTCAGTTTCAGCTCATATGTTGCTAATACTCCTTCGGTGCCTTTCCACAGAGGTTCATACTGTAAAGTCATGATGGAATGCTTTTCGTTTTATAAGCATTTATAAAGTCATGACTAGCTTAGAGTTTAAAATAGTGTGAATGCTGCAGAAGAAACTCATTTTGTAAGCATTTGCATTCACTTTGAATAAATAAAGAAAAGATTACTTTACAGAATCTTTTTGTTGTGTGTTTATTTGACAGACCAACAGCTTAAGGCAAGGACCTAAATGTTAAGGCCTAAATTTAATATGTATGTAATATCATATTTTAAAGTCACGATGTACAGAAAATTTATAAAAATATTTTGGATCAATAAACCTAAAAAATAAAGAAAAATAAAAAAACTAATATAACTGCAGAAAGGCCACATTGCAGACAGGATTTGCATTTAACATGTCAGCAAATCTGGCTAAATATCCTGTACGAGCACACTCCATAGTGTAGTGTCAAAATTAGTCATAAGTTGCGCAACAAATGTGTGCAAAATGCCTTGTGCAGGGGAACATATATTCAAAACACATGAAATTGTCCAAAATGTCTTGGTTTGCTGAAGCATTAAAGCCGGGCATACACTGTGCGATTTTCGTCCGATTTCAAGCCGAATTCTGACTCGTGCGACTCTTTTTTGGGTCGGGCCGATTTTCAGGTTTATCGTGCGTCGTTTGTCGCGAGGTGTTTGTGCCGTGTACAGGGGGAAACGAGAGGCGAAAAACCTCTCACGATCAGGAATCGGATGGTCGGATGAATTTCTGGCATGTCAGAAATTCTGCTCGCCCCTCGTGAGGTTATCGCACAGTTGAAGCAAAGCCACGAACTGATTGCCCTATTTCCCCTCACTGCGCCTGCGCGAAAGCAGAAGTTCAACCATTTAATTTTTAAAAGCATTAAGAAAGAAAACGAAAAGAGGGAGATCTTTAATTATGTAGGCAGGTATCAAATAACAGAAATTAAGTAAACTGTTGTGCCTCCAGTTTGTGTTGTATATATCCAGTGCATCTTATTCATTTAGCTAGTTGATCATTAATTTAGCCTACTTGTTTTACTTTCACATTTTATTTTTATTTTTTTAATATTAATTAATATTTAGCCTAGGCCTACTTAATCTTATTATGACGGAAAGTGGGAACCGTTGTCCATCTTGACACAATGTCATGTTGCAATGTTTTCTTTTTGTTCATGAACGCGAGTCAGTGGATATCACGCAACGCGCAGGTTAAACGCAGTCTTAAACCCAGTCAATTATTCACTACAGAAAGTGAAAGCAAAATCTGACAAGCTTTCAGTGCATATTCTCAGACAACGAGAGATAAATGTAATTCAACATACTGATAACGTAGCCTATTGCCTTTTCTTATTTATTTTCTTAATATTTCTATTTTGGTCCATATTGTGAGAAAAAAAATAGAAGAGAAGTAGGCCCATTTTGTGTTAAACAAGTTGTTTTTAGATAAATCTGCTCTTACTTTTCATTGAGACAGACATTATTATTGCAGTGTTCTGACATTATAATCATAGACCTATAATTCCTTGTTTAATCGGGCTAAATGTTTTTAAATAGTGAGGAGTAATCTATCTATTATTTTATTACGCAGTGTGTCGATTATGCATTATTGTTGGGGGGAGGGGGAAATTAATGTAATATCAATTTAATAATAAAAGTAGGCCTACTCTTAATAATAATAATTTTATACATAAATTCTAAATCCTCTTGATATCAATAGCTGATGCATTTACCTCTCTATAATACACCATGGTCTATCGTCGCCACGGGGGTTTTATTGCGCATTTTTCACCCGTACAGTGTGAGCAGTCAAGACGCGCTCGACGGTCGGACCGCACAGTGAGAGCACATCAATCGCGAGCTTTGGCTTTACATCGCATGCGATCTACTCGTACAGTGTGAGTAGGTAACCTTGCTGAAAACGCATAGAAATCGCACAGTGTATGCCCAGCTTAAGAGTTCTTTTCACTGGAACTAAGGGCCCAACCCCAACCCCTGAAAAACAACCCCACATCATAATCCACCATCCACCAAACTTTACACTTGGCACAATGCAATCAGGCAAGTACCGTTCTCCTGGTAACAGCCAAACCCAGACTCATCCATCGGATTGCCAGACAGAGAAGCGTGATTGGTCACTCCAGAGAACACGTCTCCACTGCTCTAGAGTCCAGTGGCGGCGTGCTTTACACCACTGCATCCCACGCTTTGCATTGCACTTGTTGATGTAAGGCTTGAATGCAGCTGGAAACACATTTGTTGCAATAACCTTTCATTTTTTTAGTCTGTGGCGTGAACAAGCATCCTTATGAATCTCTATATTAAAAATATATAAATCATTATCAATCACAGTTTAAATATGATCAGCTGTGAAACGATATTTAATTAGTTGAAATGTATGAGATTGAAACAAACTGGACTGATTGATAAATATATAAACATGATAATTGTATTTAAAACATATCCAGTACTATTACAGAAATCTAGCTTGTTTCATTTAGATATGACTAACGTGCATAGTTCATTTGTTTGTTCAAACTAATCGAAATGCATGGACATTTTGATAGCGTGCACTTTACAACAAGGTTTCATTTGTTAATGTATTAACTAACAGTACATTTGTTACAGTATGTATTAATCTTTGTTAGTGCCTTCTGGTAACCGTTGTTGTAATTTAAATTCACCAAAACAAACACGCCCCAACCCCTAAAAGGGTCTTCCCTCTATTTTGAAATCTTGTTATATGCACTGTGAACTAACACGAACATAAACAGCGGTATTTTATTAACTAATGATAACCGAGACTAACAAATACAGAAACAAATGTACTGCTTATAGACTAGTTATTTCATGTTAGTTAACACATTAACTAATATTAAAGAACGACCTTATTGTAAAGTGTTACCAGTAAGATTATTAAATGCTGTAGAAGGGCTATTCATTCTTAGTTCATGATAACTAATGTTACCAAAATTGTATATAATTCAACTACACACCTAAATTAAACTTTTTTTTTTCAGATCTAAATGTATTATTATCATGTAAATGTAAATGTATTATCAATTAATTAAATGTATACATTAATTTATGTATTCATTCATATTTACCCCTAATCTTACATTTAAAGAATGCTAACGTGACTCACAACTGTCCTAAAGAGGAAAGCTTCAGCATAACTGCTGATCTGCATTGTCATGACTGCATTGTCCTTTTTTTCTACATAAGGATTTCAAAAGCACTGCGTTTTGAGAAGTATTGTCGTCGGATCATCTGACAGTCTGTCAGATGATCAGTGAACCAGACTGTCAAAGTTAGCTCTAGTCTTGCCTCATCACATTCCACTATATAAGGTATAAAACAACTCAAAGACAGTTCCTTCCTGTTGGCTTTACTTATAGCCTGTTATGGTCTTCTTTTAGTTGGCCTATTTCCCATATTTTTAGGCTGAAGTTGGTTGCAGCACTTCCCAATTGAGTCTCGTGAGTCTTTATACAACATGAGTAATATTCCTCACTTGGTTCTGTGACAACAATTCCCCCAGGACTTTATAGAAAAGAGTTAAACGCACGCACTCATGGATTATATTTAAGGTGCGCAATGATAATTGCTTGTTAAAGGTGAAGTTAGCAAATTGAACGCAGCCTTGGTGAGCTTTAGAAACTTCTTTAAAAAATGACCCCAAACTGATACGAAAGATATCAATTATTCACATTGAGAATCAGTAAATCAGGTTCCTTTTGATCTCATGCCGAATTGAAGAATTGGCCATTTAACAACCAAATATTTGATGAGTGAATATTGAAAGGGGAACATGTTCCCTTATGGTTCCTTTAAGTTGGTAGGATTTGACTTGGCTTTCAAATTGAGTAGTAACGTTTTCAAATAAAATGATTAAACTTCTAGTAATTCTAGTTGATGGTTTGACAGGTGCAAAACTCCCCTCACAGCAGATTCATGAACTGTCTCGTGAGCTCGCTGACTGATGGAGGTCTGGTCATTTGACTTGGTTCTTTACATGCAATCCAACTGCATCATAGTTGGGTCATACAGTTCGTTTCGCACGCAACCACAGATGTACATAGTGGCTCAGATATCAGATCACCTTTCAAATGACGCAAATTGAACTTACAAATTGCAAAAACGGCCAATGGACACGTCGTTTTCTGAAAAACTCAAATATAGCGTTAAAAAGTGTTTATGCTTGCATGAGGTGGTTTTTCTTTAGAACAAATGGCCACAAATGCGAAAAAATCAAGGTTAGAGCTGCGCTTTATTACCCGTCAAATTGCAAATAGAAAATATCCACAATGGAAACGCAGAATTTTTCGCAAAAAGTCCCATATATCACAAAATATTTTGTTTTAGTCACATAATATTGGTTAATGGAAATGCCATCACTTTGCAATAGTTTTTTAGCGACATTTAGAAAATATCGCAAACGTTTTGCCCAAATCTGTAATGAAAAACGGGCTAGTGAGGCAGTAACAACAGAACTGCTGTCATTTTTGGAGGATTTTAAAACAGAAATCTGATGCTTAGAACTTTATAAAAGCACTTGAAGATGCAGTGTGTAATATTATGAGGATCTTTCGACAGATGCATTTTAATAGACATATATACAAATGCATTATAATATTGATAACTATGTTTTCAGTGGTATATGTGGGATTACAAATGTATAAATTGTTATATCCTGGTTCCAATGTGACAGTATGCAAACTGGAAAGGTATATAAAGACCTTACACAACAAACCGCTATGTTTTTATTACCTTACAATGAGCCATTTCTATCTCCATACACCACAGGTCTCGTTTCGGTGAAGTCGCCATTTTGCGCCACCATGTTTATAGCCCTAAAAGGACAAACTGCTCTACAGAGCGCTCGCTACTCTCTGCCTTCTCAGATGATGACATTTTTGTCCTGTGTCAGCCACCGTAGCTTCTCTATGTGCTCCGAAAGGAAGGGGTGGGCAGTTGCAATTCACAACCTCACCACTAGATGCCTCTAAAATCTAATTTAAGTTATTTTTTCTGTTAAAACTTCTGTATTATTTGAGCTGTAAAGCTGGTTAAATCATCAATGTTGCTGTAGTTTTAGGGTTTCAGTGTTTATGGAGTTACACATGTTTTAAAATTTAACATAACATAGTAAGTGATTTTTCACACTAAAATCATACAACCACACATGTTGCTTACATCTTACATACTATTGAAAAATTATTATAGCATGTACAGTGGGTACGGAAAGTATTCAGACCCTCTTACATTGTTCACTCTTTGTTAAATTGCAGCCATTTGTTAAAATCATGTAAGTTCATTTTTTTTCTCAGTAATGTACCACACATCACCCCATATTGACAGAAAAACACAGAATTGTTGAAATTTTTGCAGATTTATTAAAAAAGAAAAACTGAAATATCACATGGTCCTAAGTATTCAGACCCTTTGCTCAGTATTTAGCAGAAGCACCTTTTGATCTAATACAGCCATGAGTCTTCTGGGGAAAGATGCAACCGTTTTTCACTCCTGGGTTTGGGGATCCTCTACCATTCCTCCTCCAGATCCTCTCCAGTTCTGTCAGGTTTGTTGGCAAACGTTGGTGGACAGCCATTTTCAGGTCTCTCCAGAGATGCTCAATTGGGTTTAAGTCAGGCTGGGCCATTCAAGAACAGTCACAGAGTTGTTGTGAAGCCATTTCTTTGTTATTTTAGCTGTGTGCTTAGGGTCATTGTCTTGTTGGAAGGTGAACCTTCGGCCCAGTCAAGGTTTTCGTCCAGGATATCCCTGTACTTGGCCGCATTCATCTTTCCCTCAATTGCAACCAGTCTTCCTGTCCCTGCAGCTGAAAAACACCCCCACAGCATGATGCTGCCGCCACCATGCTTCACTGTTGGGACTGTATTGGACAGGTGATATTTTTATCCACACACCGCTTAGAATTAAAGCCAAAAAGTTCTATCGTGGTCTCATCAGACCAGAGAATCTTTTTTCTCACCATTTTGGAGTCCTTAGGGTGCTTTTTAGCAAACTTTTCATGTGTGTCACACTGAGGAGAGGCTTCTGTCGGGCCACTCTGATATGAAGTCCCGACTGGTGGAGGGCTGCAGTGATGGTTGACTTGCTACAACTTTCTCCCATCTCCCGACTGCATCTCTGTGCAGTTAAATCAGTAATATTGTTAAATATTAAGTGTCTCTAACTAAGCAAGCCAGAGGCGACAATGGCAGAGAACCCAAACTCCATCAGGTGGCAGAATGGAGATAAGAACCATTCAAGCTTTTTTATGTAACTGACTTTAAAGGGTGGGGGGGGAATTAGATGACTAACTTTTAAGTACAGTCTAAGCGATTTATGCAATTGGCCACTTCTTGATTTGTTGTTCTGATTAATTTCACATCTGCAGTGTTCATGGTCATATGCTACTTATTTCCATAAACAAATCAGTGTTTGGCTGTCATTGGATAGTATAAGGTTTAATTTGTTAACATTAGTTCCTTACATAAGTTACCATAAACTAACAACGAACAATACTTCTAACGCATTTATTCACCTCAGTTAATCTCTACATATACAAATCAAATCAAAAGTTAACATTAGTTAATGTTCTATGAACTGTAACAAGAACATTTTTAATTAACATTCACAAAGGTAAATAAGTGCTGTATTGCTTATATAACTTCATGTTAACTAATGCATTAACTAATGTTAACAAATGAGACCTTATTGTGAAGTGCTTGTAAACACAAACGGCAGTGCTGTTCATTTTAGTTTCAACATCCTCAGCTGGCGGTGTCTGTGTGTGTCACAGAAACGTGGGTAGGAAACACTTTGCTGTATTTAAGCAGTCCAGGTTCCTCATCCTGGAAGACTCGAATGCTCAATCACGGCTGGAGACTCTTCTGAGCATTTAGCACAAAAGATAGATTGTCATCCCGACACTATATTCTATCTACAGTCTTTCAACAGGTAGGCTTTTTTCATTATTTCAAAACATATTGAGTCCAGAAAGTACAATATGTTGATGCTTGAGCACACAAACACAGGTTACTCTGCTAAACGTGTGTGAACTTGAGGAGAACTGACTACATCCACTAAATTTCTCCAGTTGAGAATCATTGCAAAACTAGTTCTGAGAAAAAACTATAGCATCATTTTTGCTTGCAGATACCAATTGGTTGCATATGACGCTGAATACATATAGTCACAGAACACTGATCTGGATAAAGTGGATTCAGGAGTGACAAAATAAACTAATGTCTGATGTGTACATGCAGGTTCTCTGTGCTGAGATGTGTGTCGGTCACTGCTCCAGGTGTGTGGGAATGGCTCTGATCCCTATAGCCATCGTCTGCATGGTGGCAAATGTGCTGCTGTTGTTTCCAGACATGAAGTATCAGTACCTGACAGAGCGTCATGTGACCAGAGAGGCAATGTGGGGCTCCGGTATATGGGCATCAGGCTTTCTGGTGAGTTTTATTACACTTGCTGTGAAGCTTTTCTAGTTCTTTATTGGTTGTACGAGATCTGATACTGTTTAATAGCATGATAAAGGCATTTATTTTAATGTTAACAATGACTATAGAGAAGTAAAAAGAGAAAAAAAATGAATATTATTGTAATGTACAGTTTAATTAATCAATAATCAATCAATTACTGCACATATACAATATACACACGACTTCCTAATATTGTGTTGGTCCCCATTTTTCTGCCAAAAAAGCCCTGACCCATCAAGGCTGTGTTATCTGGTACCAGGATGTTAGCAGCAGATCCTTTAAGTCCTTTAAGTTGCGAGGTGGGGCCTCTGTGGATCGGATTTGTCTGTTCAGCTCATCCCACTGATGCTCAATTGGATTGAGATCTGAGGATTTTGGAGGCCAAGTCAACATATCAAACTCATTGTTGTGCTCCTCAAACCATTCCTGAACCATTTTTGCTTTGCGGTAGGACCATTATCCTGCTGAAAGAGGCCACAGCCACCAGGGAATACTGTTTCCCTGAAAGTGTGTACATGATCTGCAACAATGCTTAGGTAGGTGGTACATGTCAAAGTAACATCCACATGGATGGCAGGACCCAAGGTTTCCCAGCAGAACATTGCCCAAAGCATCACACTGCCTTGGCCGACTTGCCTTCTTCCTATAGAAGTGCATCCTGGTGCCATGTGTTCCCGCACCCAGCCATCCATGTGATGCCAATCAGACAAGGCCACCTTCTTCAATTGCTCTGTGGTCCAGTTCGCTTGGACAGGGGTCAGCATGGGCACCCTGACTGGTCTGCGGTTATGCAGCCCCATACACAACAAATTGAGATGCACTGTGTATTCTGACACCTTTCTACCAGAACCAGCATTAACTTCTTGAGCAGTTTGAGTTACAGTAGCTCGTCTGTTTGATCGGACCTCACGGGCCAGCCTTCAATCCCCACGTGCATCATTGAGCATTGGCCGCCCATGACCCTGTCCCGGGTTTTCTACTGTTCCTTCTTGGAGCACTTTTGATAGACACTGACCACTGCAGACCGGGAACACACCACAAGAGCTGCAGTTTTGGAGATGCTCTGACCCAGTCATTTGGCCCTTGTCAAACTCGCTCAAATCCTTACGCTTGCCCATTTTTTCTGATTCTAACACATTAACTTTGAGAATAAGTTAACTAACAGTTGCCATGATGAAGAGATAATCAGTGTTATTCACTTCACATGCCGGACTGGTGTATACAGTTGTTCCTCAGTGAGGTTTTATTATTGTTCTGGTTTCAGTATCCTCAGATGTTGTCCTTTTTGTCTCTAACTGGTTCAGATCATCATGCTGAATCAGCAGTAGGGCTTCACTGTCACATGACGCAATTGTATTTTACGTCAAACAGGATTTTTCTGATGACTTGTGTGTTTTGTCAGGTGCTTGTGGCTGCTCGAGGCTTTACAACACACTACGAAAAGAAAGGATGCTGTTATTTTACTGCTGAGGTAAGATAATAGTATTTTGTGTTTTTTTTGTATTTTCATTTCAAACATGATCAGAATAATTGATTTACATAATGACGCTTTGAACAAATATCCTAATGAACATGTTTTTTGGGGAATTTCTTTGCGAATTTCTTGTCATGTGTCCAGGTTTTGCGTAAGTTGGGGTACACATGTTTGGCTATTGTGGCAGCTGGGTTGTGTTTTGTGGTCAGTGCGACGGGGCTGGCACTGGGACCCCTCTGTTTACACAATGGCACTGAAGGCCTAGAGTGGGAACGGCCATTAAAACAAGTCAAAAGTGGGTGAGTAAGGCCTGAGATTGTAATATTTGTTCACTGTTATTTGTTCAGTAGTCAAAATCATACAAACATTGGTTTTGTTTTGTTTCACTGAGAAACAAATTAGAAGTGAAACAAACCTGATGTGGTCAACAGACTTTTGTAAGCTCACCAATTAAACATTAAAGTATTACATAACAAAAAAAGCTGTGTTAAGTTTGTTTTACAAAACATATGTTTTGAACATATAATTTTTTACAGTGCCATTTCTAGCTTGAAATGAAAGAGGCAGTATAACAGCGACACCTTTAATTTTTTTTGCACACACAATTATGATTATATTGAATATAAGACTTTTTGTGTCGCTCTTTGCACAATATAACCTCAAGAATTTTATATATACACCATAGTCGGGGTAAGCGTGGCACAACCCTAATGCAGGGGTAAATATTTCAGGCTTTCCTGTAGCTCAACCAGTAGAGCGTGGCGCTAGCAACGCCAAGGTCATGGGTTCAATTCCCAGGGAAAGCAAGAACTGACAATAATGTAAAATGTGTACCTTGAATGCAATGTAAGTCGCTTTGGATAAAAGCGTCTGCCAAATGCATAAATGTAAATATATTGCCATAACTACTATATAAAGAAATAATTCTGCCAAAATTCATAAATCTTTGGAAGATATCACTGAACATGTATTTAACCAAAGCAAGCATACATTTATTTCTTAAGTTATTTTTTTCTCAGTTTTTTTGTTTATTTATTTAAAATGAGACAAATCTGATATTGTTTTAATCTTATCATGCACCCAGCCAAAATAGCTGCAGGCGCGACGCAAGTGTTTTTTTGCTAGTTTCAGCCCGACGCAGTTATCATTTTCACGCTGTTTAAATTGCAAATGCAATCTGTTCACCCATGGTCTGAAAACCAGGTGTATTCAGATGCATTGTTGGCACGTTGCTATTTTGAGGAACTAAAAACGACTGCAACACTGACCAACAAAAATCCTGCTATAAAGTCAACAGCACAGTCTTTTTTGTGTTATTTAAAGGGCACGTTAAGAATATGCACCTACAGGCAGATCCACAATGCTTATTATTACACACACAGGGATGCGCAGCGGCACACAAACATTACGTTTTGAAGATGATGTTCATAACGTAAACTGTTACAATATGACCATACAGTGCACTCAAGCATGATGTTTCATGTAAATAAATGATGAGCATGTTTCTTTGTGTCTGTTAATGCAGAGAGAAGCTTTATCTGTATGATCCGGAGCGGTGGGCGTCGGCCTGTGTGGAACCGCGAGGTGTCGTGATCTGGAATATTGCTCTCTTCTCTGTCCTCATGGCAGCAAGTGGCCTTGAGCTCATCTTCTGCGTTCTGCATCTCCTCACCGCAATACTGGAGTTCATGTTTGGACCGAGCTTCTGCAAGAATAAGGTACAAATTATTACAAGTAGTGTACTTCACATTTTCAAAAAAGAAAAGAAAAAAAAAGCTGAATATTATATTTATTAAATAAAAGGCCACTTAAGTGTACTTAAAGAGTATACACGTTCATGACTGTTAACTGACTTTTAACACATTAAAGTACACTTTTAAGTGCAGTTTGTAATAATGACACATTTTTGATAAGACTTTAGTTTAGGGTCCGATTCTCTCTTTTAACTAGTTGCTTGTAGCCTGACAAGCCAGACCCACATCAAGATGTTTGGTCTGGAAACTCACCATTGACAGCTCAATCCGAGGGGCGGGATATAAACGGCTGTCTTTCAAACTCCCTCTGCACGCGATAGGATAGCGCTACAACCAACCAGAGCAGCGAAGGTGAAACAGAGCTTGTTGATAGATTAAACATTCACCGTATCCGGTCGGCTAAACTCTGAACACATCTTCCCTTTTTAAGAATGACTTCAGTGCCGTTCTTTTCTCAGAGAAAAGCTTAACTCCAAGTCTTCCAGAGTCGCAGTCAAAGTTGATTCGAAAGACCGCCGCCGTTCGCCAGTTTCTGTGTTTACTAGAAGCACGCAAACGCAACTCGGCCGTCGTCATTATGGCCCCGCCCACCGACTCTATACACGATGTGATTGGCCCGGCAAGAGTGAGAGGAATACAGCTCAGAAGGGTATTGAGAATTCCTAGACGACACTCGCGGGCAGATTAAGTTTGCTGCCGCTAGGGTGCGTCTAGATTTCTAGGCTAAGTTGCTTGCATATTAGCTGTTTAAATCTAGGGGAGATGGAAAATGAGTGTTACTTTTACTAGTTGCTTTTACACCTGCATAGGATATTAGCTATTTATTAGTAATTATAAAGCACATATTAATGCCTTATTCTGCATGACCATATTCTACATCCCTTAATGCTACCAAAACTTAACAGCTGCCCTACTAACTATTAAAGCATTTATGAGATTTAAAGGGGTGGTTCCGGGGTGTTTTTATAGGTTTGGTTGTCTTTATGGGGCGCATTATAACGTCTTAATTTTTCTTTTTTTTTAAACACCGTATTTTTCTTATAATTGCCCTTTATTCCACACCGCTGTCTCCACTGTCCTTTGAACGGCTCGTTTGCTTCCTGCTTTTATGAATCCCATCCCTCCGAAACACGCAATGGTCTTAGATTGGTTAGATGACCAAATGTAGTTTCTGTATTTTTATTGGCTGAAGAGCCAAGCACAGGTTGCCGGAAACGCCACGCCCCTCACCATTACGGGAAGAAGTCACATCTGAGGTGTAAATAATGGCATTAATATTGCCATACCCATTTTTGTTATTGTAGAATGAATATAACCAAATAGGTTTTGCAGGGCCCGTTACAAAACCTAACCATGCCTCTACTAGTCTACTGCACTGGCCAAACGAAACACAAACGTGTTTTGCATGACTGTAGCTGAAATAGCATGTGGTCAAACACAATAACGTTGTACACTAATAACAGAAACGTCAAAAATAAATAAATAAACAATATTTGCGGGTGTAATTAAATATAAGTTTGTTGGTGTTTGTAGCCGTTTGTTGAAGCAGTATGAAACAATTTAGTTAGCTGCCTAGCGTAGCCAAACCACGCTGGTCTTGATGCCACCAAAACACACACAGAAACACACATTTAAAAGACATGTACTTACAGGTTTAGGCCCATAAAGAGAAGCTTCTGCCTTTAATTTGCGAACTGCTTCATCTTTTAGCAAATCCAGTCTTGAACTCGTGAAGATTCTAGAAGCTGTCTTCCGTGAAATGTGCAGCACAGATGGCTAAATTCACATTGTAATCAACAGGAACTGAATTAAACACAAATTGTAACCATTGCTCCCGAAGTCCAGTGTCCCGAGGAAGGCCGAACACAGAAGTCGTGCTCTTGGGGTGAAAATAACTGTTTTGATGGCATGTCTGCAACACTCCAGTCTACTGCAACAGCTCTCTCTTCCGCAATGACGGTGACGCGGCCTCACCCACTTTGTTGCGTGTTCACGGGGGCAAGGGTTTATGATGTCCCCAACCCGGAAAAGAAGCTCGCTGTAGTCTAAACCGGCTGTTTTTTTAGGCAATAAACTGACATCACTTTTAAAGACAATATCTCTGTTTGCAGTGAACTTTCAGCGCTGTAACTTTGCAGATAAGTTTAAGCAGCAACATCACACACTAACTAAAGTTAAAAATCGCATGCAACCACCCCTTTAATAAACTAATTAAAAGTAATTAGGAGTTTATTGAGGCAAAAGTCATAGTAAGTAGTGAGAATTGGACCCTAATCTAAAGTGTGACCAAAAGTTTAACATTTTAAATCATTGTTTTAATAATTTATTATTTATTATGATGTGTTGAATGTTCTACAGCATTTAAAAGCACTAACCTCTTTTGTTCTCTTTTTAGATTGTTCCTGCTTGAAATGACTATTATTGTTTTCATCTGCATGTGAGAATGACATTTTTGGGGGTTAAACTGTCAGCTATGACTACTGAAATTATTTAAAGCCGAGAAAAAAAATAGAAATGAGAAGTGGATTAGGAAAGTCAATTTTAACATCCCTGAATCTTTTACTACACAGTATGTGTTGCTCAGCGGGTTCAGCATGATGCTGGACATATAAATAAGCTATTTAAATATATATGTAATTAATATATTGTGACATTCTCAGAACGCACTTTAATTTTTATGCACTGTGAGAATGTGGGTAATTTAATTTATATGTATGTGATAAAATACTGGGTTTATATAGTTTTGTTAATACTGAAATGCTGAGTGTTAATATAAGTCCTATTTATTGCTTGATTTCTACATGATTCGTATGTAATTGTATGACCAATTCAGTGTGTAAAGAAATGCATAATTTATTTTAAAAAATTGAATAAAAAAAAATCCAAACTTTAAGAAAAAAAGCATTTTATAAAAATGCCTTTAATTTATTGCATGATGGTAGATTCTGTTTATAATTCCGAAGTATTGTGAAACCGTAGAAAAACAAACAGAAAAACCCTATTTCACAGGCATCTGACACAACAATATTAGACTGGACACGTCAGAATCATGACCTCAGCCAGAATCATGACCTCAGCGTGGGAAAGAGAAAATGCTTCTTTTAGAGAAATGGCTTTTAACCTGCAGCGGCCACAAGAGGGCCACATATTTCATGCCTATCCTTACACCTCTAAAAATATGTCTGTGGTTCTCAGTGCAGAGCCAAATGATTTCCAGCTCCCCAAAAAAAAAAAAAAAAAAAAAAAAAAAAAAAAAAAAATATATATATATATATATATATATATATATATATATATATATATATATATATATATATATATATATATATATATATATATATATATATATATATATGTGTATATATACATACATACAGTCTTGTTCAAAATAATAGCAGTACAATGTGACTAACCAGAATAATCAAGGTTTTTCGTATATTTTTTATTGCTACGTGGCAAACAAGTTACCAGTAGGTTCAGTAGATTGTCAGAAAACAAATGAGACCCAGCATTCATGATATGCACGCTCTTAAGGCTGTGCAATTTGGCAATTAGTTGAATTAGTTGAAAGGGGTGTGTTCAAAAAAATAGCAGTGTGGCATTCAATCACTGAGGTCATCAATTTTGTGAAGAAACAGGTGTGAATCAGGTGGCCCCTATTTAAGGATGAAGCCAACACTTGTTGAACATGCATTTGAAAGCTGAGGAAAATGGGTCGTTCAAGACATTGTTCAGAAGAACAGCGTACTTTGATTAAAAAGTTGATTAGAGAGGGGAAAACCTATAAAGAGGTGCAAAAAATGATAGGCTGTTCAGCTAAAATGATCTCCAATGCCTTAAAATGGAGAGCAAAACCAGAGAGACGTGGAAGAAAACGGAAGACAACCATCAAAATGGATAGAAGAATAACCAGAATGGCAAAGGCTCAGCCAATGATCACCTCCAGGATGATCAAAGACAGTCTGGAGTTACCTGTAAGTACTGTGACAGTTAGAAGACGTCTGTGGATCAGTTTGCATATGTTAAAATACTTGAAGAGGTCATGTTGCCCTATGCTGAAGAGGACATGCCCTTGAAACGGTTGTTTCAACAAGACAATGACCCAAAACACACTGGTAAACGGGCAAAGTCTTGGTTCCAAACCAACAAAATTAATGTTATGGAGTGGCCAGCCCAATCTCCTGTGCCCGGTTGCATAAAACACCTTAAGTGAAATTTTCCTTTAAGATCGCCCTTAGGTTTCCCTTAAACTTAAGGGTGTTGCATAAAATAACCCTTAAGTGTCACTTAAGGGTTTCTTAAACTGAAACGTCATAAACCCTTAGAATTTTCCTCAAATTTTTCACTTAAGTAATCCCTTAAAAACCGTTAAGCGTTGCATAAAGCCCCATAACTGTCATTTTCCTAAGTATAGTTTAAGGTTAGGAAAACTTTACCTTAAGAGTTGACAAACATTGATGAGAAAAAAATGGCTGAGTTTATTGATCCTGTTGAAGATGTAAATGTGCCAAGGCGAATTTTTCGCGATAGAGAGAATCCTCTGGACCATCTTAGCAATGAAAAACTGCTTCGCGAATATAGATTTGATCGCCGCGGGATATGAGATCGCTAACAAACTGGAAGGCGATCTTGATCATGTTACCCAGCGCAACCACTCACTACCCTCTGTGTTACAGTTGCTTATAGCACTTCGGTTCTTTGCAACTGGGAGTTTCCAGTCTGTAGTGGGAGATGTTTTCCATGTTCATAAATCGTCAGTTAGAAGAGTTATTCACCGGGTTGCAGGGGCTCTCTGCCGTCATTTAAGCCAAACTGTGACATTTCCATCGCGTGTTGAACT
Organism: Pseudorasbora parva; assembly: GCF_024679245.1. Classification (NCBI taxonomy): domain Eukaryota; kingdom Metazoa; phylum Chordata; class Actinopteri; order Cypriniformes; family Gobionidae; genus Pseudorasbora; species Pseudorasbora parva. The sequence continues at coordinate 13,378,574 of NC_090179.1, forward strand.
GGATGCCATTCAAACCTCTTTTTTTTCGGAAAGCGGGGTTTCCTCGAATAAGTGGTGTAATCGATGGCACACATGTCAGAATTCAGGCTCCCCGCACGCATGAAGATCAGTATGTTAACAGAAAAAATAACCATTCTGTTAATGTGCAGCTAGTGTGTGACCATCTGTGCAGAATTAGAAATGTTGTTGCATCATGGCCAGGGAGTACACATGACTCTAGGATTTTGACAGAGAGCAAGATCGGAAGAGATTTTGAGGCTGGGATGCACGGTGGTCTTCTGCTAGGGGACAGTGGTTACCCCTGCCGACCATGGCTCATGACGCCCTTCATATATCCCCTTAACGCTGCACAGGCATGTATTTAATAATGTTACAGACAACTTAAATTTACAAATCATTTCAACTTAAATTACGTTTAACTGACTTGAGATTTTTTTTATATTTAGACTATAGCTTATTAACTTTAAAAAGTTGAAAATTAAGTGAAAACATATAGGCTATTGTCAACTTATTGATCATATTTTTCAATGTATTAAAATTTATTTTGACTTGTTGATACTTATGGTCATCGTTTGATCCTAGGAAAGATACAACAATGCGTTGACACACACACGGTCTATAATTGAGAGGACGATCGGACAGCTCAAACTGAGATTTCACTGTCTCCACAGCGAGCTGCGCGTCAAGCCTCCAAGGGCCTGCAGAATTATTGTCGCCAGCGTTGTTCTTTTTAACATGTCAAAGATGTATTGTGAAGAGGGAGATGATGTCGAAGAAGAGGCTCAAGAAGCAGAAGCAGAAGAGGCTCATGAAGAAAATCAACAAGATTTTCAACGGGCTGGATTTGTTGTCAGAGATGCCATCGTAAATGCATTCTTTAATTAGTTTAGCTAGTAGCCTATGGACAATAGTCATAAATATAAATAAATAAATCATAAATAAATACAAAACCTGTCAGACCTGTCATAAAAAAATGTATTCGTAAATTGATGTGATTGTTATTTTTCCTTCACTTTGTAGCTGCATTAGTTTGTTATTAAGCATGAAGTTGTAAAGGTCTTGATTTTCCTTCTCCTTTTTAATTTTTGATCTCTAATTGCAGTTTTGTCTTTTGAAGCTGTAGGACGTCTCTTTGCAGTTCTAGCACTTCTTCTCTTGTAGCGGCTGGAGAGGATATTTGCGTCTTTCTGCAATTCACAAGTCTTTTGAAGAAATAATGAAAAAAAAAATCAAGGCTGTTCTAAGTAAATTTAACAATAGACTAAAATAATTGTTAACGAAATAAATAATAAAACCTTACTTCGCTGCATGGTTTGGCGTGCTGCTGGCGCTCTGCCGGTGTTGAAGCTGATTTGATTGCTGAGAAGGTCTAACATGTGAAACAAATAACGTTACCAAGCATATTTTATTTTGTCGTGATCTTCAAATCGTTTATCCTCAGTAGTGATATTTTTTATTTGATTTAAGACAATAATGTTCTCACTCCGTGTAATTATCCTCTTGTTGAATCTCAGCTTCACTCTCTAACCCGCCAGGGATGCCAGCTAGGACAGGTGAGTCCGCCCCAATGATGTCTTGGACTAGTTTCGTTGAGTCTGACAGTTCAGAAGGCGGCGGTCCTCCACCTGCAGTTTTGTTATCGTTAGCTCTTTGACTCTGTGATATGGTATCAAAACGCACTCGGTGCGAAGAAAAAAGAACTTGTTTTTTTTTCTTACCCGTTTTGTTGGATTCCCTCCTATGGAGGTCTTTTTTTGCCACCACAGAGACGTTTTCATATTTATTTATTACCTCCGATACATTCCTCTTTACACCTAGATTACGTGCGTTGATCTTCTCCGTTATTTCCTCCCACTGTTTATTCTTTTTGGCCGCAGTTATTTGGGGATTGAGTTTGCTTTTTAAAATTGCCCTTTTCCCATATTCATCCAGAAGGATACATTTCTCCTCCTCTGTCCAATTTGGCTTTCTTTTTTTGTTTTCTTTATCCATATCTATTGTAGGCCTATTCATTGTCTTACAGTTCCTATAGGTTAATGTGTACAGTAGCGTGTCTATGGCAACAATAGAATTTTATAACGGTAAAACCTGGGTTGCAGTCGTGAAACACTTAACGGGTTCCCTTACCTAAGAGAACCGTTTAAGGGATTATATGCAACACCCTTAAATCATTCCCTTAGATAAGGGGAAATCACGCCTTAAGTATCATACTTAAGGGAAAAACTGGTTTTTTATGCAACCGGGCACAGACCTTAATCCAATTGAGAACTTGTGGGGTGATATCAAAAATGCTGTTTCTGAAGCAAAACCAAGAAATGTGAATGAATTGTGGAATGTTGTTAAAGAATCATGGAGTGGAATAACAGCTGAGAGGTGCCACAAGTTGGTTGACTCCATGCCACACAGATGTCAAGCAGTTTTAAAAAACTGTGGTCATACAACTAAATATTAGTTTAGTGATTCACAGGATTGCTAAATCCCAGAAGAAAAAAAAAATGTTTGTACAAAATAGTTTTGAGTTTGTACAGTCAAAGGTAGACACTGCTATTTTTTTGAACACACCCCTTTCAACTAATTGCCCAATTGCACAGCCTTAAGAGCGTGCATATCATGAATGCTGGGTCTTGTTTGTTTTCTGACAATCTACTGAACCTACTGGTAACTTGTTTGCCACGTAGCAATAAAAAATATACTAAAAACCTTGATTATTCTGGTTAGTCACATTGTACTGCTATTATTTTGAACAAGACTGTATGTATGTATATATATATATATATATATATATATATATATATATATATATATATATATATATATATATATATATATATTAAAGGAGTAATGCAATATTGTAATGCATACTTTTCGAAGTAACTTTCCTCAACACTGATCACTAGTGTGTAGTATTAATGTAATCAGGATGTATTACATTCACCATGTTGTCGTTATCATGTGATCTACCAGCATCAGTTGTGTCGCTTTGCTGCCATTCACAAATCTTCTCCTGTGGCCTCATGGTATAGTGTCCATTTATGCACACTTCAAAATCTCTGTGCAAGTTATTTTTGCCTAATCTTTTATGAGTGCTGTGAATTCATACATAGTTCTCTACTACATGGTATGGAAGTATGCGGTCTTGGATGTAGCCAAACTTTAGACTAGCAGTGTGACTTCTTCATGTGAAAGTGGAATGGCCTGCAGCTCACCATCGCCCCCTAGCATCACCCACCAGTATGCACGGGTTTAAGTGATGTTAAAGGATTAGTTCAGTTTAAAATGAAAATGTCCTGATATTTTACTCTTTACAGTAAACAAACATCACAGACAATGGCAGACCAGGTCAGCTCTTGCATAATGTCAATAATACTTATATAAATGTTACAGACTTACAGTTTCTTTACAATTATTGATGTATGTATCTCTTAACTACCAAAAAATGGTATCGTTGGGTACCGGTACCGATTTAAATGTGAACGGTTAACAAAAGTACAAAAGTAATGTTCATAAAGAACTTTAAACATATCCATTGGTCTCTCATTCTTTAATATGTATTGTGTAGTTATAAACTCTGATTGTTATGATTAGTGATTTTTATTTTTTAAAGTTTGTGGGTAAGAATTGTGTAAAAAAAAAAGAAGAAAAAAAGTCTCGGTTGCGTATGGTAACCCTTGTTCCCTGAAGGAGGGAATGGAGACGTACGTCAAACTGACCGACGAATTGGGATCACTTCTGGGAGCCCCTATCAGCTTCGAGATGTAGAGAACGGGCCAATGACTATTGGCATGCGTGTTTCGCATATCGCACCCTGCCCCGCAGCGTGGGCATAAATCGGAAGCGATCGCAAAGCACTATTGTTTTTCACTGAGTAGCCGAACTAGTGACTCGGCCTGCAGTGATGGTACAGCAATTGTGGCGTCAAGACGTACGTCTCCGTTCCCTCCTTCAGGGAATGAAGGTTACCATACGTAACTGAGATGTTCTCTTTCAGTCGGTCACGTTCGATGTACTTCAGACTGACCGACGAATTGGGATCCCTTTGGAAAACAAGAAAGTTACTACCACTTCCAGTGTGCTGGTAGAGCCCCTCAGACCCCGTCTGTACCGGGCGGGGAAATTCATGCAGGCAGAGTCACGCTGCTGTTCTGCAAGACCCATTCAGCAGACTATTGGATAATGCTGGGAAAGCATGCCCGGGGGGCCGCTGCGGAAGACACATCATGCCCAGAGGGAGTTACCATGTATAGAATCTAGCGAACGTGTTTGGTGTCACCCCGACCGCAGCTCTACAAATATCTGTCAGTGAGGCGCAACGAGCCAGCGCCCAGGAAGAGGCTACACCCCTGATGGAGTGGGCTCTAATCCCGAGCGGGCAGGGCACGTCTTGGGATTCATACGCCAAGACGATGGCATCCACTATCCAGTGGGCCATCCTCTGCTTGGAGACAGCCTTTCCCTTCTGCTGGCCTCCGTAACATACGAAGAGCTGCTCTGAGGTCCTAAAGCTTTGCGTTCTGTCCACGTAAGTCCGAAGGGCACGGATGGGACAGAGAAAAGCCAGGGCTGGGTCTTCCTCCTCCGAAAGCAGCGCTTGCAGGCTCACCACCTGGTCCCCGGAGGGGAGTGGTGGGAACCTTGGGCACGTATCCAGGCCGGGGTCTCAGGATTACGTGAGAGTTGCCCGGCCCGAATTCCAGGCACGATTTGTCGACTGAAAATGCCTGCAGGTCCCCTACCCTCTTGATGGAGGCCAATGCAGTCAGGAGTATCGTCTTCAGAGACAGAATTTTTAACTCTGCTGAGTGCAAAGGCTCAAAGGGAGGTCTCTGCAGTGCGGTCAGCACCAGAGACAGGTCCCAAGAGGTTATAGAGGGAAGGCGAGGCGGATTTAGTCTCCTCCTCCACCTTTCCTAGTTCTTTCTATCACTAAAGACTTTGTCTTTGTTATCTGATTTTCTTTTTGCTTCAAATCAAACCTTTTAATGTTTTGATTCTCCTCTTAGCTGGCTGGTTAGGTCCATGGCTTAAAATGCTTTAGCCAATACCTTTTTTTAAATACCTATGGGAGAAATATGGGAGAAAAAACATATCTGAAACCATCACTGCTAAAAAAATGCATGCAGGTACTAATACACTATATGGTGTGGACATGACAGAATGTGTGATGTCCTCAGAGTTTGTGACTACAATGCACTCTGTTGTTTGTAAAAAGATTTGAGTAACATTTGCTTAAGACATTTGTGTACTGTACTGTAATGTCTATGTAAGTATTTGTTTTGTGACTATTACATTGCTAATGAATAGAGTTCACTGAATAGAGCTACACTCTTCCGGAAAGTGCTGGCTTAAAATAACGTTGAGTTTAGAGTAACCCCTGCTATGATTCTCAGGATGTAATTCATAAATTTAGTTTGTCTTATTTGTCTTATCTACTTCCTCTTTTCCTTCTTATTGTTTCTCTCTGCTGGCATCTCCTCTGTCACAGCACTGCACTTTTCCTCTCTCTTTCAAACCTGCTCTGCTTAGACAAGCAAACATTTACAGATGAAACTGTGTCCCCTCCAACACAATGACTCGGAGTTGATTATGTTTCTGAAAGAGATGAGCACAGGAAGCATAAACCTGCAGTCTCTCACAATCTCCAGCAATCTGATCAGTGAGTCACGCTACAGTTGACATGAGACACTTCAAGAAATATATCACAAAAAAAGTAATTCACTCTCACTCGTCATTCCAAATCCATAGGACATTCTGTCTTCCAGAAGGAAAAAAAAAAAAACACAGGAAATGAGTTTTCAAGTTATGTTTTCAAGTTATTTTATTTTTTTTCTGTGCTGCATGGAAACGACTTTCAAGTAACTGAACTAAAAAGTCATTTATGTGGGATGAGGTGCATTTATTTTAATCCTTAAATTACTTCCTAAAAATATTTTAACTTTTGTTAGAACTAGAGCTACAGAAGCGACCACAGGGGAATAGAAAGAGGAAGTTAAAAACTCGAAGTCACTCATGTAAGATGGTACATGTGGTTTAATTTTTGTCCTTTTTTTGTAAGAGAACAAGAAATGGGGTTTAGTTGGTATTAGGATTGTGAACTGGTGTGAGCTGGAATAACTCATGTTACTCACATGAATGGCAGATTTTGATAAGTCTGATCATGTGCGATAACCAGTTACTGGCCTAGTGGTTTTCCAAAGTTACTCAACATTTTTACTTGGCAAAATTTTGTTACTGGGAAATTTGTTGTTGGCTATATGTAAATGATCACCGTACGCACCCAAATCAAGTCTACATGAAATGTATAACATGACAGGCCATCAAGCTTATCGGTAACACTTTAGAATACTGTTTCTTACTTAATGCATAACTAATAAAGAGTTACTGCAGTACTAATGAATAATTATTCATTAACACTCAAGTCACTAATATTAACTACTAAGGAATGAGTGTTAACTAATCAATATGTAATAGCATTTTTTAATTGTGTTAAGTTTCAATTAGTTAATCAGTAACTATTCAATTCAGTCATGCCTCCTTAAGAACTACTATTAAGTAACTACTAATTCAGCTTCATAAGGAATAACTATTAAGTAACTACTAATTAACAGTGATGCACAGTATCAGATCGAGGCCCTTTCTTTTTCTTTAGTACTAATGTTGTTAGATAAATGTACTACTGTGCATAACTGCTAAACAATAAGAACATATCTTTAGAATAGAGGGTCAAATTGCCTTTATTAGTACTGTATTAATGGTAGTTAGGCTTAATTAGTGGCTTATTCTGGTTAGTAAACTTAAATATCATTCAATAAGTGTCATAATTAATGAGAATAAAACTTTCACTTTAGAATAGAGGGTCAAATTTCCTAGTACTGTACTAATGGTAGTTAGGCTTAATTATTTAACTATTAACTATTTGGTAATTCTTCATTAATTATGAATGGGTTCCTTATGTTTTCACTTTAGAATACTGTTCCAGGTTCTAAGTAACTCCTTGAGAACTATTTGGTAATTCTTCAATAATTATGAATGGGTTTGTTTTCACTTTAGAATACTGTTCCAGGTTCTAAGTAACTCCTTGAGAACTATTTGGTAATTCTTCAATAATTATGAATGGGTTTGTTTTCACTTTAGAATACTGTTCCAGGTTCTAAGTAACTCCTTGAGAACTATTTGGTAATTCTTTTTTAATGACTCATAGGTTCCCTGTATCCTCATTTCCCCCTCAGTCATTGCCTTAAATACAGAAATCATTTGGTATCACATAAACATAAAATGCCTGAGCCATGTTGGCAAGGCACTTAGATTGGGGATGGGGTTCCGTCCTGAACTTCTGGTTGCAGACATTACTTACATAAAAAAAAAAAAAAAATCATCAACATCCTTATTAATGTAGTATTAATATTGTACCACGAGAGCACATCAAGTTTACAAGCAACGAATCTCTGCTTACAAGCGGAATCTCAATCCATTCTCGCACAAAACTGGACTCTGGACTGGACAGAAACTGGACAGAAATCGCGTGTGCGCTCACATTTTGTGCACTCTGCATGTGCACTCATGAATCTGTGTACTCTTTCACTAGAATTGTTTTCTCTGATTTAATGCTGCAAGAACTGCAACATTATAGCGTGGGGACACACACAGACAGAAACATTAATCGGCACATTTGCGAGTGAATGTAAATGAATATAGTACACATAACAGTAGTACATTTATCTAACAACATTAGTACTAAAGAAGAAGAAAGGGCCTCTATCTGATACTGTGCATCACTGTTAATTAGTAGTTACTTAATAGTTATTCCTTGTGAAGCTGAATTAGTAGTTACTTAATAGTTATTCCTTGTGAAGCTGAATTAGTAGTTACTTAATAGTTATTCATTGTGAAGCTGAATTAGTAGTTACTTAATAGTTATTCCTTGTGAAGCTGAATTAGTAGTTCCCATTCAGTCGGTCACTCTCGACGCCACTAGGAATCTCGCTAGCGAGAGCCAATTTACTTCGAGTGTAACTAAACGAGCCAATGCACATTGGCATGCAATGATTGCACCAGCTGCCCATGCCACGCCGAGCGGGTATAAATGAGGCACAGGTGCTTGCATCAAATTAGCCTTTTGCTTCGGAGCCGAGTGGTGAATGGATCGTCCTGAAATCACTCTCTACAAGCGTGTGTTAACATTATAACGAGTCAAGCTCTTCGGGTGAATCTCTCCTCGTTTGGTGTTGGAGTGACGGCATTGCAGCGGGGTCAAATTTCTCTCTTTCACTTTCGATTGTTTTATTGAGCATAAACAAAAGGCTGTTCTCACAGCTGGTTTGGTGCGCTGTTTTAGAGCGCTGAAAGGCCGTTTTCACGGCTGGTAAGAGATCGCCTTCTATGAGAAAGAGAGCGCGCATGACAGGCTGCACGAATTCCCTGTCTGTGTCGCCGCGACTATCCCCTGTGTGCTTCAGCACCCCAGAGAGCATTTTCCCTAAAAGAGCTGCACAGGTAGAGCTTGCGTCTTTTTAAAGATGACAATCTACCTGTGTGTTTCTGGTTGCGGTTGTTCCCTGTCCTCACTGACGGCCACGAGCACTGTTTCACATGTCTGGGCTGCATGCTGAGACTGCGTTCGTGAGTGGTTCATGTTTTCAAATGGGAACATGACCACGTCGGCACGCCGGTCGCGACTCTTCTTTCTCCGGGAAGCTTGAGTCCCCTTTGTTGTTGGCCAGCCGTGGCTCGTGTGTAAAAGCACAGCCTCGGGTCTGCTCGACACTCTGGGAGACCGTGGAGATCAGCGAGAGCTGCCGCCGGGGGAAACCCGGGAGGATCTCTCGCTTCTCTGCGTGTCGTGTGCCGTCGAGCGGCTAAGCTGCAGCGCGCGCTGTCACGGCAACCCAGCGCTCGCTTGCCGCTCTATGTGCGCTGTCCCCGGGCCGATTTCCCGTTGTAGCGCCCTCCCTGGTGGCCACAGGAGAGGACTACTTTGGTGTAATGGCTGGGGTGACCTGAGGTGGGTGGGGCTTCTTCGGGGATCCAACCCCCTGGGGCCCCTCCCCCTCTAGCGCACTGTAAGCTGTGCAGCTTCTGGATGGAGTTGCTGGTCCTTCTTAGGGGGGAACCTAGCATTTCATTCAGGGCTCCAACTGAGGATCAGATGTCAATCGCTACATCGGAGAGAGGGCTCCTCCGCTCCATTTCGCTCTGGGAATGAAGATGATGCTGAGCCCACTGTAATGGTGTGTGCTTTGCTGAATAGCCATGCTTTCCTGGGATCAATCCCAGATGTGCATGTAAAACTTGGCAGTATGGAACTACTTTGGATATGGAATGCCAGAGGGGCCAGCACTGCATAAGTTTTTCCTCCCTCACTACCCTCCTTGGTGGGGTGGCTGTACGCAGACCACCTCCGCCCTGTCCTCTTAATGCACGAGGGTAGTTCTGAGTCGGGGTTGAGCTGCGCATGTTGACTAACCGTGATCAGGTCATGGCGCAGGCCCTCGGCCAGACGATGTCCACCTCTGTGGTCCAGAAACGCCCCCTGGCTTGCCTTGCTGAGATGCGAGTGGTCGTCAAAGTACGCTTCACGAATGCTTCCGTCTCACAAGGTGGCCATTTCGGCGACACTGTTGAGAACTGAGCCCAGCAGTTCTTTGCAGTCGGTAGCGGGCTGAGGAAATCAAGCTTCAGAGCGCCTCATGGGCCGCCCCTCAGTCTGCTTGTCGCCAAAGGCGTCGCCCCTGCAAAAAAAAAAAAAGGGGACCCTCGGCACAGTCTGCTCTACTGTGTTCGCTGCAGGAGGACGACGCCACCCGTTGTGCTGTTTAAGCGGTCGGTGAAACATCACCTCTGAGACGGGTGACCTGGAGATGGGCGGGGCTGCTTTTCCCCGGAAGAGGGCCGGGGAATGTTTTGAGTCTAAATTCTTTTCTGCCGCTGGTCACAACCAGTGGTACCCAAATTCTCAAAAAAAAAAAAAAAAAAAAAAAAAAAAAAAAGCAGTTCCTCTATCTCTGGGTCCTCAGGAGGCTTGGAGAGTTGTGGCTGGTCAAACACCGGACCACACTCATCCTCCTCCTGTTTCGCCAGCAGGCAGCAGCGGATGACGCAGGGATGCACCACAGCCTCCTCGCGGACCCTCTGCCCTCCGTGGAATCAGGTATGTGTTGCACAGCACATTCACACCTCACTGCGGGCCTCCTCCACGAGACAGCCGCCCCAGGCCGGTGCCTGTATTCCACCTCGCTGCCCCACGGTGGGTACACCGGTGGTCCTGATGTTCCCGCTTGTTCTGCGAACCTGGTTAGAGCTCCCCAGTCCGTCTCGCTGGCTCATTCAGACCATCAGGCTCGGCTATGCGATTCAGTTTGCCCGCCCCCCCCCCCAAGGTTCAAGGGCGTCCGCTTCACTTCTGTGAAAGCTGCGGATGCCCATGTCCTGTGTGTGGAGGTCGCAGTCCTACTGGCGAAGGACGCGATAGAGCCGGTCCCTCCAGCTGATATGAAGACAGGCTTCTACAGGCCATACTTCATTGTACCCAAGAAAACCAGTGGGTTACGGCCAATCTTGGACCTGCGAGTACTGAATCGGAGCCTTCACAGGCTACCGTTCAAGATGCTCACGCAGAAATGCATTTTCGAGTGCATCCGTCCCCAAGATTGGTTTGCAGCGATCGACCTGAAGGACGCGTACTTTCATGTCTCGATTCTCCCCCGACACAGGCCGTTCCTGCGCTTTGCGTTCAAGGAGCGAGCATATCAGTACAAAGTCCTACCCTTCGGGCTGACCCTTTCCCCCCGTGTATTTACGAAGGTCACGGAGGGGGCCCTTGTGCCCATGAGAGAACAGGGCGTTCGCATCCTAAACTATCTCGACGACTGGCTCATCCTTGCACAGTCCCGGGAGCTGTGGTGCGAACACAGGGACTTGGTGCTCAGACACCTCAGCCAGTTGGGTCTTCAGGTCAACTGGGAAAAGAGCAAACTCACCCCCGTGCAGAGGATCTCTTTTCTCGGTATGGAGTTGGATTCGGTCAAGCGGACCGCGCGTCTCACGAAGGAGCGTACGTCCAGTCGATGCTGAACTGCCTAAACACGTTTCAGGGCAGGATGGCGGTTCCACTGAAACAATTTCAGAGGCTCCTGGGGCATATGGCGGCCGCGGCGGCAGTAACTCCGCTCGGCTTGCTTCATATGAGACCGCTTCAGCATTGGCTTCACGACCGAGTCCCGAGATGGGCGTGGACACGCGGCACTTACTGGGTGAGCATCACTCCGTCCTGCCGCAAAACCTTCAGTCCGTGGTCAGATACCGGGTTCCTTCGGGCCGGAGTGCCTTTGGAACAGGTATCCAGGCATGCTGTGGTCCTCACGGATGCCTCATCCAGGGGCTGGGGTGCCACGTACAATGGGCATGCAGTGTCAGGGGTTGGGACGGGCCCGCACCTGCATTGGCATATCAATTGCCTCGAGTTGCTAGCAGTACATCGTGCGCTGAGCCGCCTCAAAGGCCGGTTACGGGGCAAAGATGTACTGGTCCGTATGGGCAACACTGCGACCATTGCGTACATCAACCGTCAAGGTGGTCTACGCTCCCGTCGCATGTCGCAACTCGCCCGCCATCTCCTCCTCTGGAGTCAGAAGTGTCTGAGGTCGCTTCGGGCCATTCATGTCCCTGGTGTGCGCAACCGGGCAGCCGACGAGCTGTCACGAGCTGCGCTTCCGGGAGAATAGCGGCTCCACCCCCAGGTGGTCCAGCTGATCTGGGTTCAGTTTGGGATGGCACAGGTCGACCTGTCTGCCTCCCCAGAAACGTCCCACTGCCAGTGGTTTTATTCGCTGACCGAGGACACACGGCACGGAGGCACTGGCGCACAGCTGGCCCCAGGGCCTGCGCAAGGACGCGTTTCCCCCAGTGAGCCTACTTGCACAGATATTGTGCAAGGTCAGGGAGGACGAGGAGCAGGTCCTGTTGGTGGCCCCGTATTGGCCCCACCGGACTTGGTTCCCAGAACTCATGCTCCTCGCGACAGCCCCTCCTTGGCCGATTCCTCTGAGGGAGGATCTTCTAACTCAGAGACGGGGCACCCTCTGGCACCCGCGTCCAGACCTCTGGAAACTTCATGTCTGGTCCCTGGACGGGACGCGGAGGTTCTAGGTGATTTACCCCAAGAGGGAGTTAACACCATCACTTCGGCTAGAGCACCGTCTACGAGACAGGCCTATGCCTTGAAGTGGAACCTGTTCGTCCATTGGAGTTCTTCCCGCCGAGAAGACCCCCGAAGATGTTCGATCGCGTCAGTGCTTTCCTTCCTACAGCAAGGGTTGGAGCGTAGGCTGTCGCCCTCCACCATCAGTTTGCGTTGCTGCTATTTCTGCCATGTAGAGGTAAGTCGGTGGGGAAGCACGACCTGGTCGTCAGGTTCCTTAGGGGGGCGAGACGGTTAAATCCTCCTCGACCTCCCTCCATACCCTCTTGGGATCTTGCTCTGGTGCTCTGAGCACTTCAGAATGCCCCATGTGAGCCCTTGCAGTCAGCAGAGCTTAAGATTCTGTCCATGAAGACTTTACTGTTGGCTGCATTGGCCTCCATCTAGAGGGTAGGGGACCTGCAGGCATTTTCGTTCGACGATTCGTGCCTGGAGTTCGGGCCGGGTGACGCCCACGTGGTACTGAGACCCCGGCCTGGCTATGTGCCCAAGGTTCCCACTACTCCCTTCAGGGACTAGGTGGTGAACCTGCAAGCGCTGCCCCTGGAGGAGGCAGACCCAGCCCTAGCTTTGCTCTGTCCCATCCACTCAGGTACATGGACAGAACTCAAGCTTCAGGACCTCAGTTCAGCTCTTGGTCTGTCACGGAGGCCAGCAGAAGGGAAAGGCTGTCTCCAAGCAGAGGATGACCCACTGGTTAGTGGATGCCATCACCTTGGCTTACCAAGCACAAGGTGTGCCCTGTCCACTCAGGGTGCGAGCACACTCTACTAGATGTGGTGCATCCCCCTGGGCGCTGACACGTGGCGCCTCACTGTCAGACATCTGTAGAGCTGCGGGCTGGGCGACACCCAACACGTTCGTTAGGTTCTATAGCTTACGTGTGGAGCCGGTTTCCTCCTGTGTTCTCACCTCAAACAGGTAGAAGCACTGAGAGGCCCGGCTCCTGTCGGCTTGCTGCGCCTCGGCGCTTACATTCTCCAGAAGTAAACTCTGTGAGTCCTCCACCGCCCTCGGTGCAGGGCGTGGCGGAGCGTCCGGCATCAGGCCTCCTACCGCTGAATCCTTGAGAACCGGTATTGGCTTGGGCCATGTGAGTGACCCTGCTGGGATCCCACATATTGTTCCATGGTTGCTCCTCTCGGAAGCCCGTGTCTTTCCCTTGGGAGAGCCCTCCTTTTTAGGGATGGGGCCCCGTCACGGTGGCGGGCTACGGCTCAGCTCTGTGTCCACATAACTCCCCTTGGTATGATGTGGTTCCGCAGCGGACCCCCATTAGGGCACGCTTCCCAGTGTTATCCAATAGTCACTGAGCGGGTCATGCAGAACAGCAGTGATGGACTTCTCTGTGTGAGCCCCGTCTCGTCAGGTAAGAGAGCTCAGGAGGCTCACACAGGGCACTGGAAGGGGGCACAGGCCATGGCGCTTTGGTAGGGATTCCTATTCGTCGGTACTCCGACGTGGCGTCGAGAGTGACCGACTGAATGGGAAGGTCCCCGTTACGTATGTAACCCTCGTTCCCTGAAGGAGGGAACGGAGACGCCACGTCCCGTCGCCATGTCCTCTGTACCCTGCTGGGGTGCCAATTCACCTACTCGGCTCCTCAGCAAAAGACTAATTTGATGCAAGCACCTGTGCCTCATTTCTACCCGCTCTGCGTGGCATGGGCAGCTGGTGCAATCATTGCATGCCAATGTGCATTGGCTCGTTTAGTTACACTCGAAGTAGATTGGCTCTCGCTAGTGAGATTCCTATTCGTCGGAACTCCGACGTGGCGTCTCCGTTCCCTCCTTCAGGGAACGAGGGTTACATAGTAACCGAGACGTTACTTAATAGTTATTCATTGTGAAGCTGAATTAGTAGTTACTTAATAGTAGTTCTTAAGGAGGCATGACTGAATTGAATAGTTACTTATTAACTAATTGATACTTAACACAATTAAAAAATGCTATTACATGTTTATTAGTTAACACGCATTCCTTAGTAGTTAATATTAGTGACTTGAGTGTTAATGAAGAATTATTCATTAGTACTGCAGTAACTCTTTATTAGTTATGCATTAAGTAAGAAACAGTATTCTAAAGTGTTACCAGCTTATTTAGCCCTGATACATTTGAGGTAAAGCTCCTTAATCTAGACTTTATGCCAGTCACCTCAGATCTGCTATGGTTCTTCTGTGATCTTTGTTTGAAAGTATTTTCTGAAATAAATTATAACAAAAACTGTATGATGAATGAATCTTTTACGTGCATCTCTGCTGTGTTGTTTATGATGAGAATCCATATTTCAGGAAATGAAAGCGCGCTCTTAACAAAACAGAGCTTAGACATTGCATTCACAAGCTCAACAGAATCATGTGTAATTTTAAGAAGACTACAATACATTTAATCCCGCCAAAGTGGCTAGTGGGAGTGAATGTGTTACACGTCACTGCTGAAATCCCCCTGCAAATGGTGGATTGAAGGCTGTTAATGTCAAGCCCTGGTTACACAGTATCGCCTATAATTATAAATGATTAAAATGTAAAATAGGCATATAATTACATTTATAAACCTCTTCTGCTGAATGTAATTTAAAAATTTAAATGATTTATGATTAATTTCCATTTATAAATGTTTTTTTTTTTAATGTATATTTTGATATCACATACCCATAGGTCCATACTCACATACTCATAGCCCTCTTTTATCAACATTTTGTGCAACGGCTGAAATTTAGAATGTTTCTAAGTACAAGAAAACCCCTATTTATCAAATGTGCGTACACAGTTCTGACGCACGTGATAAATCCCATTTAGCAATTCAGATGTTTAGCACTTACATGTGCATAAGTACCATGCTCGTTCACGTTCACACACACGTTCATTAGTAGCGACAACACTTCCCTTTAAAAATCATGTGATTGTGTTTTTCCTCACCACAATTATGGCAAAGAAGAGGACCTTCACAAACACAGAATGAGTCACGCAAAGACGTTCAACAACAACAAATTTGCATCTCAAATTATTTGCACATTAACAAAATGAACCCTTTTCAATTTACGTAATTAAATAAGTTGGTTGATGGTGCTTATATGGCGATGTGGGTGCAGTCTATGGTTCCAATTATGTTTGGGAATCGGTCGATAGCATGAAAGCCTAATTTTATTTCGGCTTGTTGAGAATTTTGGTAAGGAAACTGGATGTAGGTTGGGTCCAAGGAAATAATTGCATCCAACAATTGTCACAGCAGTCTTTTATAGGGTTTGACACCAGTTACGTATCGTGTTTAAAATTACTATATATATATATATATATATATATATATATATATATATATATATATATATACAGTATATGAATTGAGAAATCATCCTGTTGAGAATTGAGAATATCCTGTAAGTTTCAGAGCTGAAAACTTCCTTGTTAGTCAAAGAAAAGCTTTTATAGACACCAGGCTCAACAAACGGTCCTGTGCTTCATACTTACATCATTGCGCGATGAAACACCGCCTCTACAGCGCGTCTACTTCAGTAGCCTCACCCACCGACTCATGGAGGGCTCGTGCTAGCTGGTCAACAACAATAAACATGCAGAGAAAGATTAAGCTATTCCTGGTTGTGGAAGAACACCGTCGCTGCATAAGCTTCCTTCGGATCCTAATATTAGGAATGAGTGGTTGAACTTTATTTTTAATGAAGTTCCAGCTCACATTGGGAAGACAATCACTTTAGTTCACTGCGGAATCGTTTGTAAACAAATCTCCGCTCGATGCTGGATTTGGATCCGACATGAATGGTGCAACACACTTATGTGAGTAAAACGTGTTTTTATATGTAATACTGTAGTATTGCATTGTTATAGATCGTTTTGCTTATGTGTACGTGTCTAACAGAAACATACCTTTAGCACGCTGGACTCACGTATGGGCCAGGGCTCGCAAAGCCTAGCAGGCCGATCAATCTCATCTCTCTCTCTCTCTCTCTCTCTCTCTCTCTCTCTCTCTCTCTCTCTCTCTCTCTCTCTCTCTCTCTCTCTCTCTCTCTCTCTCTCTCTCTCTCTCGATAAAGACGTTTACGAGCCCTGTGATCGCGAAAATCATTCCAGTTGTCGCTTCTCCCTCAATCTCTCCTCTCCCTGAACTGACAGCGGAGCTTAAGCTCATTAAATATGCAAATCTTACCCAATCCTAGCCGTGGCCGTTTACTTCCAAGTCTCCAGTGACACGCCCATCAAAACCCAGCGTTCAGGAGAGAGCCTCAAAACCAGTGTAGAAAATAGCCTATTACTTATTAGTTATGTTTTTGAATGTAAAAACCACACACACATTATTAGTTGACCTCAGACAACAGTATAAAAAAATTAAAAAGCCAGTTCATGACACCTTTAAAGGAAATGCAGGACATGTAGATTGCTTAATGCATACTGTGACACTTTTCAATGATTTTTATGTGTAGTAACCACTAGATTCTCTGTGTAAGCATGCTCAGAGGTGCCATTTAGCAATTTAGTAATTTACACACATTTCTACGTATAAGTACACACTTTGCGTGGAACTGTTCTTACGCACTCACTACCCATAGATCTGTGCGTACGCACCATTGATAAATGAGGCCCCGGACCTTTACATCTCTGCTCTGACAAAGTAGTAGGCCTACATGTCTAAATTCTATAAAAAGTGACATATTTACCTGCAAACCCTACCAATCTACTACCTGTTAGGCTGCATTAACTAGGTCAGCCGGAACCGGGAACAATTCCCACAACACCTGATGTACTCATTACATCATAAGAAGATAATTAGGGGGGGGGGGGGGCACTCAGTTTCAGTCAATCTCATGTCAATCTTGAGTACCTATAGAGTAGTATTGCATCCTTCATATCTCAGAAAAGTCTTTAGTTTTATTATATTTATAAAAGAAATGTAGGCTGTACCGAGTCTTTCTGAAAAAAACCGAGCGCCTGGAGGCGTATCGTGTGGGCGGAGCTAAAGAATGACGAGCGCAAAGCGGTGACGTCCTCAAGCGTGGAGAAACCCTTGGCTATCAATCTCAGCTAATAGATATATGATCCAGAATCAGATCCGAAGGCTGAAATAAATTGATGAAACAGGATGTCCGTCTCTGTGGTATGTACTGTATTTAGTGGCCTGTCAACATTTGTGTGTCTTTACTCGCAGTTTATGAGGACATGATTCGGTTTATGGACTATTGTAAGCAAAACGGTTTTGCACGTCAGACTAGTGTAACGTTATACATAGATGATCTCATTGGTTATACGTCATACAACAATGGAGTCCGTTAGCGCATTTGAATGACGAAGCACGCGATCGTGTCGTTTACTGATGTTTACTCACGCGACGAGCCAACAGCACAGACATTTGAAGCAGTTTTACTCACCGGCTGCTTCCAAAGCAGGACCGAACCTTTATCGCCGGGACCGCTACGTCAAAAACACACTTCTTCGGTATGATTTTGATGATTTGGAGATCCACTTTGCGATGCGACTGAAGCGATGTTGTGAAGCTTCCCGTCATTTCTGCATTCAAATCGGTTCAAATGCAGCGCTGCCTTCCCGGAATGCTGTGCTGAAGCGTTGAAGTCGCTCAACGTCAACCATAGGAATAAAGTGGAGCGCGGCGCAACCATAGGGCGCGTCAGACGTGTTCAAGGATGACTGGATCTGCACCTGAGAGTGTTTACGGGCGTGCATTTCCTCTCTCGCTCTAGTCACGCGCGCACAAGCCCGTACGGCCCATACAAGGACCTTCCGCTCTGTTCACGTCAAGTCGAGCCATACTCGAAAAAAACTCTCTGAAACTTGTGAGAAACCGGAAGGAGTATTTTTTTTTAAGTTACATGTACTATTTATAGTAATAACAGTAAATTATGCATAATTACATGCAACTTACCCTAAATCAAACCCTAATCATAACCCTATTGTACTTATAATTACACTGTAACAATGACACCTTATAAAGTGTAACCAAAAGAGCTTACCTAAACTTTTAAATAGAAGTATATAACACGTTTCACAAAAAATATTAAGCAGCAACAAATTCTCAACATTAGAAAGAAATGTTTCTTGAGGAGCAAATCAGCATATTAGAATATTAATATCTAATTATATAAATCAGTTATTGATCTTTTTGGGTGAGGTTAGTAGGAAATTGGTGTATTATCCCATCTGATCCATTTTGAGAGTGTTTTTTTTCTATTAGTACAATGTGCATAACCCTATAATGCATGCTATCTACTATATGACTAAGCACTGCTGTTCTCGCTGTGTCTATTACTAATCTGTTACATAACACCAATGTGTAAATTATCAACTATCATATGGTAAGGAACTGCATTTCTGGGAACATGACAACTATCATTATGTCATCAGGGTCCAGACAAAATCAAAAGGGCGGTTCCTTCTGTCCCTTCTGAAACATTGAGCTTCACAGGACAGACAAAAGCACATGAGCTTTAGATCAGAGGAATACGCCACAAGTCAGGCAACAAATCACAAGATTCAGCTTCTGTCGCTTTAGGAAGGATTGTTTGAACAGACAGTGAAGCAATTTCCAGTTGACATATTTCCACTTTCAGTTTTTACAAAAGCAAACACGGTGTTATTAACATTCTCAGAGTTAAAGGATTTTCAAATTGCAGCGTTAAACTGAAATATAATGTGAAAAGTATTCATACTCCACATCTGATGTATTAATGGTTATAAACATTCTCAACCAACAGCACTCTGCTTACATTACATATTTCTACCTAGAAATGTAATTCCTGGTTCTGATGAGTTCACTGCACTCTGATTTGTATAACTATGTTCTCAATCTTAATAAAAAACTTTATTTTGCTATAAAATTTGTTTATAAGAGGTCTGATCTGATGACAGGAAGGTTGTTGGTTTTATGAAGGCGACTCACAGTTTTGCAATGTACATGATGGCCTATTTGATGTTCCCCTGTTTTGTGGTTCTTGGTTTGTTATTTTGTTGTTTTCTTCACATTGTTCCTGTATTCTGTCATCTTCTGTGTTTATGCTGCATTCACCCCATTATTGAAAGCGAGCCCTACAATGAACACTTTTTATGTTGAACTTGAATAGAACTTCTCGTGGTCTTTGTCTGATGCTGTCCTTTTTGGATATGTATGTAAGTAGCCACAAAAACTGTTTTGAACAAACTCTGAACATGACGTTCCAAGGTTAATTTACTTCAGGGCATAAGTGCCCTATTTATGAGGCTTAGTTGGCGTGACATATTTCACACAAAATAACATTATATATTTATATCTATTTATTTATATATATACATACTGTAAAAGTAAAGGATATGCCTTCCAAGCCATATTATATTTGCGAACACTGACTACTTTCAGTTCAATAATTATTTCTTTTTAAATTATCAGGAAAAAAAGAATATTGTATTTCATTTGGTTTCTTTGTGTGCTCCTTTATGAAGTGTCTTAATAAATTTAGTCATTTGACCTATACATGTGGCATGCTTAGTAAATGGCGCTTGTAATCTCATCGTTTCTGTTTGTATAGTATTTATGTCTTGTTTGTTCTGTGTAAAAACAAAAAAGGCAGAGATTTCCCGACATCCACAGAGAAATATGGGGTGGGTGGGGAGATAGATAAGCTAATTTTCCCAGTAAAGAGGAAAGTTGAGAAAGACAAACGCCGTCTTGATTCCAGGGGGCTAAGAGGGTCAGAAAGCAGCAGAGCCGAGGGTCATCGCTGTCCTGAGAAAACACGCAAAGATTCAATGCGGAGGCGGACTGCAAACATGAGCTGAGAGGTCATTCGGCTTTATTTAGACAAAAGCAATATGGTGAGGAGAAATAAGGTGTAAAGACAATGACCTTTTCACGTGAGCAACACTAGATGAATAAGACAGTGTTGTTTGTCAGTCAGAACTGAGCTGAGAATGCCTTTTATATTTTATATACATTTTTGAATTAGCAAACAGCATATGAAAAAGTTGTGAATAAATAATTATTGTCACAAACCAACTTTAAACAGCTTCTGTTAAATATTTGTTACTGCAGCATAAACTGATATCCTCATTTTTTTTTTTTTTTTCAAAACTCTGAGGTAATTTTCAGGGTATATAAGTAGCCATAGCAACTTACTGGGGAACTCAAGATGAAGTTCCTATTTTTACGGAAGTGAAAGACACAAAGTAGAGAGCTACGGTAAGTAACGCTTTGTTTTAAATGTCAAACTATAGTAGTAAAATAAAGTAAAAGAAAAGAAATGAGGGTAAAAAGTAAATTAATTTACTTAACTTCTATATAAGTGAAATTTAGAATACTATTTCAATAATGTTTTTTTTTCCATCTTTCAATCATGTTTATTTATTACTGTTTTTATTTTATTTAGTATATAATTATTTGACTGTATTGGTAAAACTTTACACTAAGGCTCCATATGTTCGCATTATGTAAACTACTACATTAGTTAACATGAAATAACAATACTTGAACTATAGCATTTGTTAATATTATGTTGATCTCAACATTTACTAACACCTTATTAAGATCAAAAGTTGTATGTTAACATTAGGGTGAATTCAGGTTGATTGGGACACTTTTTGCCATTGAGATGACTTGAAAATGTGTCCCAGTCACCCTGAATTCACCCTAGTTAATGCACTGTGAATTATTATGAGCATGAACATTTTTTATAACATTAATAAATGTTAATAAAAACTGTAAAATATATATTGCTTATTGTTAGTTCATGTATGAGAAACAAACGCACGCACGCACGCACGCGCACACACACACACACACACATATTTCAACATACATACACTGTAAAAAAAATTGCTTTAACTTAAAAAAGTAAGAAACCTGGTTGCCCAATTTTTTTGTTGAGTTTATTGAAATAAAAAATTTGAGTTGATACAATGAAGAAAATTTGTTTAATAAATAGAAACTCAAAATATTATTGGATCTGAACTACACAACACAATTGATAAATCATGAAAATAGCACTATTTGGCATGTTCCACTACATCATCACAAATAAAAAATGACCTAATATGCATACAAAATCTTTTAATAATGTTTAATAAAGGTTGTCGAATCTCAGAAAAATTGCATTGCTTTAACTCACATTTTTAATTTCAATGAACTCAAAATTTTAAGGCAACCAGGTAACTTTGTTTTATTATAATTGTTTACAGTGTACATACACATTTGAAAGAACGCAATTTCTTTGTTCTCAACATAGCAAAATTGTATTTGATAAAGATTAAACTTTTTTTAGTAAATCTAGTGAGCATCTATTGAATTGACTGTAGAATAATCAAAATAAATAAAAAAAGTAATGAATAAATGTAAGCATAAATGATACTCATGGGTCAATGAGGCGTGAAATAGTTTGTGTCTGTGTGTTGAGCTTTGACCTTAATTGTGGTTGAGGACAGACAGCTGAACTCAATTTTATTAAAAATGTTAAATTGTCAAAGTATGAGTAAAAAAAAACACAGGACAAGTTGTTAGAAGCTGTCTCTTATGCTAATAGCTGGTGAGCCCTTTCTCAAGATTTACCTTGTTGCTGGGAGTTACAATCAGCTATTGGGAATTGTTAGAGTTGTGTAGGAGGTAAATCTTAGTCAGGGTACCATTTCGGGTCAATTGGGCACGGGACACATCAGCAGTGTGCCTATGCTTCATTGTGTGTTTTGGCCATACAACACCTCCACAAGGGTGGAGCGCTGCAGGGTGATCAGTGTGTCCGGGGCTTAACCATTCCTGACATTCAAACTGTTGATGAAGTCTTCGGCTGACTGAAAGGTTGACGGGTGGGAGTTCTCGAGGGATTTATCTCGCTTTACTTCGGCACAGGTCATTTAGCTTGAGCCAAATTCATTGGCTATTTCTTTCCACCACCTCTGAGACTTCTTCGATGGTCTTTTATGAAAATCCTGTTTGGCGATTCATTGGAGATGAAAGCACGTCATACATTGCTCTAATGATAAAATCAATAGCCAATCTTGCTAACCAAGATTTATGGAAGCTAATCTTGTTTGCTTCCATCTCCCATAGCTCCCTCCGGCTGATCTTTCTCCTCTCCACACCTTCCCATCGCATCCATTGCCCCTGTTTAGCAAGAAAGACAGCCTTCACACTTTTCGGAGCCTCCTCCTGTCGACTCAGCTCCTCGACCACTAGTGTTCTCTGGTCTGATGGTGTAGCCTTTCACCAGGATTGTTTGCTTGCTTTTTACTTCTGCCCACTTACTAGGGGAGGTGCAGCAGTACTGATGGTCTTGTCTCTGGAACCCTTCAGAGTCAACTTTAGTCTTACTTTAGAACCGGGGTGAGGAATGTTGATCAGAACGGCCACTCTCTTGCAGAGTTTAGCTCCAACCCTGAAAAAAACTTACCTGTCTGTAACTTTAGGAATCCTGAAGACCTTGATAGCTTCAGGTGTGTTTAATTAGGCTTGGAGCTAAACCAGGGGTGTCCAAACTCGGTCCTGGAGGGCCACTGTCCTGCAGAGTTTAGCTCCAGCTTGCATCAACACACCTGCTGGAAGTTTCTAACATGCCTAGTAAGACCTTGATTAGCTGGTTCAGGTGTGTTTAATTGGGGTTGGAGCTAAACTCTGCAGGACAGTGGCCCTCCAGGAGCAGGATTGGACACCCCTGAGCAAAACGCTGCAAGAGAGTGGCCTTTCTGGATCAATGTTCCCCACCCTGCTTTAGAACATTTGTATTCCTCCGTTAGTCTAGTGAGAGGTGGATCCAGTCCCCATTTGTTGTAGATGCTGATCTTAGTTAAGCAATTTTTTAAGTTATTTTTTTGTCTATGAAGTAATGGTTCATTCCATCTTCTCCGTGATTGTTAATACACCGGTTTCAAACACACAGCGAGTGGCCACATTGTCCAAAGGTGGAGGAGTCCAAACTGTAGGCAACAGAGCTTCAGTTTCCCCAGCAGAAGTGTTTTGTTGATGTTGACCATGTTGACTTAACAATCTCTTGACTTAGTTGTTACAGCTGCTCTTCATCTTTAAAGCTTGAGTTGTACCATCTGCCTAGGCTTTTGATATGCTCCCAGCCAACATTGCCATGTGGACCCCATGTGGGTTTTTGATTGGCTGTCACTTGGGCCCTGCATGGGCAACCCAAGTGGGGCCCGTATAATTTTGTCCATCGGCTCCACATGGGCCCCATGTGTATTGGCCCACAGGGGCACATTATAGGTCCATAGTGGGCTCTAAGCGGGGCCCATTTGTGTGTTCATTATAGGGGCCAACATGGGTCCCATATGGGTTCTAATAAATGGGGCCAATGTGGGCCACATACAGAACTCTTATGAGGCCTAAATGGGTTGATGACGGTCTCTTGATGGGCTCATACTGGGCCCATATGGGTAACCCAGGTAGCACCCATTTGGGGCCTACATGGGTCTGCCCATAAGGGTTGATGACGGGATCCAGATGGGTGTTATGTAGGTCTCTTATAGGCCGCAATGGGAATATAGATGGGCTACCATATTTTCTGTTTGGGTTATCTTATATTAAAAACACACTAAATACAAACATTACATGTAATCCACTAACTACACTAAAATGTTAAAAGTATTCAATGAACAGAAACCAGTAGTTCATGCTTTAGTTTATTATGCAAGGTTTATTTGGAATAATTTGAAAATTACTTACTACATTTACAACTTTATAATACAAAAGTACAGTCTAAAATAATGTATTTCACAAACAAATAAAAGACAAACAGTGCAGCTCCACACTCCTCTGTCAACGCTCTTCAAACAGCCTCCTTTCATTGTGCCTCCTTTTGGTACCCCACGTCAGAAAAACAGATGGCGAAGAAACGACACATGCTAACTGCAAAATAATTCAGAATTAAGGTGAAGAATTAAGTCTGAAACCATCAGACACCCTTTAGTCTCCAGCAGCACAATTTTCCAGAACTGCAACCTACCTGGAGTCTCCAAGTGAAGGTTTCAGGATCTCACAGACTTCAGTTAGCTAAAGAATCCTAAAAAATGACCCCCACTTAATACGAATCACAAGCAGATGTGTTGTAAAATACATGGTTATGGTTATGGTTGCAAACTTGTCTTGGAGTATCACCAGCTCTGCAAATGTTGTATGTCTCCCCATATATGACACACCCATTTCAGGTTTTGCAGTCTAATGAGCTCATGATTTGAATCAGGTGTGATAGATGTGGGAGATCTTATATAATTAATTATAAAGTGAAGATCCTGTGCTGCGTCCCAATTCGCCTACTTATACTACGTCCTAAAAGTATGTACTCTTTTTGTGAAGAAAAAGTATATACTTTTGAGTGTGTAGCAGAAAAGTATGCAAGCTTCGGGACATACTACTTCGCCATCTTTAACGGACTCTGTCGCTTAGTTACGTGCATCCCGTCACCGTTTATCTGCTCTGTCAATCATCGTCAGATTCGTCACAGTTCAAATCCTTCACATTCAGTTTAATCTCCTACCGTATCGGAGAGAAATGTAGCCGCTCGTTGATCTGCCATTTGTGGATCTTTAATGCAGAGACTCTCCTCATGTGTTTGCAGTTTAAATATAATGATGCATTTAAAAGTTAATGGCCAAACATGTCATTACAAAAGTTCACAATGCTGCTGCATGTGAAATATAATGTGGACAACACTGAATAAATATATTTTTGTCAGGTTAAATATTGATAGGGTCTCTCAAACCCCTTTATCTAAACTTCTCTCCTTAACCGTCGAACTCGCACATCCGTCATGTTTGTAGTTTTTTAACGCTTTTTATCCGCGTTTGTAGTTCTAATCGAATCCTCGTCCAACTCGCAATGGGTTGTGGGCAATATCAGCCGTTAGAGTGCCCATCGATCCATACTGTGAATTCGGACCGGAAATAGTAAACCATCCGGGAATCTTTGGAATACTCTTTTCAACATACTACGATTTGGGACATACTAATTCTATTTTCGTATACTATTTAGGATGGATAGTATGCGAATTGGGACGCAGGGTTAGTGTAACCTACTAATAATGACTGAGTATTACCAAATCCTTCTGAAGGCATTACAAATTATTTGTAACAGTATTCTAAAGTGTTACTATATTTGGTATCTTTTGTGCATTTTTTATTTGAATTAGCACTAAATAAAAAAGGGAAAAGGCACAGACAGCTGAGTGAGGAGATGGATAAAGCTCCTCAGATCTCATTGCTCAGTGGAAACTAGTTGTTCGTGACAGCATAAACATTTATTAAAGATCTATTTAAAATGAAACATTTGAGAATGGAAATATTTCCCTCAATGTGCACAGTTTTTGAATAAAAGCTTAAATGGCCCCTGTATGGCGCTTTTTTGTGATCACAAAAAAAACTTTTTTATTGCCTTTTTTTCCTCTGTATCCATAGGCTCTTGATGCCTGTTACCACTAAATGGTTTAATATTTGGTCAAATTGCAATTGTGCTGGCCTTTTTAGATTTTGATTAGATTGAAGTCACATTGTGTTTAAGTGTCAAAATAACAATACAAATTATTTCAAGGGTGATATTTGTGTGCTATCTATCCAGTCAACCTTTGGAATTGACTGTGTTTGCACTTGCCTTGACTGTGAATGAATTAGACTGAGTTGCCCATTTTCAACCCATGTACTCATTTCCCATTAGTGAACCATCTAGGTCCCACATCGGGAGCCCAGCTGGCTTTGTGGGAAGAACTACATTTATTAATATACAAAAAATCTCCAAGTGCTACAGACTTAAAACAACCAACATTTTTTTAAAAATAAAATGGAAAAATTAAGAAGTTATATATAAACTTATGAAATACTTCAAATGCAATAAATGTAATCAGTTGTTAGGGTTAGGCTGTTACCCACATTCAGCCCATCAAACTGCCCACCCTGAGCCCATGCCCAGATGATGCCCATGTAGCCCAGCTAAACCCCATGTGGGGCCCACATGGACATGTTGGCTGGGCTGCTAAGACAATGTTGGCATTGGGTCGACCTGCTGTCTCTAAGCACTCCTTTGACTATGTTGATGCTTTGAGATTGGCTTGACTTGATTTTTATGTGGGCCCACTTGATGTTCTCCTGCAGCTTTCCATTGGTGCATGCTTCAGTAGTGGTCAGAGTTGTCATGTTGTCCATGTATTCTCTTTTAGCCCCGGCCCTGGTTGGTTCTCCTCTACCCATTTTAAGGCCCTGATAATGACTTCCATGACCATTGTAAAAACCAGTTGTTAAAATTGTTAAAACTTACTTAAAGTCAGAGGAAAATGTTTTTTTTTAGCATAGTTCCTGCTTGGAAATAAACAAGTACATCAATACTCTGTATTTTGTTTCTTTCCAGGTAGGCGTACAGCCTCTGTGCTACTATGCTAAAAAACATTTTCCTCTCGACTTTGAGAAGGGCAGACTGGCCGGAATTGGCTGATGTCTAATGCATTTGGCATTAGCATGTCGCCAAGCCTTTGGCATTCTTTGCTTTAAAGAGCCAGTCCACCCACAAATGAAAGCCATATGGACCACTTGTATACTGATTTTACTTACTACCAAAACATGAACTTCATAATTTTGTCAATTCAAATACATTTGACAAATCAATTTGACAAACAAAGTAATTAAGTTTAGTGTACTAAAAAAATATAATTTTTAACATAATAATAATAATAATAATAATAATAATAATAATAATAACTATTATTATTATTATTATTATTATTATTATTATTATTATTATTATTATTATTATTATTATTGATGTGATGATGAGAATTATAGCAATAATGTATTTTGGTAACATTTTACAATGAAGATGTATTAGCTAACATGAACTTACAATGAGCAATATATATTTTTAGTTACACATTATTTACCCTATATATTTTAAAATAACTAGCTTCATCCAGACCACCATCTGTATTCTAATGATTGTTGTAATTGCAGTATTTTGAAAAAAATTACCCATTTTGTACAGTAAAATTCAATCTCTCTTCCAGCAGATATCGATCTGTCTCATGTCTGGGTCACCATCTAGCTCGGTCATGGACCAGAACACAACCAATTCAACCAATTCAACTCCAGGAGATTGTGGCTTGTCTGAAATGCCAGCTCGTTCATTCTTTATATCTGTATACTCTCTGATTTTTGTGGCAAGCCTGGCACTCAACAGCATTACAATATATGTGTATTTTTGTAAAGCTACAAGACAGTCCAGCATCACAGTCTATCTGAAGAATCTGGTTATAGCTGACTTGTTTGTCTGCCTGTGTTTGATATTACGCATTATCAAAAATGCGAACACTTCAGTGGAAATTCAGCTTATCTACTGTAACTTTGGTGCTCCAGCTTCCTACCTCAACATGTACTCCAGTATTCTCTTCATGGGATACATTGCTGCAAACAGGTATGGATGTTATTTCTTTTTTCTATCCATCCATAGTGTTGTCAATCGATAAAAAAAAACTAAATGAATTAATCGCTCAAGTTTTTAATATTTCTTTACTGTAATAATGTCACAGTTAGTCAAATTAATATAGGAACAACTTAAAATATTTTTACTTTTTATGAATAAAGGCCAGTATCACTGATACTAATGTAAGGCGTGGGGTTTAACTGTGCATGGACTGACATCAATAAAGATGATGGACTTCAAATCGTAACAGCTAATAACTTTCTTTAATCACCAGGCAGCACCACACTTTGCCCTAGCACAGGCACAGTGCTCACTACACCTCACTACACCCAAGGACTCAACACCAAAATAAAAGTCCTTGATAGAGAATAGAAATAATGTAAAACAAAATTAACCAAAATAAGATACAATGAACATTAAACAAGCAGCTTCACATTAATATATGGAGGACCAAACCTGCAGAAATTAAAAATGAATGAATGAATGAATGAATGAATGAATGAATGAATGAATGAATGAATGAATGAATGAGTAAGTAAATACATGAATAAGTAAATAAAAATAAAAATATATAAATTAATAAACAGATGAATAGATAATGTGATAATGTGATCATAAATAACAGAATAAACAACTTAAAATAAATATGATTACATTTTAATCAAATACAATTTTGTATTATCTTTCCCTTAATTTATTACTTTCTGCTTTTATACATTTTAAAAAACATTTTTAACTTTTATTAATTTGTTAATTCATTTTAATATTTCTTTTTATTTACATACACTCTAAAAATGGCTGGGTTAAAAACAACCCAATTGGCAACTCAGCGCTGGGTAAATATTGGACAGAACACATGCTGGGTTAAATTAACCCAGTGGCATTTTAACCCAGCAGGCTGGGCTGTTGAGAAAACCCAAAATGTAGTCAATTTTTTACCATTAGTGGATTTGCTATTCTGGGTTATTCTTGCTGGGTTGTTCCTAAAAATCTCCTGTGCATTAGCCTACTGTAAAACTACTAAAAGAACAAATGAAGAATGCATGTTTAGACTGTTAAAACAATAATTTGTATTGCTTGACAAATGGTACAATACACAAATGTGTTAAAATTGGCAACAATAGCAACTACAAACCTATATTCTGTCAATTTATTCACGTTTAAACTGAACTTTTATTTTGACGGGTTGCCGTGACTTTTGAGTCTCAGTGTTCATGATATGACACGCGCCCCCGTCATTCACACAGAGACGCAAAACATGGAAGAGTAACGTTAATATTTAAATAGTATTTAATATACACAGACACTCATATTCGGCTACAGTCTGGAGCCCTGGGTGACGCGACTGAACGCAGCTGGTGTAATCACAAACTGTATCAATCTATCGTCTCACATGCCTACCTAAACTAACACGAGTCAGTACATTGCATCGGATTCTGAGGTAAAACTTTTGTCATCTTAACGTCATGTAAGCTTAAGAATTGTTGCCGGGAAGAAGAAAAAAAACTATAATTATGCTAATTAAAAGGATTATTAATGAAAATATATGAACTTATCTTAAAACATCTGCAACCAGTGGCTTTGCCTTTGCATTGTCCTTTCAAAATGACAGTTTGGGAGCGAATTTAAATGAATAAGGCGGGAAGCACGTGAAACAACCAAGCGCTGGGTAGAATCAACCAAGCATTGCGACCCAGCAGGTTTAACCCAACGACTGGAAATTTGAAACTATCCAATGGTGTTTAAAATGTGATCAAATAAACCAACAAAAATTACCCAACAGTCTTAACCCAGCATTTTGGGTTAAAAAATAACCCAGCATTATTTAGAGTTATTTGCATTATTTGCCAGCAGCCATATCACCCTGTAGCCCAAGACTGGTTTCCCACTGAAGCTAAGCAGGGCTGAGCCTGGTCAGTACCTGGATGGGAGACCAACTGGGAAAACCAGGTAGCTGCTGGTAGAGGTGTTAGTGAGGCCAGCAGGGTGCGCTCACCCTGTGGTCTTTGTGGGTCCTAATGCCCCAGTATAGTGATGGGGACACTATACTGACAATGAGTGCCGTCCTTCGGATGAGACGTTAAACCGAGGTTCCGACTCTCTGTGGTCGTTAAAAATCCCAGGATGTCCTTCGATAAAGAGTAGGGGTGTAACCTCGGCATCCTAGCCAAATTTGCCCATTGGCCTCTGTCCATCATGGCCTCCTAATAATCCCCATATCCTAATTGGCCTAATCACTCTGTCTCCTCTCCACCAATCGGCTGGTGTGTGTGGTGGGCGTTCTGGCGCAATATGGCTGCCGTCGCATCATCCAGGTGGGTGCTGCACATTGGTGGTGGTTGAGGAGATTCCCCCCTTCTATATGTAAAGCGCTTTGGGTGTCTAGAAAAGCGCTATATAAATGTAATGAATTATTATTATTAGAGTGTATTTCTTTCTTTCTTTCTTTATTTCTTTATATTTATTTCTTTATCATTTATTTTTCGATTTATTTACTCCAACATGTATTTATTTTCCGATTTATCTATCTATTTATTGACTCATTTACTTTTGCTTTTCCAACTTGGAAATGAGGAAGGTGGTCCTTGTGTAGCTTCAGTGCATCATTGGTTGAGAACTCACGCATAGAACCGATAGAGCGATGAAGGAGAGTTATCAAAGTAAATGGTGGCCAGATAGACACATTTTGCTTAATATTTCCCAGCACATTCAAAATCTGTATGAGTCAGATGGCACTACTGAGATGACCACCGTAATTGATTCCGATAAGTGCCATTGAAACTTATCTCTCAATGGGTCAAACTTCTGGAAACATTGCTAAGTTGTTTGGTGTCTATAAATATATATATATATATATATATATATATATATATATATATATATATATATATATATATATATATATATATATACAACAAGCAGCAATACCGAGGACAAGCGCAACAGAAGCAAACAAGGAAGCTAGTAGCTGACCAACTGCAAAAATGAGTAATGACATTTGGACCCCCACATTAATACATTGAGCTGTAGGGGCGTCCCCGGCTAAGGATTTACACATTCGAATCAGAATTTTCGAATCTCTCTATGGTCGACCAATAGTCGAATCATCTATGTGTGTGTAAACCATAGACCGGAAAAAAATAAACGGGTTGGGAAGGGCAGGACACTAGTCAGTAGGAGGCTAAGACTATTTTTATTTTACTTTACACACGGCACACAGCCACCACTTTTAATAAAGTGATCAAAACTAGGCTACATTACACATTCGTAAATTAACCGTTCTCTCATAACATTTAAAAGCCACGATAGAAACACAGATCACACAAATATATAAAAGAACATTTTGATAAATAAACCTAAAAAAAAAAAAAGATAGGTAACCAAGATAGGTAAAGAACACTTTGAGTGCGTTTATATGCACGTTCTTAAGCCGACTGTGCCTAAAGGGGGTCACACACCGGACTGAAGCTCAGCGCCGTGTCTGAGGTATCTCACACCAGGCAGACGTGAACATTATATACGCGCAAGCTCAATTTTGAATCGACTTCTGACAGAAGAGCTGCACGATGAGTGTATCTTGTAGCACAGGGTGAAATCAATATGTACATTCACGATTATACATTTAATCGCCGCGGACAGGCGTCAAATGCCGCAGTCGGTGTATTTGTTTGAATTTTAAAGGTGCGGCGCGTCCGATGCAAAGCTCAGTGCCCTTAAAGGGGCGATCGCTCAGCGCCGCGACATGTCTTTATAACACTAATATTGAGCACCCCCATATTGCCAAAATGGTATGATCCTCGTTTCATAACACCCGCGAAGATTCGACCATGAGATCAGTGGTCGAATCCGGTCCTGCATATCGATGCATCGAATCTTCGACTATTAGGGGTCACCCCTATTGAGTTGGATAGAGCCAATTTCATGTTTTGTTTAATTATAACACCACCAAGAGGCCCAATCCTTCCATTTTTTATGTGTCCTCCAAGTAAGCTCATACATGTGTGTGTGAAAATATCTAATTGAATCCACTAGGAGCGTAGCTGCCTCTTGGGCTTTAGCGCGTGGTGCCTCACTGACAGACATTTGTAGAGCTGCAGGCTGGGCGACACCCAACACATTTGCCAGGTTTTATAATCTGCGAGTAGAGCCTGTGTCCTCTCGTATATTTGCCCCAAATGGCCAGTAACTGGATACACGCTGGTGTCTTTGCTTACTGCGCCATTCCACTCCACGGACTGGATACGTGCGCTTATGTTTGCTCAGGTGAGCCTCTCCGAAGGCCTTGAGTTCCTCCAGCACTGTTGATGCCGGCACCAGAGTGCATGCCCGAATGGTCCAAGCCCTCTTGTCAGGCTAGGTCCCCCGTGTGCTTGGTTCCCCTGCAGGCCAACTGTCACATGTGTATTCTCCACGGTAAGTCTCCTTGAGCGCGTGTCTTCCCTTGGCAAGACCCTTGCCACCCCTGGGGTTGATAAACTTTTCCACCTGCAGCTGGATACTCTAGGTACTTCCCTATGCAGCCCATATGTGGGTCATACGTGTATTCCTAAGTCCTTCCTACGGGTAGGCACTGTGATTGCATTTCTCCAAGTGGGATATGCCTCCCAGTGTACCTTGGTAGCTGAGCTGGCCCCTCGTCATGTTAAATTCCGAGGCAGGGTGCACAGGTCAGCCCAGGATGCTGTAAGACAGCCGCTGTGGAGTGATTAGATTGGGACCCCCATTTTGTCAGTACTGACGTAACTCGAAGTGTACTGACTGAAAGGAAGCGTCTCGGTTACGTATGTAACCCTCGTTCCCTGAAGGAAGGGAATGGAGACGTTACGTCCCCATGCCACATCTGCTGTACCGCTGATATGGCCGGCGTGGTCGGCCTCAGCTCCTCAAAAGGTAACATAAATGCGTGACTGCTATGCAACGCCGTTTATACCCATGCAATGGGGCGGGGTTGCATTAGGCAAATTCCGCAGACCCATGACATTTTCATGTCCTTGGATCGTTTTGATTGAGATTGAAGGCAGCTGGCTTTTTAAGCGAAACCCCCATTTCGTCAGTATTAGCGTAACATCTCCGTTCCCTTCCTTCAGAGAACGAGGGTTACAAACATAACCGAGACATTCTGTTGACATTTGACAACTAACGTTATGCGTCGCTCCGTTGTTCTGATAGGTTGTAGGTCTATCAAATTGAGGTCTTTTCAGGTTCGGTTGAAACATGCCCTATGATTACAGCCCATTGGAGCAGTATCAGACTCATATTCTGACTACAATTGAGTTTGACGACGTCTGGCTAATTGGTAATGACCTCTATCTGTGTGCCAAATTTCATAACTTTCACGCAAGCAATTCTATGGGCTGCCATAGACTCAAAAACGGAAGAAAAAAACGGAAACAAAACTATTTTTTTTTAATAGGTGCCTTCGCACATTCTGTGTTTGGCCCCTATTTATTACACACTAAAGAAAAGGATAATATAATTAGCACTTCAGCAAACAATTGCTGTGAAAGCCTTCTCTTTATTCTTTGCTCCTTTGTTTCAGGTACATGAAGATTGTACGGCCTCTGGAGACTCACTGGTTGCAAACAGTCCGTGCGACCCACTACATCTGCACAGTGACCTGGGCTGTCCTGTTGTGCTTTGCTTGTGTCTACATTGTTGTTTTTGTCAGTGCTGATAAAGAAAACATTCCCCTCAGTGGTTTCAGCTGTGATGGCTTTCATAACAGCTTGCTCAAACAGATCTACTTAGTCATGCATATTACTGCCTTTTTAGTATTTATTTCTGTGCTGGTATCCTTGATTCTGTTTTATTGGCTCAATGTACAGAAGCTTCGTCAAGCTCAGCGCACTATGCCGGAGCAGCCTGGGAACATTAAGCTCAGCAAGTCAAAACGTAACATGCGAGTACTGGTGCTGGTTTTCTGTGTGTGCTTCGTGCCCTATCATATGGTGAGACTGCCACACGTTTTCATCAGTCCCCTGCTGCAGGACTGTAAAGCAGCTCAGGTATTCAACATCCTAAAGGAGCTGACCGTCGTGCTTGCAGTATTAAATGTCTCCTTGGATCCACTTATTTACTTTGTCTTTTGCAAGACCTTTAGGGCCCAATTTAACCTTCAAAGATTTCAACAAAGCAACTAGAAAGTTGAAACGTTTGATTTCTACACCACTAGTGAATTGCACAAATGTAAATCAATATTTATTGTTGGGCCAATGTAGGCAAGAGAAGGGCATGAGGTAGGGCTGCCATGAAATCCATTGACAAACCCATGTAGGGGCCATACCTCTGGCCCATATTGTGCCTACATTGGCCCCACCATGAAATGTTGGCTGGGAACAGTTTCACATTTCACATCCCCCATTTTTTATTTAATTGCTTTAAAGAGCCTCTGATATAGATTTTTGAATATAACCTTTCATTTAGTTTGTAACATAGTTCTAAGTGAATGAAAACATCCGGCAAAGACTCAATTGAATGAATCGCAAGCCGCAAGACCTTTAATTGTTATCATACAGGTGCTAGTCATATAATTAGAATATCATCAAAAAGTTGATTTATTTTGACTAATTCCATTCAAAAAGTGAAACTTGTATATTATATTCATTCATTACACACAGACTGATATATTTCAAATGTTTATTTATTTTATTTTTGATTATTATAACTGACAACTAAGGAAAATCCCAATTCAGTATCTCAGAAAATTAGAATATTACTTAAGACCAATACAAAGAAAGGATTTTTAGAAATTTTGGCCAACTGAAAAGCATGAACATGAAAAGAATGAGCATGTACAGTACTCAATACTTAGTTGGCGCTCCTTTTGCCTGAATTACTGCAGCAATGCGGCGTGGCACGGAGTCGATCAGTCTGTGGCACTGCTCAGGTGTTATGAGAGCACAGGTTGCTCTGATAGTGGCCTTCAGCTTTTCTGCATAGTTGGGTCTGGCAAATCACATCTTCCTCTTCACAATGCCCCATATTCTATGGAGTTAAAGTCAGGCGAGTTTGCTGGCCAATTAAGAACATGGATACCATGGTCCTTAAACCAGGTACTGGTTCATTTGGCACTGTGTGCAGGTGCCAAGTTCTGTTTGAAAATGTAATCTGCATCTCCATAAAGTTGGTCAGCAGCAGGAAGCATAAAGTGCTCTAAAATTTCCTACTTTACGGCTGCGTTGACCTTGGACCTCAGAAAGCACAGTGGACCAGCTGATGACATGGCACACCAAACCATAACTAACTGTGGAAACTTTACACTGGACCTCAAGCAACGTGGATTGTGTGTCTCTCCTCTCTTCCTCCAGACTCTGTGGCCCTTATTTCCAAAGGAAATGCAAAACTGACTTTCATCAGACAGCATAACTTTAGACCACTCAGCAGCAGTCCAGTCCTTTTTGTCTTTAGCCCAGGCGACATGTTTCTGATGCGGTCTGTTGTTCAAGAGTGGCTTAGCACAAGGAATGTGACAGCTGAAACCCATGTCTTGCATACGTCTGTGCGTAGTGGTTGTTGAAGCATTGACTCCAGCTGCAGTCCACTCTTTGTGAATCTCACCCACATTTTTTAAATGGGTTTTGTTTCACAATCCTCTCCAGGGTGTGGCTATACCTATTGCTTGTACACTTTTTTCTTCCACATCTTTTCCTTCCCTTCACCTCTCTATTAATGTGCTTGGACACAGAGCTCTGTGAGCAGCCAGCCTCTTTTAGACCCTGTGCTCTACAATCTGTTTATTGTGTTTCATATTGTGTAAGTATCTGGCTAACTGACTTACTCATGTATTTACTGTCTTACTGAAATAGTACTGTAAATAAGCTGTGGGCTGCAGTCTTACATAAGTCTTTTAATGCAAATTGTCTGTCATTCTTAATACTTTGAGTAAAGATAAAGTATTGAGCAAGATTTATTTTGCAAATGTTAATGTTTACACCAGCTGGGCTAATCAGTCCCTCCAGAAAATGTGATTATGAGATCGCAGAATTCAATACATAACCAGGCAAAGTCCAGGGCCGCATTTAAAAAAAAAAATACGCCGCACTTTCGCCACATAAATTGAAGATTTCCACACGCAACATATGCAGGGCTTGCATGATTTCATAATCCCCACTTTTCATTGCAAAAAAAGTATGCACCGCAATAACGAGTGTACAACTGAAGTACACACAATTACTGTCCGACTTTATGCACCTGTTTTCATTCACGCCTTCAAGTGAACTGTATTAGTGGACTAATGTAGGGAATAGTGATTGAGGTTTTGGGATTTAGCCTGTTTTTTTATTTTCCCAGGGGATGGTTGTAGTTTCATTTAGGAGTTGATGCAATTTAACAGTTGTAAAGTTGAACTCTTTTGTTACCAGTGGGTTATATCATACTAGTTTCAAAAACCTTATAGTAATTATGTTAGTAATATGTAAATTTACGCTACAGTAAGAGATTGCACTTTGTGCAATGGGAGCACGAATTTTAACAGATGTCGGTTTTGTATAGCTACCTCTGTAAAACAGGAAATTTTATTTTAATTTTTATATTTTATTTATTCATTTTTACAGAAATTGTAGCATATTTCTTTTGTACAGCAGAATTTGTTTGACTCATTAATGTTTTGTAAGTCTGAGCCATGTGTTAATTATGGTCTGAAATAAAACAAGATGAGAACTTAAATATTCCCTGCCCTTTCTGTGATGTAGAATGTTTGCTTATCATATGAAGTAATAAGAAATTACTCTTTACATTATCCCTTGTATGGTGTTCAGGTCTGTTGGATCTGTTTTCATTTTTTATCAAAATGAAAATATGATTAATTATTTTTTTAAACTGAGACTCAGTGGCCTTGGCTCATTTTCTGGGAGGAATGACACTGTACCCACCCCCCCACACACATTTATATTACACACAGGATGTTTGTGCGTGCATGAGTGTGTGTCTGCGTGCATGTAAAAGAGATTTTAAAAGAGATTTTCTTGCGGTGAGATTTTATGCAAAATCAACATCAATGTTACTGTCTTTACAGTGAGTAATCGCTGAGCTTTAGAGGAAGCCTCCTGACGAAGCTGGAGTTAAGTTATGGTATTGGCCGTTTGTTTACTGAAAGCGTGTGGTAGACCAATCAGCTCTCCAGCATCATTTGAGAATTTTTTACATCTTGTGGTTCAATGAAAGCAAGAACATCTCACTGTCTGATCAGTTTAGTTGTTTATTTAGTAACAAAGCAGTAGAGCAGAAATATTTATTTTCATTTTAACATTTTCTTTTCTATTAATATAAAATCTAAAATATACACTATATTGGCAAATGTTTTGAGACATCTGCCTTTACATGCACATGAAATTTAATGTCATCCAAATCTTAATTTGTAGGGTTTAATAAGCTATAGAGTTGGCCCACCCTTTGCAGCTATTGGTGCTTTCATTCCTGCCTAATTTAGTTCGGTTGAATCGCACTAGGGTTTATTGAATTCAATAATCGCACTTGGGTGCACACCAAAAACGACCAATCAAGCATGCCAAGACCACAAATAAAGAATCTCAGAAATGAGTCTTGGGCTCAGAAAGCCTTTTAAAAAAAAAAATCGAACAACCCCTATTATCACCACATGTTGTTTGAGAGGGTTTCAAGAAAAATCATCCTTGCTCATTAAAAAACAAACTCTATCATATTCAGGGGTCAGACATGACAGAAACGTGTAAAGCGCTTTGGATAAAAGCGCTATATATAAATGCAGTCCAAACGTCAACCTGGTTCTGTGGTTAGTTAAAACTATAAAAATAGTTTTTTGGCAGCAAACCCACCAGATGGGTTTGGTGCAAACAAGGATAAAAAGTACCCCATGTTCATGGTTAAAAATACTACTGGATCTTTAATGTTTGTTGTTGTTTTTTTCGTGGAGGTCTTGGACATCTTGTACAGATGGAATCGTGGATTCAGGCAAATACCAAAATTTAAAAAAATTAAAACCTGATTTTGCTAGAATTCTTATAATGGGCCGTGGTTGGATCTTCCTTCAGGAAAATAATCCAAAACACACACACATTTTTTTACTGAGCACAAAATAAAGTTTCTGCCATGACCATCCCAGCCCCCTGACCTGAACCCTGTAGTAGAAAATGAGTGGAGTGAACGGAAGAGAAGAAGCACCAACATAGATCTGGAAATCTAAAGGATCTGGAAAAATGCTGTATGGACGAATGGTTTCTGATCTCACATCAGGTGTTCTCCAAACTCATCAGGCATTATGCTGTTATCTTGGCAAAAGTGGGTTGCAAAAGTATTCAATAAAAGGGTGCCATTTATTATGGCTAACGTTTTTTGGAGAAAAATATTTATTTCATAATGTGATTCACCCCCTGCTTTTAATTATTTTACCTCAACGAAAGGTTCAGTTTTTGCTATTTTTTTAAATGAAATATCAAAAGGATAAACAATGCAGATTTATCTTTACAGCCATCTTTGATCATATTTTCCAAGGGTGCCAATAGTTTTGGCCAATACTCTTTAAAGCAAATATTAATGCCTTATTCTGCATGACCATATTGTACATCCCATAATCATACCCATACAGGTTTATAATCACAGAGATCCCAAATATGAGGTAGTTAGGGCGGTTCAGGGGCAAACTTCCCTGAGAAATGATCTATATATGCATTTTAAGATGTTCTGAAGGCAAAACAATAAAATAAACCATATTAGAGGGCAGATATGACTTATATAGTTTTTCCATTATCTTCAGTAAACATATGGTTATTTAAGGTCCACTGGAGGCAAGCTTGAAGGAACCAAGCACAGTTTTTATTCAACAAAAGATCCAAAACATAAAACAAATACTTGGCAAAAACGTTAAACAAAAGGCTTGGCTTGAAATAGAAACAAGATGTGGCTAACATAACATGGCTTAACTAAACTCACCAACAGTGGCTACAGCAAACATTTATTCAATACAAGATAGGGATACTCATATTGACCGTTTAACCAGGATGGTAACCAGACGCTAAACTGACGTTGATATTGAGCTTGCCGCAAAACTCTCTCCAGACAAGGGAGGTAAACTGAGGGCCGCGGTCTGAGACAATGTCCTCGGGCAGACCAAAGAGCCGGAACACCTGGTTGAGAAGAGCCTCAGCTGTCTGTAAGGCCATGAGTAGACCGGTCAGGGGTATAAAACGGCAGGACTTAGAGAAGCGATCCACCACGGAGAGGATAGTGGTAAACCCCTGGGTTGGGGGTAGATCAGTTACAAAATCCACCGCGATGTGCGACCAGGGACGCTGTGGTACCGGCAGAGGTTGTAACAATCCAGCTAGTTTGAGATGAGAGGATTTCACAGGGTTACAGACAGAGCATTGATGAATAAACTTTATGACCTCAGACTGAAGGGAAGTCCACCAAACGCGTTTGACAACTAACTGTATGGTAGCTGCAATACCAGGATTACCAGCGCTGGAAGTGCAGTGAACCCACTGAAGCACACGGTGGCGGAGCCCAGGCGGAACAAAGAGCCGGTCAGCGGGACATTCGGGCGGAGTGGGAAGATGCTTAAGGGATGCGGTAATCTCCATGATAATGTCCCATTGCACAGGTGCCATGATAAGGGTTGTGGGAATAATTGTTTTAGGCTCAGATTAGCTCAAACTGTCGGGACAGGGCGTCAGCTTTGCCGTTCTGAGAGCCTGGCGTGTAGGTGATCTTAAAGTCGAATCTGGAGAAAAATAGAGACCAACGAGCCTGACGAGCGTTTAGGCGCTTAGCTGACCTGATATACTCTAGATTTCTGTGATCGGTGAGTACCGTAAAAGGCTGATGAGCTCCCTCCAGCCAGTGCCTCCACTCCTCAAAGGCGGTCTTCATGGCCAGCAGTTTGCGATCACCCACGTCATAGTTGCGTTCTGGAGAGGTAAGCTTGCAAGAATAAAAGGCACATGGAAACATTTTTGCAGGTTTACCACACCGCTGCGACAGGACAGCCCCCACTCCTGTGCTAGACGCATCTACTTCAACGATGAACTCCCTCTCAGGGTCCGGGTGACGGAAAATGGGAGCAGAAGTGAATCTCTCCTTGAGCTGAGCAAAAGCCGCGGTGCAATCCGCTGTCCACCTAAAATATTTTCCCCCTCCTCGAAGCAGAGATGTGAGAGGCGCTACAATTACACTGAAATTGCGAATAAATCTGCGGTAAAAATTGGCAAAGCCCAAAAAGCGTTGCAGCAAAACACTGCAGCTGGTTCTCAATCAGGCCCGTGAGGACCGCCCGGACATCCTGGACATACTCCTCGAGGGAATCAGAAAAAATCAGAATATCATCAATATAGACAATCACTCTCTGCTGTAACATGACCCGGAAAACCTCATTTACAAAAGCTTGAAAAACTGACGGACTATTGGAAAGGCCGAACGGCATTACCCGATATTCGTAGTGCCCAGATGTAGTATAGAATGCAGTTTTCCACTCATCACCCCTCCGTATGAGAATCAGGTTGTATGTGTTCCTTAAGTCCAGCTTGGTGAAGTAGCAGGCAGTGCGGAGCATCTCCAGGGCTGCAGGAACTAATGGGAGAGGATAGCGATATTTCACCGTCACTTCATTCAGGCCATGATAATCAATACACAGCCGATAACCCCCATCCTTCTTTTTGACAAAAAAGAATCTGGCAGAGGCGGGAGATGTAGAGGTAGTGATGAAACCTTTAGCCAGCTGTTCGTCAAAGTACGCCCTCATGATCTCTGTTTCAGGTTGTGACAACGGGTTAACCCTTCTGCGTGGAGGCACTACTCCAGGCAAAAGCTCAATAGCACAGTCGCCAGCCCGGTGAGCAGGAAGATGAGAAGCCTCAGTTTCACTGAAAGCCAGAGCTACGTCGTGGTATTCGGGGGGAATTTTCTGGAAATCCACTCCCAGATAGCAGACAAACAGTGAATCAGCGTTGAATCAATGTTAATGCATCAACTAAAATATCATTGAATCAATGTTGAGATGTCCACTGCATGAAAA
The DNA here is from genome assembly GCF_024679245.1 of Pseudorasbora parva. NCBI lineage: Eukaryota > Metazoa > Chordata > Actinopteri > Cypriniformes > Gobionidae > Pseudorasbora > Pseudorasbora parva. The sequence goes on from NC_090179.1 coordinate 13,419,141, forward strand.
GTGGGATTTTCGTCCCCGTAAACGGCCGGAAATCTCCCTGATTTTCGACAATTAATGTCAGTTTACAGCCTGTGAACGTCGCGTTCGTCTGTGCCACATATTGACGGAAACGAACCATGACGTATGTGGAGCTCGCGGAGGCATGCTGGCGCCGGCGCTAATGGCTCTAATTAGCATATGAATAGCAGCTCTGGGCAGCGCCTTGCCGGAATGGCTTGAATTTCCTCACTCAGTATTGGTTGAAACTACTACATTGAAACAAGAAATATCACTCGTGATTGGTTGGCAGATCTGTTACTATTGGTCAACCTGGGTAATAAATTAATAAATTTAAACCCCCAAATTATAATAATTTTACACACATATATAAAATTATGATTTGCATATTATTTTTTAATTGTATATATTCATATTCATGTGATATGCTATTATGTTTTATATTCATGTCATTGTTATCCTATGGACTACGCTATTACAACCATCAAGGACATTCATTTATTGAGGAAAGGAAAATATGCCAGGGACGTGCAGTTTATTCAAAGAAAGAGCTTTATTAGAACAAACACAAACACACAACCAAATGCAAAACGTGTGAGATCTGCCCACACAACAATAGGAAGCTCACGAGAAGCTTACAGCACCATGAAGTCTCTGTTTTCCGCTTCAGAGCTGTAGGTAACTAGCGCCATTCTGTCTGTTTTCAGTCCATTTTTCAGACGTCTGTCGTGCGTTGCCCTGTTCTTTGGAATCGCCTCTAATCTCGATTGCAGCGTGGCACAGAGCTCGGCGAGCTCCTGGCTGGTCAAACAGTCCATCCAGACACCGCGCGAACGATGCCGTCTTCCTCATCAGACATCAGGTGTATGGTAGCGCACTTCCAAAGGCCCACCTCATCCTCAGCTAACACACTCTTTCTTGCTTGTAGCAGCTGTAAAAACAACAAAGACAATCAGAATTGCGCGATGTACTGCGTAAAATGCACCTGAAAAATAGTCACACTGACCAAAAACGGATCTAATCTAATAAATCTTACCCTCTTTCTTCTCAATCGACTCCGAGCTGAACTCTTCACAGCTTCTGCGTGCGATGCAAGAACTGGATGTTTGTACCTGAAGCTCCTGCGTACTGTCTCTATGTCTTACATGCAGCTGGAAAACAATTAAATGAGTGTTATGACGAAGTTGTGAAGACGGCGTACTGCTTCCTGTAAAATGACCAGAAAAAGAAAACACTTTTATAAAGCAACTTACATTTGTTCTTTTACAAGGCTAATTTCAGCTTGTGCTACTTAAAAAGCTTTGCTTTAGGTTACTTTAGCTTAGATAACAGTCTTACCGCAATCTTAGGACTGGTCTTCTCTTAGGCACTCGTCTTCTCTTCTTAAAGTTAGTATCTTCCACACAGTTTTTCGACTCCAAAGCAAGCAACCTATCATCTATGGACAGCAACCTGGAGATTACTAAAGTTAACTGCTCGTTAAAATCGGCAGCAAGCTGACGAGATTGCCCAATGATTGCATTCAGCTGTTTCTACCCGCCGGTGTTACGGATCAACTGGGGATCATGTTATCTGGGGACGGGCGCGTGCACGCAGCTAGTTTTACCTGGATTTACAGCAGATGTTAGACGAGGACAGATTCGTCACAGTGGATTTTCCACTGAACAGATTTAAAACGCTTTCCACATTATTGGTAAATGTTTGCATAAAATCAGGCTCTGTGTTTTCCTCTGTCGCTGCTTTGCTGTATGTTTCAAACGCAGTTTAAGGGAATTTTTAATGTGGTTTCATTTCACAACACAGACCACGCCCACATTTTATTACATTCTTTTCGATGAAAGTCGTATCCAATGACAATTACATTCAATAAATTACATTGTGTCGTATTAGTATCGGAATTTTTATTTTATTTTTAATAACTATTGTTTTTGTAATTTGCTTAGGCTATTTTTTAAATTATATATATATATATATATATATATATATATATATATATATATATATATATATATATATATATATATATATATATATATATATATATCCTAACTAAAATAACTCATAGCCTGTCATATTACCTTTCTCATATTAGCCTATTATATTCTATTATAATCTATTATATTGCCCACCCCTTGCCCACCTGCACATCCCAGCTGATATACAAGATTTGGGGGGTCATTATGCATTTGAAAGTTTGAAAGGGTTTTAAATCTTCTAAATAAAGTAAAATGATTCAAAATCAAGTAATTTATATATGCCAAAGTCAACTTTAAACATATACAATGTAATTAATTGTGGCCAGTGAAAATGCTGAGTGGCTAGTAACTTTGGAAAACCACTAGCCACGGTGGCCGGTGAGCAAGTTAATGTCAACCCCTGTATATATATATATATATATATATATACACACACACACACACACATATATATATATATATATACACACACACATATATATATATATATATATATATATATATATATATATATATATATATATATATATATATATATACACACACACATATATATATATATATATATATATATATATATATATATATATATATATATATATACACACACACACATATATATATATATATATATATATATATATATATATATATATATATATATATATATATATATATGTAGTGCCGTTAAAATTAATTTGCGTTAACACGTTAATTTTGACAGGCAATGATATATGATATATAAAGTTTGCTGATGTATGACGCCGCTTATTAGCAGGAGACCGCAATGATTGGTAAAAGTTGCGGTGATTGGTCAAAATTGCGAGTCGCACTGAATTCACGGGGACTGATTGCAAATGACACACAATAAATAATCTAGAATACTTTCATCAAATATATAAATTCAAGCTAAAGTTTAAGATTTTACAATTAGGCTATACTGAGCCTGATCTATCTAAGAGATTTTCTTAGAAGGAAGTTAATACCTTTTAGAAAAATGTCACATGGGTTAAAACTCCTGCTACCCTGATTTGCATTTGTATAGCTCACAGCATGTTCATTTACATGTTAAAGCCTCCCCTGGAGTTAAGGGAAGGGGGGTCTTGGGGGGGACAACTGCCAAGCAAGGCCCATGTCAATTTCTGACAATTCACGGCAGTTCTCGGTGTCGCCTGCAAACTGCCGTGTACAGTCGTAAACCTGATCTTCCACGACAATCTACAGTGCCGCTTACTGACGAAAATCCCACTTTTCATGCAGTGGTCAATGTTGAGAATGTTGATTTTTCATCAGGTTTGCACCCTGAAATAATGTTATTTCAACGATGAAAAATAGATCAAGATGGGCTTAAAATCAATAGTTTTCCAACTAAAATTAAACCACTTATTTAAGTGAATCAATGTTGAATCAATGTTAATGCATCAATCAAAATATCACTGAATCAATATTGAAATATAACATTGATTTTTCATCAGGTTTGCACCCTGAAATAATGTTATTTCAACAATGAAAAATAAATCAATCTTGCTTTATGTACAGCAGGATTCTATGCCAGTTAATTTGTCTCTTTATTTTATTCATTTTAATCAGAGACCATGTGTGGCTGCAGTCGATATGATTTTGCATCAAAAAGTCACTCGAAGTAAACAAAATCCTTCAGTTTACATGCAAATGTATTTATGCCCCCACAGTTACAACAGGAAATCTCACATTGACTTGAAACAATTACATCTGAATTTATGACACAAATGAGAAGAGCCTGGAAAAACATGACAACGTGCATCTGCAAAATGGAAGTAAATACAAATGTAAACTTGCCAATAAATACAGAAATGACACAGTACTACTGAAAGAAAGAAGGTAGAAGAAAGAATAAAATACTCCCAACTTGGGATTTCCACCATGAGCAATGCCCCGAAGCCTTTCAGGTTGTAATGGAGCCAGTTTGGCACCGTCCCAGCAAAGATAAACTCTGATGCCTCTTTTTATCAGCATTCACGCCATCTAAAACAACAAGAAGTTAGTAAATATTTGGAAATGTGATTAATTATACATTACAAATATAGCGTACTACAAAATGAAGTGAAACTTGAAATTTTATCAAAATCTTGATATCCCAGTTAAAACGGTAACATTAAATTCAGAACTATTTAATGCATTTTAAAATAGATTTTAAAGGACCAGCAGTCACACAATGAATGAATGAATGAAAGAAAAAGCAAAGTGAATATATCCGGTGTTTTATCTAATAATATTATTGTATTTAATAGTAAATGAAGTGTGAAAATGAAACAAGTAAATGAATGACCAAATAGCTAAATTAAGAAAATAAAAGAGGAGCTGTATAGGCTATGGTGGTTTGGAAGAGATTTTTTTTCCATTTACAACACGAACTGGAGGCACAACTGTTTACTAAATTTGATATAGCTGCCTACAGAACTTAAAGATCTCACTCTTTTTTCTTGCTGCATTAAAGATTAAACTGTAATGATGTAATTGTGATCTGCTCGTGATGATATCTTACAGCTGAAGCTGAACTAATTGTATTTCCCCTCACCGCGCTAACAGGTCAATCAGTTCTAGTTCTGCTTCAGCTGTGAGATACTCTCAAGAGTGGCGAACACAATAACTGACAAGCCAGAAATTCATCTAACCTTCCGATCGCCTCTCGTTTATACACTGGACGAATATAGGATGATTCAAAATGATTTATCTGTATGTGCAACGAGTAAGATACGTTTGTGGATCCGCGCTGCGCATGCATTCATTGACTTGTGAGTCGATCCTATATGGCCTCAAAATCCAAATGAACCAAATAGGATCGACTCACAAGTCAATGACTGCATGAGTTGCACGAGTCAGAATTCGGACGCAATTCACAGTGTATATCTTAAGAAAAAAAAAATGAATACAAATATGATATGGTTTGGTGAAAAACAAACTGAAACTCAATGTATTAAGATTATCCTGGCCGTTGGTTGTGTAACTTACGAGGGCGTTCATGTGACTATTATTAACATTGCAGTTCACTCTGACTCGCTGAGGAGAAGCACACAAGTTGTAAAACATAAAGATGAATAAAAACACTAAATTAAAATTGAGATGAATTTTATAAATATATTTTTGTTGGCCACTTACCTCTAAAAAACACGGTCGTTGTCTTGTGTCTCTTTTTCGCGATTGAAGTCTGTTCAGCTGCGCTTGCTTTGGTTGATTGGTGGATGTCTTGAAGGTGCATTACCGCCACCTGCTGGATTGGATTGTGGCGCATTCGAAAGGGACATATTCTAAATTCTTTATTAACTCTGTATTCTTTAGATAAATAATGAATACATTCTACATGATTTAAATAATAATAGGCTACATTTTTATTCATTTAAAACTGATAGACTAAATTTATGGTAGAAGTTCTGTTTTTATTTATTTATTTGTTTTTTACATTTTTTATTACATGCATGTACAACATTACATGCCAGTAAGCAGGAAAATAATATACCTTTTAAAAAGATTCATAGTTTTTACAGCTTTCTTATTGGAAGAGTCAGAAATCAAACACGCATACAATTTTAACTCTTCCAGAAAAATTTAAAGAAAGGCTTACAATTACAAAATTTAAATGTATGTATTCTTTGTGAATCCACACACTTGTTGGTGTACTCATCGTATACTTTTAGGATAATAAATGTGCTCACATTCACACAAATGTACCCAATTGATTTGGACTTGCCTTAACATGTTGAATAATGTGACAGATAGATTGACCGTAAGCCTCACCGGTGGAGAATTAAGATGACCAAACATCAGCATTGATTCAATGTTTGTCTTTTCAACCGTCATAGAGAGTCGTGTGTAACCAATCTGCATGGGCTCCACGTTGGGGAGAGCGCCCTCGGCGAAACTGGCCCTGAGAGGTGTGCGTCGTGAGCAAATCAAATTGTCGAGGCGGATAGCGAGCTCCATCAGTCGATTCAGGGATTTGCCGTCGGTGCGGCATGCCAGCTCTCCCTGGAGAGTCGGGTTCAATCCCTTGCGATACAGGAGCTTTAGAGGTCCCTCCTCCCATCCAGTTTGGGCTGCCAGGGTCCGAAACGAGAGTGTGTAGTCCGCTGCGGTCGACTTTCCCTTACGTAACGTGAGCAGTAGTTCTCCGAGATCCTTTCCTCCCGCTGAATGTTCAAATACCTCTCTAAATTGGGTTAAAAACTCATCATAAGAGGGAAAAGAGAGCTGACCTCCATACCAGAGTGCAGTAGCCCACTACAGAGCCCGGCCGATGAGTAGGGAGCATATGAAGGAAACGCGGCTCGCGTCAGTGGAATAGGTCTGTGTCAACAAAAATCCCTTATAGGCAGCAGGTGAGCCATCAAATTTCTCAGGAAGGGATAATTTAGGGTGGTTTTGAATTGTTACTCATGGCAGGTGTTGCGGTAGCCGGTGCGGGAGGATTCGGAGCTTGATCTTCAGCCGCGCTCTGCAGGGATAGAGCTTGGACAGATCTCATGAGCTCCTCGGTGAGAGCTGTTAATTTTAACAGCTGTTTTTGATGGGTGGTCAGCACCTCAGCTTGAGCGGATACCTCAGAGGCCAGTCGAAGGAAACCTGCTGGATCCTGATGTGGTGAAGTCTTCTGTGAGGAAGAGACTGAGGCGTTCGGATCCATCTGCAGTAATTTATTAACACAGGTGAGCCAGCAGAGGAAAGCAGACATACAGTTCAAACAGCATCAAATAAGGGCAATCCAAAAAACCTAAGTCAAACAGGCATAGGTCAAAGGCAGGCTTCTTAGGTACAAAAACGATAACAAAGTCCAAGTCAAAAACACAAGAGCAAACACGAGAAAACAGCTAGAGACAGCGTATAGGTAAATCAAGACTTCACAAATGAACAATGAACAGCTCAGTCCAGATAAGGGTGAGCTGAGGGTCCACAGGTGACACTGATGTAATGATAATGAGGTTAATCAGGGGAAATGCAGTCCTAATACGCAGGAGCGAGGGATCTGGTGCTGTCGAGCGTTCCGTGACACTTACACCTAATCTGAAGAAAACTGCTTTCTTAATATTTATTGTTTGTTAATTAGCCTACATTATGAATCACATTACATTGGCCTATTTACAATTTTAAAATGGCGAAATTAGACAAAAGTTTATTAATTTGTCTGAATATTTTATATATATATATATATATATATATATATATATATATATATATATATATATATATATATATATATATATATATATATATATAACATTTTTTACATTCAATAAATTGTACACACTATAGTTTTTTTTAGTTCACCCTAAAATGAAAATTATTTCATTAATTACTCATCTTCATGTCGTTGGACACTCGTAACACCTTTGTTCATCTTCGGAACACAAATGAAGATATTTTTGTTGAAAGCTGATGGCTGAGAAAGGCTTCAGAAAGGCCTCCATTGGCATTCAGTGCATTCCCACTGACCCACTCACAAGACCCATAAAGGCACTAAAGACGACATTACGAAGTCCATCTCACTACAGTGGCTGTACAATAATTTTACGAAGTGACGAGAATAGTTTTTGTGTGCAAAAAAAATCTAAATAATTACTTTATCTGTCAAGTTATTGTCTTCCGTGTAGGTCTCGGACGTGAACTCACCTGGAACTCACGCGATAGCGACGCTCCTCCTCTTCTGGGTCAAGTATTCAAACGGTGGAGCTGCATCATATTCTCGCCATGAGTCGAGTTCACGTCAATAACTTGGTGGATAATGTTGTTATTTTGGTTTTTGTGCGCACAATTACTATTCTCGCCGCTTGATAAAATTATTGTACAGTCACTGTAGTGAGATGGACTTTGTAATGTCGTCTTTAGTGCCTTTATGGGTCTTGTGAGTGGGTCAGAGGGAATGCCAATGGAGGCCTTTCTGAAGCCTTTCTCAGCCCTCAGCTTTCAACAAAAATATCTTCATTTGTGTTTCGAAGATGAAGGTCCAACGACATGAGAGTGAGTAATTAATGAAATATTTTTAATTTTTGGGTAAACTAACCCTTTAAACTGTCAGCTATGACTATTGAAATCAGAGAAAAAAATAGAAATGAGAAGTGGATTAGGAAAGTCAATTTTCACATCCCTAAATCTTATACTGCACAGTCATCACAGTCTGTGTGCCTGTTGCTCAGCGGGTTCAGCATGATGCTGGACATATAAATAAGCTATTTAAATATATATATAATTAATATATTGTGACATTCTCAGAACGCACTTTAATTTTTATGCACTGTGAGAATTTGTGTAATTTAATTTATATGTATGTGATAAAATACTGGGTTTATATAGTTTTGTTAATACTGAAATGCTGAGTGTTATTATAAGTCCTATTTATTGCTTGATTTCTACATGATTCAAATTTCTACACGTGTAAAGACAGGCATCATTTATTAAAAACAATTTAATTTAAAAAGAGCATTTTATAAAAATGCTTTTAATTTATTGCATGTTGGTAGATTCTGTTTATAATTCAGAAGTATTGTGAAACTCTGTGCTGTCATAAAAACAGAAAAACCCTATTTCACAGGCATCTGACACAACAATATTAGACTGGACACGTCAGAATCATGACCTCAGCGTGGGCAGTTTCCACAAGACAGCGGCCACAAGAGGGCCACATATTTCATTTCTTTCCTAACACCTCTAAAAATATGTCTGTGGTTCCCCAAAGTGGTTCTCACTACAGAGCCAAATGATGTCCAGCACCCCCCTGGTAAGTAAGGTTTAGGTTTTAGTAGGTTTAGAGATAGTGTTGTATAGAATTAGGGTGTGGCAGGACCTTCATAATAAAAATGTCCTGATATTTTACTCACCTTTATCTCATCCTAGGTGTTTGTATCTTTCTTCAGTCGAAAAGAAATTCATTTTTTTTTAAGGAAAACATTCCAGGATTTTTCTAAACATAAATATTAAGAAATTTTCATTTTGAACTGAACTAATCCTTTAACCTCACTTAAACCCGTGCATACTGGTGGGTGATGCTAGGGGGCGATGGTGAGCTGCAGGCCATTCCACTTTCATATGAAGAAGTCACACTGCTAGTCTAGTCCAAGACCACATACTTCCCTGCTATATAGTAGATATAATAGATTTTGAAGTGTGCATAAATGGACTCTTATTATTTGTGAATGGCAGCGAAGTGACACAACTGACACTGGTAGGTCACATGATAACATGGCAAGCACAGGAGTGTGGGATATCAAAGGCAGTGAAAGATACATCTATGCTGTTATTAGCCTAATCGATGGTATTTGCTTCTGTTGAAGCCATCAGTCTTTATCCCAAAACTTTTGGAAATATAGTGTACACCGATCAGGCATAACATTATCACAGCTGAAGTGAATAACACTGATTATGCCTGTGTGTTGTGCAATGTTGTGCCTGATCAGTGTATATGTATAAACCAATATATAACCAACAATTTTAAACGAGTTGTTTTATATTTCCCTATCTTTTTAATTTAATTGTGCTCTTCTCAATGCTTTATGGGATTGTACCATAGGCCCTAATACACTGTATGGCGTGTGGACATGACAGAATGCGTGATGTCCTCGGAGACTGTGATAACAATACACTCTATGTTGTTTGTAAAGAGATTTGATTAACATTTGCTTATTAAGAAGTTCATGTACTGTAACATATTTGCGTTTGCTGACTATTACACTACTGATGAACAGAGTACACAGTAGAGTACAGAGTACACAGTTCACAGTAAAGAGTTATACAAGCTTACAAGTGTGCATTGTGCATTATTGTCTGATTAATGTAATGTTAATGGTAATGTCAGTGAGTTACAGTCTTTATTTGATGAAATATATCGTTCTTGTTGTCTTTGACATCAGGTATAGCAGGGGACTGTGTGTTTTATAATTATTATACGGCAGCACCTTTAATAGGCTACTCAAAATATACAAATATATATCATTCCACGAAGATTCCTAAAAATGTGTATTGTGGTACTTTGATTACAGCTTAAAAAGACTACATACAAGTAAACATATTATGATGTCTATTATGTTGTCTCAGCAACAAAAAAACATTTCCACTGTTATTAGACCCATCTGCACCCATACGCTTTAAACAGAATTTGCACTACACTCTTCCGGAAAGTGCTGGCTTAAAATAACGTTGAGTTTAGAGTAACCCCTGCTATGATTCTCAGGATGTAATTCATAAATTTAGTTTGTCTTATTTGTCTTCTCTACTTCCTCTTTTCCTTCTTATTGTTTCTCTCTGCTGGCATCTCCTCTGTCACAGCACTGCACTTTTCCTCTCTCTTTCAAACCTGCTCTGCTTAGACAAGCAAACATTTACAGATGAAACTGTGTCCCCTCCAACACAATGACTCGGAGTTGATTATGTTTCTGAAAGAGATGAGCACAGGAAGCATAAACCTGCAGTCTCTCACAATCTCCAGCAATCTGATCAGTGAGTCACGCTACAGTTGGCATGAGACACTTGAATATATCACAAAAAAATAAAAATGCATTGCACTCAGACTCATGCCATTCCAAACCCATATGCAGAGGTGGGTAGAGTAGCCAAAATCTGTACTCAAGTAAAAGTAAAAGTACTTACGGAAATATTTACTCAAGTAAAAGTAAAAGTAACAATCGTAATAGTTACTTGAGTAAGAGTAAAAAAGTATTCGATGAAAAAACTACTCAAGTATTTAGTTACTAGTTACTTTCGATCTGATTGATAAGAAGCAAAAACCCTCAGTTTCAGACTATATATATATGTGTGTGTGTGTGTGTGTGTGTGTGTGTGTGTGTGTGTGTGTTTAATGGTTAAACAGTGTAAATTAATGGTGTGCTGGGCAAACCAGAGCTCTTTTTAAAACATACTTTGTTCTTATGTTTTTATAAGTATATGCACTCTTTAGGTATAGGAATAAAATACAATCCCATTTTTATTTGTATGTATACATTTTCAGACTGTTGTCTATTTAGATTTGTGTATAAATGCAAGACGTCGAATTAGGCTATCTATTTGTTGCGTTTTTAGCCTGGTCTCATAGGAAAAACGTAGCTGTGGCAACGGTTTTGCAAACCACAAAATATGTACCAATACTTACATATCACGACAGTTTCAAAGTGAAATGTCCACTGGGTGGCGCTAAAAGCTTAGTTTTTTTTCAGGAACAGATGTGTGTGAATCTGGAATTTGTTACATTGGGTTTTTAACATCCACCCACACTGAACCCTAAACCTACTTGATATAGTTAACAAAAGCAAATGTGACAAATAAAATTGTATCCATGTCATTTTAGCTTGTGTTTTGAACTCGTCTTTGAGCTCTTTTATCATCGTTCTTCACGGGGTTCGTTCCCAAGTTTTTCACATTGCAAATACAAAATATCAGCTGAGCTATCGAGCAAGCTTAATAGGTAAGAAAAGACGAACATCCAAAATGTATTCCTTTCCAAATCATGGACTAACTCATGGACTCAAACGCTCAATTGTTATGCTGACACGTACCGGTTCATTGGTTAAAATAGCAATTTTCTCACAATTTACAAATAGTTGGAAATATTTGGGATATTGTAGGTACTCAACTGAACAAAATATATAACACTGGCCTAGTGGTTTACTACATAGTGCACCTTTAAATAAAAATGAATGAATGAAATAAATAGTGAAGAATGTTGATGCAACTCATTTCAAGTTATTTCCCTTTTTTGTGTTGCATGGAAGTAACTTTCAAGTAACGGAAATGAAAAGTCATATATGTGGGATAAGGTGCATTTTGTTGTGGGATGTGTCTTTACGTGTTTAGTTGGGACAGCTCAGTGCGTGTGTGTGGATGACAGTGAGCGCGTGCGCGTGTCCGAGGAGCGCGCGCCCCCCTGAGTGAGTCCCCGCGAAGCAGCGGATGTGTGTGTGCGAGACAACAGTAACACGGTGACCAGTGCAGTTAGACCAATGTGGAGTGTATTTCTGTGCAGTTCGAGAAATAAAGCATATTAAAAGGCGGCAAGACGTCTCCTGGTCCTTACATGCCACCATCACACTAGACAACGTAAAAGTTAGGGAGTTAACCCCGGGAGGAAAACTTCCGGCCCTGGAGAAGACGGATCTCCCCTGTATATTCCAACCACGGTTAGGAGTCAAAAGCAGGAAAGGTTAACACTGGCGACCACGAAGGGACAGTTCACGTTGTTTAAAAACTGGTGGGCATGGAAAATAAAAGGACGATATAGTAAAGCTGAGTAACGTTAACTGTAATGCAACTGTAATAGCGGCGGTGCTAAGCTACACAACATGGCGGCCGCTCGCTATCCCTCCGATGTTTACGGACGGGAAACTAACTACTCAAACCCGTTCATGTCGCTAACCAAAGTTGATGGCAACAGTCAAGATACTGGGAAAGCTTATGAACGTAAGGCTGAGAGAGAATGCGAACATTATAACCCATTCCTGTGTGATGAAAGTTGCACTAACACCCTGGCTAATGGCGAAGATCTGCTCGCGCCGTTCGGCAGCCCCGCCTGTTTTCCACCCACCAATCCTTTCAGCAGAGGCAACAATCAAAGCCACGGCTTCGCGGGAAGGCCCGATGTTCACATTTTTGCATACTCCGCTTCAGACATGCCATTAAAGGGACACAATGAAGTCACAAATCCCTTTGCCGATGCTCACATGGGGAATTTTGTACAGAGCACACCAGCTATATCCAAAGCTGAAGTTTGCACGCTGCCCATGTCCTATTCTTTGACTAACCCAGACATGACTGTAAAACATGGACATGCCCCATTGCACCAGCCCTGTTCCTTAACACGTAGGAGACACTTTGCGCCCCGTCCGCCTCCTCTGTCGGACAGTGATGAGGAATATAACCCCAAAGAGAGAGTCCCCACTCTACGTCCTGGCCAGTACGACGGCAGCACGCCATGGAGAGAGTTCCTGCACAGGTTTGAGAGCTGTGCGGAGGCGAATCACTGGTCCGTTAAGACAATGGCCATTCAGCTGAAATTCTGCCTCACCGGGGCTGCAGGCGCCATCGTTCACCGAAACCCTCGTTCATCTAGATGGGACTACTGCCGCCTGCTGGAGGAACTTGAAACTGCGTATGGCCCTTCTTCAGATCATGCGGCGGCTGTAGCAGTAGAGCTGAGACAGAGAGTGCGTAAAGCTGGTGAGGCGCTTCATGTGTTCAGAGATGACATTTACGGAAAAGTAGCTATAGCTTACGGTGATTGGTCAGAGGCTGAACAAGACGCTATAGCTGTTGAAGTTTTCACAAATGGCCTGGGTGATGCAGAGCTAGTTCAGAGATTGTTAGAAAAACGTCCAGCCACACTAGCTAAAGCTTATGAGATCGCCCACCGCCATGACACCACTAAGAGAGCTGCTTCCTATGTCACCAGCATCATGCAGCCAGTGGCCCGCAACTTAAATGAACGCAGGCCCCGGGCCGCTGTTGTCAGAGAAAGAGATAGCGATGAGACTGTGATTACCGCTACTCCTGTAGTTAGCCCAGCACCCAGTCACTTTGGCCCAAACACGTCGGAAAAACCACTAAAGCAGCACAAGAACTTTAAGAAAGGTGACATTCGGTGTTATAACTGTAGTGGTTGGGGTCATAAACATAGCCAGTGCCCGTCTCCTCAAAGAAATACAAAGGGTTTCCGTTCAAGCGCAGCCAAGGAAAGCCCACTGACCACTGTGTTCCACCTTAAAGGACAGAATCGGGAAATGAACATTCACTTGCGCATATCTGAGCTGGAGGTCTGTGCAGTCTTAGACAGTGGAGCGCGGAGGAGCGTGCTGCCCCTCCACCAATACAACGCCATCCACCCGGATGTGAGACCACCGCTTCAGTCATCCGTCGTAGAAACTTTACTTGGGGTGGGCCCAGGGGACATGCCAGTGCTTGGTGAGGTCAAGATACCGGTCAGTATTAACAACCGTCAAGTGGAAGTGAACTTTCTTGTAGCAGACATAGATGGCAATGAGGTGCTGCTTGGCCATCCTTTCCTCACCCAAGCTGAGGCCCGCCTTGATTTCGGTAAGCACCGCATAATTCTGTTTGGAGAGGAAGTGCCCTATTTTCACCCAGAGACTGTTCCGAAATCACACGCTGTCAGAGTAGCCAGAACTGTTGTAGTTGAAGCGGGACAGGAGTACCTAGTGAAGGGCAATGCATTCTTCTGCAGAGAAGCCCAGGGGGACATGATGCTTACTCCCACAAAAGGCTTTGTTGAAAAGCACAAAATACTTATCGCCAGAGCCCTAGTCAATGCCCAGCCCACCAACATTATTCCGTTACGCCTCTTAAACCCTGGCAATAAGGCTGTGACTATTAAAGAAGGAGCTATTGCAGGCCTCCTCCAGCCAGCTGAAGCTCTATCTTCGTCATGTGTCCCCGGGACGGCCGAATTCCCAGCCAGCCCTCCTGCAGTTCCAGAGCACCTCCAGGAGCTCTATGTTCAGAGTTCCACTGACTTTGATGATAATGAAAAACTTGAGTTATCTAATTTGTTGTGTGCTTACGAAAGCATCTTTTCCAGGGGACCTGGTGATCTGGGCCGGACCAGTCTCGTCCAGCATGACATCATAACCCGGCCGGGACCTCCGGTGAAGCAGCCTCCTCGTCGTATGGCTGGGGAGAAGCAGCGGAGCGCAGAACAGCAGATCAGTGAGAGTCTCCAGAACGGCCTCGCCACGCGCAGCCACAGCAGTTGGGCCTCACCGATTGTTATGGTGCGTAAAAAGGATGGGACTTATCGCCTTTGTATAGATTACAGAGCGCTCAACAGCCACACCATCACAGACGCGTACCCGCTACCCCGCATACAAGACACGCTGGACACACTCGCCAACGCCAAATGGTTCAGCACTCTGGATCTTACTTCGGGTTATTGGCAAGTGGAGCTAACACCAAGAGCCCGCCGTGCAGCTGCCTTTTGCACCCGTAATGGATTATTCGAATGGAACGTTATGCCGTTCGGCTTATGTAATGCGCCGGCGACGTTCCAACGGCTTATGGACCGCGTCCTTGCTGGCATGCAGTGGGAGACCTGCCTCGTTTATCTGGACGACATCATCGTGCTAGCTAAGGATGTTCCTGAGATGCTGCAGCGACTAAGCCAAGTGTTCCAGAGACTTAAACAGGCAAATCTTAAACTGAAACCAGCCAAATGCTGCCTGTTCCGCCGTCAAGTTGTCTATTTAGGTCACATTGTGTCTGAGCACGGGGTGGCCACTGACCCCAATAAAGTCAGCAAGGTCCGAACTTGGCCCACTCCCACCTCAGTCCAAGAGGTCAGACGTTTCATTGGCCTCGCCTCCTACTACCGCAGGTTTGTGAAAGACTTTGCCTCCATTGCCGAACCGTTACATAACCTGACGAAAAAGAATGCACACTTCCAGTGGCACGTGGAACACCAAGCCGCTTTCGACACGCTCAAGCACCGCCTCACCACAGCCCCTGTCTTGGGCTATCCACTGGACCATGGTGAAATGATCCTGGACACCGATGCCAGTGACACAGGTATCGGCGCTGTCCTGTCGCAAATGCAGAGTGGCACCGAACGTGTGTTGGCATATGGTAGCCGCAAGTTAGGCAAAGCGGAACAGAACTATTGCACTACGAGGCGGGAGCTGCTAGCCATTGTCGACTTCACATCACATTTTCGGCAGTACCTACTTGGGAGGTCTTTCAAGGTACGAACCGATCACAGCAGTCTGCGCTGGCTCACGCGAATGAAAGAGCCGGAAGGTCAGCTAGCCCGGTGGCTTGAGAAGCTGGCGGAGTACGAGTTCGAAATCATCCATCGCCCAGGTCGTTTACATATAAATGCTGACAGTCTCTCCCGCAGGCCCTGTCGTCTGTCTTGTCCTTGTAATCTGCAGGACCCTTACTCGCAGCAAAGAACCACAAGTCATCAAGCAATTCAGTGTGAGTTGGACGCTGACACCGGCTCCCTGCTGCTGCGTCCGGTGGGGGTAAGCGCTGCCAATGTTACTAACACAGACACTTTAAAACAAGCAGAGATGGTCTATGTGACAAACACCAACGAGACCAGACTGTTTCTTGGATGGACTATGGAGGAGTTGCGCCAGGCTCAAGCTGCTGATACGGACATTGCACCAATCAGAGCTTGGTTGGAGGTCAGCAATGAGCGGCCCCCATGGGTCACAGTCTCTCCATGCAGCCCAGCCACCAAAACGTACTGGAGTCAATGGAGAAGGCTGTACTTCAGAGACGGAGTACTGGTCCGCCGCTTTTACTGTTTAGACGACACACAGTTCTATCCTCAAATTGTTCTTCCACGCAAAATGCAACCCGATGTTATGCGCCAAATGCATGAAGGGCCAGTAGGTGGGCATTTTGGTATCGAAAGGACTGTGGCCAGACTTCGAACCAGATACTACTGGTACCACATGAGGGAAGATGTGGCCCTCTGGTGCCAGACTTGTCTAAACTGTGCATGCAGAGCCAGACCCCACAAGACTCCCCAAGCGCCCATGGGAACTGTCAGAGTTGGAGCTCCCATGGAGCGCGTTGCGCTGGACATCATGGGCCCACTTAATGAGACGGAACGTAAAAACAGTTATATACTCGTAATACAGGAGTACTTCACGAAATGGACTGAAGCATTCGCAATCTCGGATGAAAGGGCTGAGACAGTGGCAAACATTGTTGCAACTGAATGGGTGTGTCGCTTTGGAATGCCTCACTCTTTGCATAGCGATCAAGGACGTAATTTTGAATCAGCTGTATTCAAAGAAATGTGCCGTTTGTTTGGCATTGACAAAACCCACACTACACCCTTCAGACCGCAGTCCGACGGCCAGGTTGAACGTTTCAACGCCACACTCCAAAAGATCCTGGCTTCTACTGCAGAACACTGTCACTGGGATTGGGACCTGATGATCCCATATGCAGTTATGGCCTACAGAGCGACCAAGCACAGCGCTACTGGTTTCACCCCCAACTTCATGCTGTTCGGCCGTGAAATAAGTGAGCCAGTGGACCTTGTGGCTGGTTTGCCCCCAGACTCTGACCATGCCCCTTCAGTCCCCGAGTATGTGCAACAAATGCGTGAGCGGCTGGAATTGGCTCACAATATCACCCGAGAAGCCCTCGGTGAGTCAGTCCAGCGTGCAAAAAGACAATATGACAAAAACGCTTGCCACACACAGTACAAAGTCGGCGACACGGTGTGGTACCTCGTCAAAGGAACATGCCATGTCAAAAACAAAGTCAAAAAGTTCCTTCCCTCCTACGAAGGACCTTACTTTGTAATGGGACAGTTAGACGATCTAGTCTATCGGATCCAAAAGAGCCCCAGAGCTAAGGTCAAAGTTGTCCATCATGATCAACTTAAAAGCTACCGCAGCCGTGAGGCCCTGGATAACACCTGGGTCCTGGACCAATCCAAGAGCTGGACGCCTTCTGAGGTCCTGCCACCCGCTGTGGACGAGCACCCAGCAGACCAGGAGGATCTCGGCTTACACAGCCTCTACTCTCCTGGCTCCAGCGACTCCCGGCCGTCCACTCCACCTGCTACTAATTCTCGCATAATTGGGTCTCTTCCATCCACTCCTTCCCATGTGATACTTGACCATGGTGGGGGTGCGGTGGGAGAACCACACCACCAGTCTCCGCGCCAACCTCGGCCCCAACGTCAGCGCAGAGGACCGGTCCGGTACGGGGACTGGGTCACTGAGTGAGTCGAGTATGACAGTTCATATTTGCAGTAGAGACTACGCAGTTACGTTTTGGACTCTAGTCCAGTTTTCTAAATGTTTCTACAGAAAAGCATTTTTCTTTGTTGTTAAAAAAAAAAAGGGTTGTTTTTAATGCTTTGTCAGACTTGCACTTTATTGTATCCAATGTATGTTCTGATCACTACCAGATTAGGCAGACAGTATTACCACTGGTCACCGACGAATGGGATTTAAAAGGGGATGTACTCCTCTGTTTTATTAGAGACTATTGGGTTTCTACTATCGTCATTTATCTGGTCATTCCTGTATACACTGTTGAATGAGCTTTAGAACTCTTAGCCCCGTTTAGACACTTGTTGAGTTAGTAAAACCTACCTATTTATTATTTGGAACACAGCTATCTCTTCACATTTTAGGCCTACAGATATCGAGAGTGTGTTCTATAAGTATATCTAAATGGAATGGAATTAGGGTTAATTGCCAGTCCATGGTGGGGGTAGTGTTGTGGGATGTGTCTTTACGTGTTTAGTTGGGACAGCTCAGTGCGTGTGTATGGATGACAGTGAGCGCGTGCGCGTGTCCGAGGAGCGCGCGCCCCCCTGAGTGAGTCCCCGCGAAGCAGCGGATGTGTGTGTGCGAGACAACAGTAACACGGTGACCAGTGCAGTTAGACCAATGTGGAGTGTATTTCTGTGCAGTTCGAGAAATAAAGCATATTAAAAGGCGGCAAGACGTCTCCTGGTCCTTACATGCCACCATCACACTAGACAACGTAAAAGTTAGGGAGTTAACCCCGGGAGGAAAACTTCCGGCCCTGGAGAAGACGGATCTCCCCTGTATATTCCAACCACGGTTAGGAGTCAAAAGCAGGAAAGGTTAACAATTTATTTTGATATTTGACATACTTCCTAAAAATGATTTAACATTAGTCGCAGAATTGTTAGAACTAGAGTTACAGAAGTGACCAAAAGGAAATAGAAAGAGGAAGATAAAAACAGACATGAAGACTCCAAACCACTCATTTTAAGATTATACGTGCGGTTTCATTGTTTTTTTTTTTTTTGTGTGTGTGTGTGTTTTTAAGAGAACAAGAAACTAATGGGGTCAGTGGGTATCAGGATTGTGAACTTGCATGAGCTGGAATAATTCATGTTTCCCACATGAATGTAATAATTTTTTGGTAAGCCTGATCATGTGCGCTAAACACTAGGTCATATTTCTGATCATACTTGTTCCATATGACAAAACATCATTTATAATTTAATACACATCATATACTGTTGTATAAAATGTATAAATAAATGATTCAAATTGTAAATATATTTAAATGTATAAACAATGGGATGTGAATACTTTCCGGCACTGTATACTCATAGTTCCTATATTCAGACCAGACTTTTACACCTCTGCTTTGACAAAGCATCTACATTTTGCTGTTACTTCTAAAAAAGTTCCCTTGCAAAGTCTTGCATCTGGTTTAAAATTAAACGAAATCGTGTGAGTTTAGCATGCAAGTCAGACATGTCAAGAAGGCTTATCTGGCTCGTTCTTGTTCTATCATGTTGTAACCTCAATGTTTACCTACACTTGCAGAATATGATACCAAGAGGCCAGAGCTGATTCTTTGATAAATATATTATATATTCTGATAAATATATTTTGACGTGATTAGCATATTGTTCTTGAAAACGATCTGGGTGCATTTCCCATACACGTACCTCACTGCTTAACTACTATAGTACGTTGCATCGTTAAATAAATAAACCAGCTAGTCCCGACTTTTTTCCGAAACCATATTGTCGCAAATTTGTCATTCAACCACGTTGGTTAATGATGTCATGCAGGAGGTGGAGCAATAACTGCTTTTAAATAATTATTTTGAGATCAAATTTATGCTAGATTTTTTGCTATAAATTATGGACATAGTGTCACAGAGTGTTTTGGTGTTGCCCGACTGAATTTTTTCTGAATTAGCCACAGTGATTGCTTCATATGAAGCTGCTTCCGCACTGGCTTCACGACCAAGTCCAGAGATGGGTGTGGCAAAGTGGCACGCTCCAAGTTTCAATTACCTCACACTGGCCCTCATTTATCAATCTTGCGTAGAAACTGGTGTATATGTTGGCGTAAGATTATTCTTAATGATGCTTGTTATTCAGAAGAAGAGTGTCGTTTTTATTGATTTTATTATTATTTAAAAGAAGAAGGTCATTTTTATTATTTTGTCAGTCTGAATTATTTTAGTCCCAGTCCGTGCGCAGCTGCCGGGCCAGGCGGGCCTGAAACGTCAGATAAAGCGCACAGGCTCGCGACTGGAGGAATACATATGCCTACAGATCAAACGCTTTGGTAAAGTCACACAAATTAAACATTGACGTTCATGTTGCACAAAAGTAAACACTGAATGTTGTTGTTGTGGTTTTTAACAGTGGGTCATATAGCATATCTTGCCAGTGCGTTTTGTGGTGTTAGGAATTGTTTTCCTGCGCATTTTCCCACTAACTCAAACGTGCGTACACCACCTCCTGAGCTGGTGTAGGATTTGAGCGTGCCGTACGCCAATGTCCATATTGATAAATCTCAAAGTCACCGTGGGTTTGGGTGTACGCAAGGTGTACGCTGGAAATTTGGTGTACGCACTTTTGATAAATGAGGGCCACTGTCACCAAACTTTCAGGCCTTTGTTGAACCCTTCATTTCTAGGAGTTCCCCTAGATCTGTGTCCAGGCATGCTGTGGAATTCACGGATGCCTCTGCCTCCGGCTGGGGTGCCATGTACAACAGGCATGCAGTTTCAGGTCTGTGGAGGGGGCCTCAACTGCAATCGCACAAAAACTGCCTCAAGTTGTTAGCAGTACATCTTGCTCTGGGTAGCTTCAAAACGCAGGTACAAGGCAAGCATGTACTGGTCAGTACAGACAGCACTGTGGCTGCTGCGTACATCAACCATCAGGGTGGTCGACGACCGTCATAAAATATGCCCTGCAATAACCCCAGTGAACCTTCTAGCACAGACACTGCAAAGTCAGGGAGGACGAGGAGCAGGTCCTGTTAGTTGCGCCTGTACTGGCCCAACCCGACCTGGTTCCCGGAACTGATGCTTCTTGCGACAGCACCTCCTTGGCCTATTTCTCTGAGGAAGGACTTGCTTTCTCAGAGACGGGTGTTTCCCCGAAAGTATTTGATCGGTTCTTTGCTATCTTTCCTGCAAGATGGGTTGGAGTGAAGGCTGTCCCCTCCACCCAGGTGTTCACCACCTGGTGCTGGAAGGGAGTGGTGGGAACCTTGGGCACATATACAGGGTCTCAGGATCACATGAGAGTAAGCTGGACCAAACTTTAAGCATGTTTCATTGACCAAAAATGTGTGCAGGACCCAAACCGCTTGATAGAGGTCAATGCAGTCAGGAGTACTGTCTTCCATGACAGATTGTTCCATGACAGAGATAATAGTTTCTGTGGTGTATTATCCCATGTGATCAATTTTGGGAATGTTTGATATCAGTGTTACAGTACAAAAAAACTAAATTTTCTCAACTTACACGACATCATGACTTCGCATAGACATAAACGCCACTTTCTAAAGCCAAGTGGCATGTTATCTGTGCGCATTTTGAGCAATCTGCGTGTATGTTTACGCGGTGTGATTTTGCGTGTATGTCTACGCCTAAACAAATCATCATCTCCGCGTGTATGTCTACGCCTAAACGAACCATCATCTCCGCGTGTATGTCTACGCCTAAACGAACCATCATCTCCGCGTGTATGTCTACGCCTAAACGAACCATCATCTCCGCGTGTATGTCTACGCCTAAACGAACCATCATCTTCGTGTGTATGTCTACGCCTAAACGAACCATCATCTCCGCGTGTATGTCTACGCCTAAACAAACCATCATCTCCGCGTGTATGTCTACGCCTAAACGAACCATCATCTCCGCGTGTATGTCTACGCCTAAACGAACCATCATCTCCGCGTGTATGTCTACGCCTAAACGAACCATCATCTCCGCGTGTATGTCTACGCCTAAACGAACCATCATCTCCGCGTGTATGTGTACGCCTAAACGAACCATCATCTCTGCGTGTATGTCTACGCCTAAACGAACCATCATCTCCGCGTGTATGTGTACGCCTAAACGAACCATCATCTCTGCGTGTATGTGTACGCCTAAACGAACCATCATCTCCGCGTGTATGTGTACGCCTAAACGAACCATCATCTCCGCGTGTATGTCTACGCTGTGTGATTCCGCCAACCTGATATGACAGAATGAATATTTATAGCCTAATTTTATATTTTGGAGCAACTAACTCCACTCCTACCCTAAACCTACCCACTCTCAACAATATAAAACACACGTTACAGGCAAATACATGTACAGTCACATGTATTTATTGCAAAAACGGACCAAAAAACAGGATAAAAGTATTAACTCATGTTGCATTCCAAGTCTTCTGAAGTCATATACGATATATTCATGTGAAGAACAGAGTTAGTTTTATAATGTTTTAGTCGTTGAAATGGTGATCGCGCCTCTTTGTGAACAGAACACAAGCAATCGTACAATGTGCATAACCCTTTAAGACTTATCTTCTATGACTAAGCACTTTTGCTGTTGTCGCTCTATTGTCCATCATTACTGATCCGTTACATTAACACCAATGTATGATCAGCTATCATATTGTAAGAAAATCACTGTAAGGAAAGGACATACGAAATATCATTACATAATCAGGTTCAAAACAAAATCCAAAGGGTGGTTCCACTTGGGGGAAAAGCTATCTCAGCTTTTGTTTTTTACTTCTGTGTTGACGTCCGTTCTGAAACGTTGAGCTTCACTCCAATTATAGTTCCAAACACACCGGATGTAGTTCATCACCAAAGACAGAGGACAGACAAAAGCACATGAGCTTTAGATCAGAGAAAGACTCCACAAGTCAGACAACAAATCACAAGATTCAGCTGCCGTTGCTTTAGGAATGATCACTTGACTCGCGTTCAACAGACAGTGAAGCAATTTCCAATTCACTTTCAGTTTATACAAAAGCAAACACACAGTTCTTTAACATTAAAAATGAGAGCATTTTCAAATTGCAGTGTTAAATTGAAATATAAAGTAATGTTAAAAGCATTTAAACTCCACATCTGATGTATTAATGAACATAAACATGAATACATTAATGAATACAAACCAACAGCACTGTTCTACTTACATATTTTTATCTAGAAATTCCTTGGGCTCAGATGGGTTCACTCCACATGCTTTTGTTATAACCATTTTCTTAATTTGAATAAAATACCTGTTTGTTTTTTTTGTTTCAGAATTTGTAAGAGGTCTGATCTGATTATAAGAAGGTTGTTGGTTTTATGAAGTCGACTCACAGTTTTGCAATGCACATGACAGGCTATTTCATGTTCTTCTGGTTTTGTGGTTCTTGGTTTTTGTCAAGGAGTAATCCCGCGATCATGAATGGACTGCATGTACGTACCCCATATCTCTTACACATACACACACACACACACACACACACACACACACACACACACACACACACACACACACACATGTTGGTCTATGTGGTTTACAGGGACTCTCCATAGGCGTAATGGCTTTTATACTGTACAAACCGTATTTTCTATCCCCCTACACTGCCCCTGCCCCTAAACCTACCCATCACAGGAAACATTCTGCATTTTTACTTTCTAAAAAAAACATCATTTAGTATGTTTTTAAGAGCATTTGAATTATGAGGACATTTGATATGTCCTCATAAACCACATTTATAGTGTAATACCAGTGTAATACCCATGTAGTTATACAAATTTGTGTCCTCATAAACCACATAAACAGGCTCACACACACACACACACACACACACACACACACACACACACACACACACACACACACACATAGGCCTATGTTGTTGCAGCATTAACACAGGCTGGTTATTGACACTGATATCGTACATATTCTGACTTGTGCAATGTTTGTGAATATTTGGTTGCATTGTGTTTCATGTGTTTAAGATATGTGGGGATACAATGTGCATTTGTTTGTAATGTATACGTGTACAATGTGTTTGGGTTAACTTAGCTGCTAATATTGTTCATTCATTGTTATTATAAATAACCACAATACACAGTTGACTGATTTCAAGTCTTTATTCAAGATGTGGTTACACAGTACAACAGATATAACTTACCGGCTTGTAAAACACCAGTTTTGGAATGTTATTTTGTCGCGTTTTCTTCACATTGTTCCTATATTCTGTCTTCTTCTGTGTTTATGCAGCATTCACGCCATGATATAATTACTGTATCAAAATTACTGTATCGAACATGTGACGTTGTATTTGAAGCTGTTCACATCCTTAAACAGGGAATTATGCATTTCAATGGCACCACTATCAATCCCTATATGAATCTAGAGCGGTCATGTGTTACAAGTAGGAGCTCTCAGACAATTCCCATCTTACAAGCTGTAATTATGAGCTCTACAAACACATGAACACTCTATACAACTTGAATAAGGTCAACGAGAGACGTTCAAGTCTGTGGAGGAAGCCTCCATGGTTGTACTGGTGCCATAGGGAGCTAGGGTGGTACCGGCAACTCAGGAGACCAGGGAGGTGCCAACAACTTAGGAGGCCAGGGCACATCTGGCAGTTCAGGGGACCAGTGCAGAGCTTCCTGTCCAGGGGACCAGGGCAAAGCGGGTGGTTCAGCGGACCAGGGTGGCGACAGCAGTTCAGCATGCCAGGATGGTGCCCGCAATTCAGGCCTCGGTGGATGGGTAGCCCCCCCCAGAAAAAAACTATCTTGGGAGGAGCTATGGTCAGTGGAGTGAGCTCATGGGCTGGGGTCCTCTTTGAACTCTGGACTGAAAATGAAGTCCTCTCTGGACTCGGGACAGGAGACAGAGCCATCACTGGACTCTGGTCAGGGGCTGGAGCCACCATTGGACATTGGTCAGGGGCTAGGGCCATCTCCAGACTCTGAACAGGGACTGGAGACATCACAGGACTCTGTACAGGGACTAGTATTGGTTCTGACCAAAAATTAAGTAGCCAGTGGTCCCCGCTGGTTCTTGTAAGGACTGATATCCAAGTGCGGTCCTCTTGGCTGAAGACTCAAATGTGGCGGCCATCTTGGCTGAAGATGCAGGCATGACGGCCATGATGGGACGAGACTCTGGGTGATGGTCAGAGGCTGGTTGCATTGACAGGTGTGAGGTGGGGCTGGACGGTGGTGATGGTGTCTTCCTCTGGTCTACCAACGACGAATGAAAAACCATCTATCCAGAGTGCGAAGTTGATATGTTTTTCTAGCCCAGCTTGGATCACCTTGTGGGATCACAAATTGACCAAAATCCTTCCATTAAGATGAGGTCACTGCAGGTGTCTAAAAACTCCCTCAAAAAGTTAATCTCCCTTTAAATCAGTATCAATAAAGATAAATACACACACTACATTCACATATGCACACACATGATTCATAAATGCAAAACACATAATTCATAAATGCACACCCTTATGAAAGGAAAATATATTTACCAATAATATATGGAATAATATATTGATGGTATTATAAAATATATTATATATTCATGCAATATATTGCAAAATATCCAAATGATTGCCGCTTTCAATATATTGCAATATATTGGAAAATATAAATATTAAATCCCATATATGTGAATATATTGCATGATATTTTCAAATATATTGCAAAATATTTTTGTTTCGTAAGGGACATAATTCATAAATGCACACACATCATTTATAAATGCACACACAGGATACACAAATGCACAAAAAAATTCACAAATGCACACACAAAATTTAAAAAGCACAGAAGATTCACAAATGCACACAAAATGCATGAATGCACACAAAATTCATAAATACACACAACATTCAGAAATGCAAAGGAAATTTAAAAATGCGCTCAAGATTCAGATGTAAAATTATATATTAAAAATTATCGTAAATACGAGACGAGATGTTAAAACATGTTTAAAAAGTTCGGAGAGTCGGCCCGATTTTTACCAGCATATGACTGTTCAGTCCCCTATTGCCAAATCATGCACAAGCACGTCACACAGGCTCAATTTGACTATGAGTATTAATAGCTCAGTGGTTGCAAACATACAGCGTTCACACACACACACACACACACACACACACACACACACACACACACAGTCTCTCTGTGTTTCTCTCTCTCACACGCACCCTTCTCTCTCCCTTTGGTTGTTTCGGTTGAAACTTGAAAGGAATGGCTACAGTTCTCTGCTTTCTCAACAAATCATTTGCACACATTTTTTCTTTATCTTTTGTATCTGATGAAGATAGCAGCAACATTGAAAGCTTGTGTGATCGCGGCCGGCTCACAGTGCAAACAGTCGTGCCGTGTACCAACTGATTTGATGCGATGATCAAATTAAATGACTCGTAGCGTCTGCAATATCTCACGAGTGTCCGAATTCGCTCAGTGTACGCCCGCCTTTATGGGAAGCTATGGGAAGCCAAACAATCCAAAAGTGGGACGAGACAGCGGGATTACAGCGCAGCGCGAACATGTTTACTATCGCTGGGGAGCGCAGCGCGAACCATAAATGCACTCAAATATACAATAAAGAAACCCCTCATTCCTTACAAACATTGGTTCTCTGCTGAAGTTGAATTATTTTTCCCTACAGTAGACAAATTAAATCAGGATAACATGCATTTTTTTTTTTTTATTATCTTGAAAAGTCAAGTCAACAGTGTTGTGCATCGATACTGAACTGCACATTATATGGAAATATCTGTAAAGCAGAAACGTTAATGACTTTCAACATCATATTTGTCTTCCTGGTAATTATAGCCTATATGTTCATTAGCTAATATTGTAGGCCTACTTCTAATTACTGTTCAGGTATATAAAAATGTAGAATATGGTCACCCATTATAAGGCGTTATGTGCTTTATGAGTTCTAATAAACAGCTAATATAGTGATATACAAGCAAATAGTTATTAACTGTGTTTTGCGCGCGTGAGTTACTATTGCCATTTGCAGCTGACAAACAGCGACAAACTCCGAGAAAGAAAATAGAGGCATCTGCCAGAAGTCCTCCACCGCGCTAGCTCGTGCTCGTGTTCGCACCACCTGTAGGCTATATCGCGATGTGTGAACACGCTCATGTGATTGGCTTATAAGTTAACAATCCCCCACGTGGGATGCGTTCTTGTGATTGGCTAAAACAAGGGCGATATCTGATTGGTCGCTGATCATTCCCTGTTTAAAAAGGGCATTTGTGTGTCGAGCCAAGTCAGGGGACTCTCAAAATTCACACACAAATGGAGTGAAGTTCAGACCGCAAGCAGTTTGTAAATCAAGGTATATTTGTGTGTGCATCAAAAATACATTTCTGAATCTTGCCCTGTGCATTTCTGAATCTTGCCCTGTGCATTTCTGAATCTTGCCCTGTGCATTTCTGAATCTTGCCCTGTGAATTTCTGAATCTTGAGCACATTTTTAAATTTTCTTTGCATTTCTGAATGTTGTGTGTATTTATGAATTTTGTGTGCATTTGTGAATCTTCTGTAGTTTTTTAATTTTGCGTGTGCATTTTTGAATTTTTTGTGCATTTGTGTATCCTGTGTGTGCATTTATGAATCATGTGTGTGCATTTATGAATCATGTGTGTGCATTTATGAATTATGTGTGTGCATTTATGAATTATGTGTGTGCATATGTGAATTTAGTGTGTGCATATGTGAATTTAGTGTGTGTATTTATCTTTATTGAGACTTAGCTCCATATTCCCTGGGGTGATGTTTATGAAGGTTATCTCCATATATCTTCTTCTAGGTCCTGTCATATGCAGGCAGGAAGAGGAAGATAGATAATTAAAGTTCCAAAGGTAATTTAATAACAAAAAATACAAAAAGTGGGCAGGCAGGCATCAACACATCTATACATAATGCAGACCGGACAAAGAGTGCAGGCAAGTGCAACTTAAGTGGCTGGCCAGTGGGAACCTGCATGAACCAATGGCAGAATGGTGTAACTGAATGAACCAACCAACCAGTGCGAAGCTCGCAAGTTTGAGCGCAGAACCCGCCAAGTGGGCGGGGCATTTGCCTATGAAAGATGGCGGCTCTGCCATATAATTCAGGTTAAACGACTGAAGCAACTGTCTTACGTAGTACTCATTCCCTTATTGCATGGAACCCAGGTTACATTGGTAACCGAGTACATTCCCTTTCTGCTGATCAGGACTGGTTCCTCTGTTTAGGTTCCAGCGTTATCCTAGGCCAGGGTCCCTGACGCTTAGGAGGGAACTGCTTCGTCTGACTAGGACGTTGACGCCGTTAGGGCAGTGGGTGGTGCTGTAGAGGCGTGGGCTCTGCTTTTTGCTGCTGCTGAGTCAGCACTCTAGGGCAAATTGGAAAGACAGAGCTGGAACACTTCTGCATTGCCTGGGATGCTTTCTGTGGCATGGTATAACACTCCACGAACCCATCCACCACTTGGCCAAATAGGCCGTTGACCAAGATCGGAGCATCCAGGAAGGCGGTCTTGTCGGCTTACTTGATCTCCATCAAGTTCAGCCATAATTGGCGTTCTAATACCACTAGGCTGGCCATAGACCTGCCTATGGTTTTGGCGTTGGCTTTTGTGGCACGAGGACCAAGTCCGTGGCAATTCTGATATCACAAAAAGCCTCTTGAGCTGGTCCAGTCTCATCCATAGCACTTGCCAAGGATGAAGTGGTCCTGCAGGGCTTGGATGGGTGAGAAACCTTGGGCTTCCAGCCCACAGATGAAGGTGGGCAGAGATGCAGGGCCACCGCTTCATCTAGTGGCAGAAGTTTCTCGTATCCCTTCTTGTCAGCACCGTCGATGGTAGAGAGCGCATGCAAGGTGAATGGGCGGAGATTAAGGCCATGATTTCGCCAGTTCATTGCACCTCAAGAAAGAATTGTGCAGCTTTCTGATGAGGGGCCTGCTGGTGCCCCATCCCAGAATCCTTAATCGAAGTGGCTGCGTGCAGGCTTTTCAGGCGAGGCCCAACCCAGGCCTAGTTCGCCGACAGCTTTTGTGAGGACGCAGAGGAGCTACAGCGTTGCTGAGATGTCGAAGGGGCGGGGTCGTCGATGGAGCCCTAACATTCCTAAGCATCTGATGTGACCAATGATACAGAGTCATCTCGTTGATGTTCTCTTGTGTCTTCGTCAGAAGCACCGAATGAGACCAGGAGAATAAATTATACATTATGCATTATTCATGTTAATTATGAACCTGTAGTAGTTCTTAGTAGTCCTCTGGGAGAAAAAAAATGTAGTTGATTACCTAATGTTGAACAACCACATTTGACTAAGCACTTTTACTTCCTAATTTATTAATCAGTGTCTTTTTAGTTAAAGTAGTTACTACAATGTTAATATTGTGTTACTCATTTGTTCCTGTGTAGTTATTCAATAATGAAGGAACAGTATTCTAAAGTGGGGGAGTTAGGAAAGACAGCTGCCGTCTTGATTCCAGGGGGCTAAGAGGGTCAGAAAGCAGTAGAGCCGTGGGTCATCGCTGTCCTGAGAAAACACGCAAAGATTCAATGCGGAGGTGGACTGCAAACATGAGCTGAGAGGTCATTCGGCTTTATTTAGTCAAAAGCAATATGGTGAGGAGAAATAAAGTACTAGACCATTAACAGCAAAAGAGAGTTGTGAAATGTCACAAACCAACAAACCAACTACAAATAACCTAAAAAAGTTAAAAAAACAAAACAAAAACAACAATAAACATTTTTCTGTGTCATCTAAGACATCTAAGGAACTCGAGATGAAGTTCCTGTTTTTAAGGAAGTGACAGACAGTGTTCATCTGTAGAGCTTCAAGGTATACAGCTAGGGTAAGTCATCCTTTGTTTTAAATCATGTGAAACTACAAGTGTCAAAAAATACATTAAAAAAAAAAAATCTCCATCATATTGATTCAATTCTAATTTAACTAAAGTTAAATAAAAGTTGAATCAATATGATAGAGATTTTCAAAAGTCAACTTCTTCTGTATAGGTGAAATTTAGAATAATGTTGGGAAAACGTTTCCAGCATTTACTAATACATTAAGATCAAAAGTTGTTTGCACTGTGAACTAAAATGAACATTTATAATAACTATAATGTTATATATGTAATATATATTGTAAAAATATATTGCTCATCTTCATGTAAAATGGGACCATATTGTATTGTCATTATATATATATATATATATTCACTTATACTCTGTATCAAACAAAATGGCAACAATGACAATACAATATGGTCTCATTTTACATGAAGATGAACAATATATTTTTACAATATATATATATATTGATATATTCTCAACATAGCAACATATCATTAGAGAAAGATGAGAAACACATTTTCAAAATGTGAAAAATCTAAATATATGACCCACAATTAGGGACAGCCAGGATTAGACAGAACAACAATTAGAGGATACAAATTGAGATGAGTTGTTGTGTGAGGAGAAACTGGAGAACAGGGCAGGTGTCTTTGTGAGTGACCAGTGTTAGCTTATCACGATATGAACACAGTGCTCATCATCACAGTACTGTACAGATTATTATCATGTATCAGGCAAGAGCAAAGCATGGCATCGGTCATCTAGGAATATTGATACTTACCAACAGAGGTGGCCAAAGTACACAACTTCCTTACTTGAGTAAAAGTAAAAGTACTACTGGTGAAATATTACTCCGTTACAAGTGAAAGTTGTAAAAAAAGGGTTTTTACTTAAAGGGTCATGAAACCTCAAAACGTTAATACTCATTAATGGTATTCATATGTGAAAATAGTTATTTTTGCTTTTTTCAGAGCGATTTCTGTCTTCCTGTTTGAAAAGCTTAGTCGGAGCAACGTCACAAATGTTGACGTCAGCGTGTGCTTTTGGCCCAAGTTTGGGCTGCTGGGGACATGCTGACGTCGACCGCTCCGAGCGATTCTCGATATTCATGACATAAAGCTCATTCAGTCCAATCCCTGCGCTGTTGTATGCATACAAGATAATTTAGTTAATATGCATGAGACAGTCACTTCTGTCAGGCTCGTCTCCCATCATTATTGTAGAGACATGGTGGGGAAGTTTTGGAAGCAGCGTGTGGAAAAGTCAAGGAGGAAAGCTAGGCGTTGTGCTGATACGAAGTAACGTAAGGGCGCCGAGCGAGCTGTAACTGGGCGCCGTCTGTGGAAGCCTTGGCTACAAAGGCTCGGTAAAGTAAAATTAACTTGAGCAATTGCATGCCGAACCTGCAAGCGTTGACTATCTAATTTATGTCAGGAGGGGAAAATCTGTAGGCTAATGAACAATATTTTTGATGAAATATCAACAAGAATCAAAAGCCACGTCCTCTCCGTTTTATTTGTGGTCACAGACATGCACTAAACCGCATGTGTTCGGGCTCTTAGTGAAACAGTGTGCTGCATATTTGGACAAATATAGATTTGGCTGCCGAATGACCGCGCGGATCGTCACGGCAACCCAGCGCGCGTCACTCTGTGCTTCAGATGCGCGGTCGAGACTATGAAACCTCAAACCCCTTCGCTTTTACCCCGATCTAAAATTACACATATCTATTGCATCGCATATTCGTGGGTGGTTCACGTTCTCTTATCATGTCGGCGCTTTGTTCATCTTGCCAAACAGTGTGCATATTTTGACAAATATAGTTTTATCATGTTTGCATAACATTTAACATTTATTTTAATTTCTCACTGAATTATGCTGGTTTGAAGAGCTGAATGATTTGCGATCTCTGCTGCACGCCACTCATAACTCTCTCATTCGCTGTACTCATCCCTCATTTAATCTCACTGTGGTAGCCTAAACAATGCCAAAGTGAACCAAGAACATGTCTCAGAACCGCTGTAACTGCTGCTGTTGGTATCGCTAATCTTAATGCACCTACTGACACTCCCCTATTTATGCAAACCATTCCCTCTTTCCACACAATACCATCCCACCTTTTCACAGTCGACGAAGGTGTGAAAAAACACAGCTGCAGCAGGGGGGTTTCATGACCCTTTAAGTAAAAGTACAGAAGTATTTGTTTTTTTAAAAGTCCTTAAGTATCAAAAGTTCCTTTCCTTCTTTATGTCAACACATTATTTTATTATTGTTGTTGCACATAATGCCATCATGGTTTAAGCCAGTCAGTGATGCTCCAACTGACATACTAGCATACGACTAACTTAAACTCATTTAAACACTTGTGTATAAGTTACAAAGCTCTTCCCTTACGAAAGGAAAATATATTTACCAATATATTATTGGAAATATATTATAATATATTGTAAATACATGGAATAATATATTTATGGTACTTTACAAATATACAAAATATTATGCAAAATATACAAATGATTGCCGCTTTCAATATATTGCAATATATTGGAGAATATAAATATTAAATCCCTTATATGTAAATATATTGCCTAATGTATTACATGATATTTTCCAATATACTGCAATATATTTTTTGTTTCGTAAGGGTTTACAAAGCTGCTGTCAGTTTAAGGCTAAATGCACGGATCCAATACACTTATACACATAATAATAATAATAATAATAATAATAATACATTTTATTTTTAATGCACTTTATATTTAACAAAATCTGTTTACCTTCACTTAAGACATAATCAACTTTATTTATGTGAATACTCGACAAAATACACATTTTGACACCGTCTTCTTACATTTTGCTATAAACTATAAATCATTGTTCAAAAAATGCTGAGAAATCATTGAACTTCAGGAGACCCTACAAGAGTGATTTCTGAAAGGCTTTCATCATCCACTGACTTTCAAAGCTGCTACAGAAACAACTTTTAACTTTGATATAAATGTAGTGGAGTAAAAAGTACAATATGTTTCCAGAAAAAATAATACTCAAG
Organism: Pseudorasbora parva; assembly: GCF_024679245.1. Lineage (NCBI taxonomy): Eukaryota > Metazoa > Chordata > Actinopteri > Cypriniformes > Gobionidae > Pseudorasbora > Pseudorasbora parva. The sequence goes on from NC_090179.1 coordinate 13,451,781, forward strand.
TAAAGTACAGATACTCAAAAATTGTACTTAAGTACGATACTCAAGTAAATGTACTTAGTTACTGTCCACCTCTGCTTACCAATAACAAACTAATAAGCTTTGACCATCAGGCATAAGTCAAACTCGTTAATATACGTCAACATTTAACGTACATCTGTTAAATGTTATACATTAGGGGTTTCTCTTCATGACTGATTTATAAAGGTTTTTAAAACACTCACACATATTTGAGAATCAGAATATCAGATAGTTGATGACATGGTAAGCAAGTTTGTGAATATTTTGAATTAAAAAAAGGAAAAACAAAATAAAAGAGATCCATCTGTCACTCAGCGCTATTTTGCCTGCGGTGACTCTGGCGAGTATGTGAGTATGACGTGTCACAATGGAAACAGTAAGATGAAATGTTCTAAAATAAAATAATTCACCTCTGGGGTGTCAGCTAGAATATTTTAAACTCATGCGTGAAATGGTTAACTGAGTTATAACTAGGTACTAACCCTGAACTCAACCCAACCCACCCTAACCTTAACCCATGTAGTTACCTTACTGGTAATTTAAGTACTGTAAGTACACTATACTGTAAGTTCTCATACTGTAAAATAAATTGTAACCAAGGTTTGGGTTTTGGTAACACTTTACAAAAAGTATACATTAAAATATATATTTTTAGTTAAAATTTATTTTGATTGTTCCCTTTAGACATTCTACAAAATATAAGTAATAATAAGCAACTACATTAACTAATGCTGAGTTCACACTGCATGATTTTAGCCCTGATTTTCACTCATGTTCAGGTTTAAAAAAAAACAAACAATCCCAGGCAAATCGGTCACCCGGCCCTCCACGTGATGTAAAAGAAAACGTGTTTCATTAGACCAGGCCAGCTTCTTCCATTGTGGTCCAGTTCTGATGCTCATGTGCTCACTGTTGCTGCTTTCGGCTGTGGACAAGGGTCAGCATGGGCACCCTGAATGTGATGCACTGTGTATTCTGACACCTTTCTATCAGAACCAGCATTAACTTCTTGAGCAGTTTAAGCTACAGTAACTCTTATGTTGGATCGGACCACACAGGCCAGCCTTCACTCCCCACGTGCATCAATGAGCCTTGGTCGTCCCTGTCGCCGGTTCACCACTGTGAAATTATTTATTTACCTCCAACTCTCTTTGCAGAACACAATCATTACTCCTGCATAATCTCTTTTAATTTGTATTTTTTTACACAGACAGACCAGGGTGGGGCAGGACGGGGCAGGACGGGGCGGGACAGGAGGGACAGACCAGGGTGGGACAGGACGGGACGGGAGGGACAGACCAGGGAGGGACAGGAGGGACAGCCCAGGGTTGGACGGGAGAGACAGACCAGGGCTGGACGGGAAGGACAGACAAGGAAGGAACAGACAAGGAAGGGGTAAACAAGGGAAGAACGGGGAAAACAAAAATTTCAGGAAGCCATGGTGGCCCAAGAAGTTTAGGCCAAAATGAGCCGCAGGGTTTAGGCAGCCAGGTTGGTCTGCCAAGTTCAGGTTGCCGGGATGGCACGGGTAGAGCAGGGCGCCGGGGCAGCGCGGGCAGAGCAGGGCGTTAGGTTGGCACGGGCAGAGCCAGGAGCCCAGGCGGCACGTGATCCACCGGGACTGGGACCACCGGAACACGATCCACTGGAACTGGGACCACCGGAACACGATCCACCGGAACTGGGACCACCGGAACTGGGACCACCGAAAACATGATCCACCGGAACACGATTCACCAGAACTGGGACCACCGAACCACTATTCACCGGATCACGATCCACAGAATCTGGGACAACCGGAACATGATCCACCGGAACTAGGACCACCAGAACACAATCCACCGAAACTGGGACCACCAGAACATGATCCACCATCACAGGGACCACCAGCTCACGATCCACAGGAACTGGGACCACCGGAACACGATCCACTGGCACAGGATCCACTGGCACAGGGACCACCGGCTCACGATCCACAGGAACTGGGACCACCGGAACACGATCCACTGGCACAGGGACCACCACAACATGATCCACTGGAACGCCTACAGTGGTTCTGACTGCAGGGTTGCTGAACAACTAAAGAAACGTTATCAGCAAGATGGTAAAATGGGTTGTTATCATAGCTATCAAAATCCAGTGTTCGGCATTTTGCGTACGTGAGTTTTTGTTGTAGATGTCTTTAAAAAAAAAAAAAAAAAAAAATGGTGTATTGTGCTAATTAATTGAGATTTCTTACAGCTCTTACAGGTTGTTGGCCTTGTCTGTTTCGTTGCTTCTATTACTCTCCCCTTTTTTGTAAGTCGCTTTGGATAAAAGCGTCTGCTAAATGATTAAAACCCTCAAAAGACCTTCACTTAACTGCCCTTAATTGGTCCTTAGTGGACACTTTTGTCCACGGGGGTCTGAGGTGTGCCCTCAAAAAATGTTTTTAAATAATTGTTATATCAATATCTTCAATAATATAAAAACTATCCATTGATGCAGTTTTTTTTTTTTTTTTTTTGAATTTTTGAATTTATTTACCACTAAAAGTACAATTTTTATGTAAAACATATCTATTTTATATATTTATTTTTATATATTTATTAGTAACTTAATTTTAGTGAAACAAACAATTCCAGTATGTTCAGAGAGCCAAACCCTAAAAATGTGATGACTTTGGTGACATCTGGTGACCTATGTTGGTATAAAATTAATAATTTTCAGTAGCCACTAGATGGCAATAATAGTACCCAATGGCTGCAATATGCATAGCTGCATGAAGGCTGAACTCTATAAACCAATGTTTTAATGAATTTAACCTCTTAAATTTTACATTTTATCACAAGTTAAAATTGTAAATTAAAAAAAAAAAAATACTATAAAACTATAAAAATATGCCAAAACATGCTTAGAAAAATCTAACCATGCAATAAGAAAATGACAAAGTAGGAGATCGTGTGTGTGTGTGTGTGTGTGTGTGTGTGCATGCATGTGTGAGTGTTTGCCACATTCAGAATGTTGTACAGACTCACACCTTCATTTCTGTGTATGTATGATCATCATTGTGTTGGATTTTTTTTTTTTTTTTTGGACAAATAAAAATGAAAAAGCTCTGAAATCTATTAAATTCCCATTAATTCCTATGGGTGGACATTTTTGTCCACGAAGGCCCAATTAAGGAGTTTTTTTTTTCAACCACTTAACATTGTAAAATCAAGTCAATGTATTTTTTTTTATGTTCAGGTGACAAACTTAGAAAAAGTAGCCAAGTCTTGTACCACTCAGATTAAGGGAAGTATTTTTAAAAATAAATAAAAAAATGCTTTTGGACAGTTTTGTCCCTAAGATCCGTAGAGTGTTAAATGTAGAAAACTGTACATTTCTTGCCTGTAACCACCCACTGCAACTTATACCAACGATACCAGCAGCCATACCAATGCTATACCAGCAGCCATATCACCCTGTAGCCCAAGACTGGTTTCCCACTGAAGCTAAGCAGGGCTGAGCCTGGGCAGTACCTGGATGGGAGACCAAATGGGAAAACCAGGTTGCTGCTGGTAGAGGTGTTAGTGAGGCCAGCAGGGGGTGCTCACCCTGTGGTCTGTGTGGGTCCTAACACCCCAGTATAGTGATGGGGACTCTATACTGACAAAGAGCACCGTCTTTCGGATGAGACGTTAAACCGAGGTCCTGACTCTCTGTGGTCGTTAAAAATCCCAGGATGTCCTTCAGAAAAAGAGTAGGGGTGTAACCCCGGTATCCTGGCCAAATTTGCCCACTGGCTTCTGTCCATCATGGCCTCCTAATCATCCCCCTCTCCTGATTGGCTTCTCCTGATTGACTCTGTCTCCTCTCCGCCATAAGCTGGTGTGTAGTGAGCGTTCTGGCTGCCGTCGCATCATCCAGGTGGATGCTGCACATTGGTGGTGGTTGAGGAGATTCCCCCCTTCAATGTAAAGCACTTTGAGTGCCTTGAAAAGTGCTATATAAATCGAACACATTATTATTATTATTAACGACGGAAATAAGCGCAGTTACAATAGCAAAATATGTGGAAGAGCGTTGCTTTAATGTGACTATATTGTATTGCAATAGGTAGCACTTCAAAGTCAATACCAAATCAAAAATATTAAGGAAATCATTTATAATTGAAAGAATTTAATGACAAAATCTGGTTATTTTTTACACTTAAAATAGTTAGAAAATAGATGAATGAGATGATAAAACTTATACCATTAATTATACCCAGCATGTATAGAATGTTACCTGAGAGAGAGAGAGAGAGAGAGAGAGAGAGAGAGAGAGAGAGAGAGAGAGAGAGAGAGAGAGAGAGATAGAAAGAGAGACAAAGAAAAGAGAGCAAAGAGAAGAGCCAAAGAGAAGAGCCAAAGAGAAGGCCCCCAAGATCTGAGGGAGCCAGAGAGAAAAAGAGCCCGAGCAAAAGTTCCAATCTTCTTTTATCTATCCCTTGACCATGTGACTGAAACCCTGAGACATTCAAACTGACCAATCAGACCAAACTTCCCCCACTGTACAACAGGTGTGGCACCCATTTGGCCTACAGTCCTTCAGCATCTCTTTGTCTTTAAGAATCCCAAATGGCCCTGCTAATAAGAGAGAGGGGGGTGTAACACAGTAAAACAAATGTCTTTGTTCAATTTCAAATATCAAATATCTTTGATTATTTTCAATTCTTTCAACTGGAACTGGGACCACCGGAACACGACCCACCAGAACCGGAACCACCAGAACACGATCCACTGGCACTGGGACCACCGAAACATGATCCACCGGCACAGGGACCACCGGAATTGGGACCACCAGAACACGCCCCACCAGCACAGGGACAACAGGCACACAATCCACCGGAACTGGGACCATCAGAACATGATCCACCGGCACAGAGACCACCGGAAAATTATCCACCGGAACTGGGACCACCAGACCACAACCCACCAGAACTGGGACCACCGGAACACGATCCACCGGCACTGGGACCACCGGAACACGATACACCGGCACAGGGACCACAGGAATATAATCCACCGGCACAGGGACAGCCAGAACACAATCCAGCGGAAACTGGGACCACCGGCACATGATCCACCGGCACAGGGACCCCCGGAACACGATCCACCGGAACTGGGACCACCAGAACACGATCCACTGGCACAGGGACAACCAGCTCACGATCCACCGGCACAAGGACCACCGGCACACGATCCACCAGAACTGGGACCACCGGAACTGGGATAACCGGAACATGATCCCCCGGAACAGGGACCACTGGAACTAGATCCACCAGAACAGGGATCACCAGAAATGGGACCACCAGAACATGGTCCACCAGAACAGGGACCACCAGAACATAATCCACCGGAACAGGGACCACCGGAACTGGATCCACCGGAACACAATCCACCAAAACTGGGATCACCAGAGCAGGGACCACCAGACTTCCTACCCCCGACAACGGATCCTCCTCAGCAGAGGGGTCCAATGAAGTAGGCCTGCTCTTCCTCCTCCTTCTCCATTTCCATGTCATCGGAGGGCTGGGGCCTCCACTGACAGTAGATGGAAGAGAACCGTCAGTGGGCTGGGATTCTGCTAGTGTGGATGTTCAGACTCTCCAAGATGGTAAATATGATGGACAAAGTCCCAGAATCCCAAATGCCCCCAGCTTTTCCATCTCCCCCAGGCTGAGAGGCATGACAGATGTTCAATACCTCCTTAATCTCCGCCTCTGTGTAAACCATGTGATCAATCTCAATGAGGAAACTGCAGGCAAAGTCCCTCACATCAGCCTCCTGCTGACGGATGTAACGTTAGCTCACATCTTTAGCAAGTTGCAAGAAATTGGAGGGTGCGGTTGGGGGAGATGGAAAAAGGAAGATACCCATCCTGCTGAGACAAACTAGAAATACATAAACTCAAAACATACCAAACTGGGAATCACGGGGGAAAACAGGAGACGTAGACATAACAACGTTCCAACCAGGACTGACAAACACAAGGAGCTAATAAATGGAAACAAATGAGGCAGGGAACGAGGGAACACAGGTGGGGCAAATGAAACCTGAGATAACAAGGGCGAGTTCAAACAAAGACAGAAGCACATGGCCACACTAAAGCCTAGTTCACACTGCCCGATTTTTGCCCCGATCTTGAGTCGCCGACAGGTTTTGCGAAATCGCCGACAAATGCCCAAAATCATAGGCAAATATGTGCTTGTGCACGCGAGTGACAATCACGCAGTGTGAATGATCAAAGACACAATCAGAGAGAATCACTGACGAGTCGCCAACGCCCGCGAGATATTTGGCATGCTAAATATCTAGACCTGTCGGCAATTCAAACTCCTGCTGTGTGAACTGACTGAAAATTACATCGGCGATGACCGACAGCCAATGAGAGAGTGAGATACAGGGCATCGGGAGGTTCAAATATATCATAGATATATTTACAATTCTATCAAACAGAAACAAAGGCCAAACATTTGCACATCCAGCCGTAGCAGCAGATCCGTCATAATCTTTTTTCTTTTTCTCCACAAATCAGCACACATACAATTTTAAGCAAACTTTCTGCAGTTTATCATTTTTAATAACAATTCCAAGTCTCGCACGAGAACTCCGGTCTGACGCACGTGTGATCTCACGTTGTTTACTCGTCACATCGCACGTGTGATCTCGCGTTGTTTACTCGTCACATCGCACGTGTAGTTGGGAAACGTAGTTTGCGCACCGGAGAGAGAGAGAGTTGTCGGCGATTCTTCCTCTTGTTCAGTCATGCAGTGTGAACTCCTCTGTCGTCAAACCATCGTGCAGTGTGAACACAGCAGTGACTGAATGATACCCCAGATAGTCATGCAGTGTGAAAAGAGCAGTAACCCGACGAGTTTAAAAATCGTGCAGTCTGAACTAGGCTTAACAAAACCCACATGTGCACACAAGACAGGACAGGCATGCACTCTAAAAACTAATACTATGATTTACTCAATTTTTTTGGTGAAACATTTTTACACTAAAAAAATTGAGTAAATTTTAAAACAGTGAAATCAATTATAGACACCATATGAACTGAGTAAATGTAAGTAAAAAAATTAAGTAGATCTGAGTAACTGCATTTGTTACATTAACAAATTCAATTGAGTAGAAAAAAATGGGTAAAAAGCATTTAAAAACCAATATTTATGACTAATATGAACTGTTTTTACTTATGAGTATTACTAACTTGTATAGTATAACTAATTTCCTCTAAACCTTTGTACAATACTCCACAGTCCACACAAACACACTTATACATGACATGGCCTTTATTGTCGACGAGTACAGCAATAACGTTACAGCATATATTACTGTTTTGACATGTAAAGAATAACAGTTATTTTACAACATTTAAACTCATGTAACAGGCATTTTAGAAGTAAAAATGAAACATTTAAAAGTAATTCAAGTGTAATCAACCGGTCTGTTATCCCATTTCCACCGTATCAGCGCTGTTTCTCGAGCCTGAGATGGACTTAGTGTTAACATTAGCGGTTTGCGCGGGTGGACTTTGAACTCGAGACCGGTTTCATCGTAGCTGAAAGATGCAGCGAGGCGCCAGACTCCATAACCTGACAATAAACAAACAGTGCCCAGTTTAAATAAGATTTTATCATCCAAATTCATTATATTCATTATCTTTACGAATAAAGTTGTGTGTTTTGAGCAACACAGCAGGCATTTCAAAGACCAACGCCACACGTTAACTTAAGGTGACTCACACTGTCCCTGTATGTTGTTTTATGTCCCTGTATGTATGTTGAATTAATAAAATGCCTTTTAGCACAGTAATGATTATATAGATAAAACAAAACATACAAACCTGAATTTCACAGAGGAAATGCCCCAATTCTGCGACGCTGAGAAGAAGAAACTGCTCTGGTGACTGAGGAGAATTCAAATATCCGCCCTCACTCAACCGTCGAGCTGTCGTCACGTCAGAGGGTGGGGGAGGGGTGCATTGTTTTAATCCAGTAAACTTACTCAATTTCTTCAGTGTGTGTTAAATATTAATAATCTTGATTTTAATTAAGTAATATTTGTGGTTCTTAAAACAGATCGGTTTAATTCTCCATTCTCAAATATTTTGAAATAAATTTCACAAATGTATTAAGTATATTTAAATTAAATAATTGGTTATTTGAATACTAAATTATTTTAGTGAAAAAAACTTAAATATAACTATACATTTTAGACAAAATTAACTGTTGGATTTTTAGTCAATTATTTTGGTATGTTTAACTAAAACCATCAAGTAAATGATATTGAGAGATTTTATTAAGTTAATAAAGTTAATTATTACTGTGATATTTACTAAGCCACTGAATTATTTTTTAGAGTGTGTGACACTATAATTTTAATAACAATTAAGTAATAACAATCTGGAGAGAACAGTGATGTCATCGTCCAGCTCAATACAATTATCATATAGTGTCAATGCAGATCAGTAATATAGTTAAATATTATATATAAAATATATGTCCCCAACTAAGCAAGCCAAAAACCAAAGATGAAAGAGGTGAAGGTGGCAAGGAACCAAAACTCCATCAGGTGACAGAATGGAGACATTTTTGGGGAGAGAATCCAGGCTCAGTCAGGGGGCCAGTTCTCCTCTGGCCAACAAATTAATAGTCAATGATTCAGGCAACATTTCAGGTCAAAAGTCAGATTGGATCAGAACATTTAGAATATTTGTCCAAAGTGTTTTAATAAAAGTGTTAATAAGATATTAAACAGCAGTCTACTAATTATTCTAATAATTACTTCTAGTTGACATGTTGTTGCAAAGTTACTTAAAGTTAGTAGAATATCTAAAGTGCACCTTTGAAATAAAGTGTTACCTATTTTTAAATGATTTATTAGTGTTTTGCTAATGTTTTGTTTATAATAATCAAATTGGTCATTGGTTATGTCAGTTTACAGTGCATTAACACTTGGAAACAAATACGTCTTTGGATTTTTAAAAATATATCAGTGATGAATACATGATGGAATTAACATTGAAATTAACAACTAAGATTAATAAATGCTGTAGAAGTATTCTTTATTGTTAAGTTTACTGTTAGATAATGTTAAAATATAAAACCTTACTGAAAGTGTAAGTGGTGTTTTGGAAATTGTCCATATTTTGTGTAGTAAAATTCTATCTCTCTTCCAGCAGATATCGATCTGTCTCATGTCTGGGTCACCATCTAGCTCGGTCATGGACCAGAACACAACCAATTCAACCAATTCAACTCCAGGAGCTTGTGGCTTGTCTGAAATGCCAGCTCGTACATTCTTTATATCTGTATACTCTCTGATTTTTGTGGCAAGCCTGGCACTCAACAGCATTACAATATATGTGTATTTTTGTAAAGCTACAAGACAGTCCAGCATCACAGTCTATCTGAAGAATCTGGTTATAGCTGACTTGTTTGTCTGCCTGTGTTTGATATTACGCATTATCAAAACTGCGAACACTTCAGTGGAAATTCAGCTTATCTACTGTAACTTTGGTGCTCCAGCTTCCTACCTCAACATGTACTCCAGTATTCTCTTCATGGGATACATTGCTGCCAACAGGTATGGATGTCCATCCGTCCATCCATCCATCCATACATTAATTGATACATCCATACACTCCTTCATCCTTGTAATAAATAAACAGTAAACCATGTTTTAATTACAATAAAAAATAAGATTATCAAAAAAAATATAGATTAATTAAATATATACTTAACAAAATATTTATATAAAAAATATTATTATTATACAGCTCTGAAAAAGAGAACATTTGAGAAATCAATGTAAAGTGGTCTCTTAATTTTTTCCAGACTGTATATCACTTTGAAATTGTATAACGATAATGTAATGTATACAGAATTAAATATATCTTGTATAATTTTAATGATAATAAAAACAAATTTAAAACTGATTTGAATATATAGTATTTCAATATATAATATTAAATATACAGTAATGGCCAAAAGTATGTCCAAAGATTTTTTTAATCATTAGATTAAATGATCAAAATATATTTTAAATATTTTAAATGTGAAGGAGAAACAAATCTCTGGATTAAAGTGGATTAAAGGGGTCATGAATTGAGCTTTTGATATATAAAAGGTCATGGTAATATAAGAATATTCTGTAAGTTTGAAAATGTCCTTGTTAGTCAAAGAAAAGCTTTTATTGACACCAGGTCCAGCAAATGATCAAATATGCCCCACCTTGATGTCATCATGTTGTGAAACACCGACATGACACAGGCCTCCATAGAGCTAAACCGGATCCAACTTCTAAGCAATAAACAAACCACATAAGCTTCATTCGGATTCTAATATTATGAATGCATGGATGAACTTTATTATTTATTTATTATTTATTTATTTATTTATTTATTTATTTATTTATTTATTTATTTATTTATATTTTTATGACAGCCTGGCCAAAAATTACATCGACACAATTTAGCATGTTGTGTTATCATAAATACCAAAAAAATTAAAATAAGTTCAATGCATGATTATATTTTACTTCAGTAGCAAGTCATGGAGCCACAATTGTCACAAACCATTTATGTATTTTGAAAGCCTTCTCTGTATTTCTTTGCTCCTTTGTTTCAGGTACATGAAGATTGTACGGCCCCTGAAGACTCACAGGTTGCAAACAGTCCGCGCGACCCGCTACATCTGCACAGTGACCTGGGCTGTCCTGTTGTGCTTTGCTTGTGTCTACATTGCTGTTTTTTTCAGTTCTGATAAAGAAAACACTCCCCACGTTGGTTTCGGTTGTGAAAGCTTTCATAACAGCTTGCTCAAACAGATCTACTTAGTAGTGCAGATCCCTTCTTCTTTAGTGTTTATTTCTGTGCTGGTATCCTTGATTCTGTTTTATTGGCTCAATGTACAGAAGCTTCGTCAAGCTCAGCGCACTATGCCGGAGCAGCCTGGGAACATTAAGCTCAGCAAGTCAAAACGTAACATGCGAGTACTGGTGCTGGTTTTCTGTGTGTGCTTCGTGCCCTATCATATGGTGAGACTGCCATACGCGTTCATCAGTCCCCTGCTGCAGGACTGTAAAGCAGCTCAGGTATTCAACATCCTAAAGGAGCTGACCGTCGTGCTTGCAGTACTACATGCCTCCTTGGATCCACTTATTTACTTTGTCTTTTGCAAGACCTTCAGGGCCCATCTTAACCTTCAAAGATTTCAACAAAGGAACTAGTAAGTTAAAGCTGCTGTCCGTAACTTTTTTTGTGTTCAAGATTTACAAAAATTTTATAATGAGAATGTACAACATTAATCCATTTTCCAAACCGTGTTTTTGTCTTACCCTGAATAATTATGGTCCACTTATAATAAGTGTTTTTATTGGGACTATTTTAGGTCAGTCTGGTAGGTTCTGCTGCGGAGGAGCACAGTCCCTGCGTGACTAGAGTGCAAAAAGTTATGGACTGCAGCTTTAAGTGAAGCTGAAATGTGTGATTGCTGCACTACTTGCAGCAAAAAAAAGAAAAGAAAAAGAAAGTCAAATCTAACCAACATATGGTGGGGCTAATGTAGCCAAGATATGGCCATGAAGTATGGACCCTATATTTGTTTGAAAATGAGTTCCACGTAAACTCTATCTGAATTAGTCCCAGTACAGGCCCTAAATCGGTTTATCCATGGGTTCCATGTTGGCACTGTCTGAATTAGTCCCAGTACTGGCCCCAAATCAGTTTGTCCATGAGTTACATTTTGGTACGGTCTGAATTAGTCCCAGTATGCAATGTTCTCTTTAAGCTGTGTGCAGAAAGAATAAAATGCGCAGACGGCAGATGCAAAATGAGGTGAGATATTCATTTGATTGTACTTTTTAAATGAGAAATAATTGCAGTGCTCTGTTCAACCGCTATAGAGTTATTATCGCTATCGTGTTAGAATCGGTGAATGCGGTTTACAGGTTTCTTAGAGAGAATGATGTCGATGTGAGGGGCAGTGTGTCCTGTTCACCGTCCAAATAGCTCAATATGAGAGGCAATGTGAAACGTTAAGACATGAAATAAAGCGTCAACATGTTTTAAAGAAGAGTGGCTTTATTAAGTTGAGGAAATAATGGATGATGGGCACAGAATATTACTTAAGACCAATACAAAGAAAGGATTTTTAGAAATTTTGGCCAACTGAAAAGTAGGAACATGAAAAGTATGAGTATGTACAGCACTCAATACTTAGTTGGCGCTCCTTTTGCCTGAATTACTGCTGCAATGCGGCGTGGCACGGAGTCGATCAGTCTGTGGCACTGCTCAGGTGTTATGAGAGCACAGGTTGCTCTGATAGTGGCCTTCAGCTTTTCTGCATTGTTGGGTTTGGCATATCACATCTCCCTTTTCACAATACCACATATATTTTCTATGGAGTTACGGTCAGCTTAATTTGCTGGCCAATTAAGAACAGGGAAACCATGGTCCTTAAACCAGGTACTGGTTCATTTGGCACTGTGTGCAGGTGCCAAGTCCTGTTGGAAATGTAATCTGCATCTCCATAAAGTTGATCAGCAGCAGGAAGCATGAGGTGTTCTAAAACTTCTGGGTACACGGCTGCATTAACCTTGGACCTCAGAAAACACAGTGGAACAACACCAGCAGATGGCATGGCACCCCAAACCATCACTGACGACTCTGTGGCCCTGATTTCCAAAGGAAATGCAAAATTTACTTTCATCAGAGAATATAACTTTAGACCACTCAGCAGCAGTCCAGTCCTTTTTGTCTTTAGCTGAGGTGAAACACTTCTGTCGCTGTCTGTAGTTCAAGGGTGGCTTGACTCAAGGAGTGCGACAGCTGAAACCCATGTCTTGCATACGTCTGTGCGTAGTGGTTGTTGAAGCACTGACTCCAGCTGCAGTCCACTCTTTGTGAATCTACCCCACATTTTTGAATGGGTTTTGTTTCACAATCCTCTCCAGGGTGCGGTTATCCCTATTGCTTGTACACTTTTTTCTACCACTTATTTTCCTTCCCTTCGCCTCTCTATTAATGTGCTTGGACACAGAGCTCTGTGAACAGCCAGCCTCTTTTGCAATGACCTTTTGTGTCTTGCCCTCCTTGTGAAAGGTGTCAGTGGTCGTCTTTTGGACAACTGTCAAGTCAGCCGTCTTCCCCATGATTGTGTAGCCTACAGAACTAGACTGAGAGACCATTTAAAGACCATTTAAATATAGGGTAGTCACCATACAAATACTCAACACAGCATTAACGTTAAAAAGACATTGCAGTGTATTTAAAAGAATTCACTCTTTCTAACTATTTATTGATGTAAACGTATTTTGTTCTGTATGCAAGGGAGTGAAATTGAAAAAAAAAATACAGTGTTTAAAAAGCTCAGTTCAGTGCTGTTGCTTTAATTGTAAAAAACAGAAATAACACAATAAATACAAATATTGGTTCTATATGTATCGGTTTTCAACACATAAACATACAAATAATCGGTATCGGTATAAAAATAAATATCAGCCGATTTGAGTTAATTACTGATTATAGTGTGGCACCAGGTATCTTCAATATTGAACCTTTTCACAATATTCTAATTTTCTGAGATACTTAATTTGGGATTTTTTTTAGTTGTCCGTTATAATCATCAAAATTAAAAGAAATAAACATTTAAAAAATATATCAGTCTGTGTGTAATGAATGAAGATAATATACAAGTTTCACTTTTAGAATGGAATCAGTGAAATAAGCCAACTTTTTGATGATATTCTGAGTGTATGACCAGCACCTGTATTATGTAAACCTAATAAAGAATTGATCTTATAAGGGAATTGTTTATGGATCCTTGCCGTTAAAAAGTAAATTCTGTAGATTTCTGTCAATGTTTCTGTCACAATCTCAGTGTAACTGCTTAATTTATATTATTATAGGCTGAATATAACTGTTTGGGGGAGATTTTTAATAGTTTTTCTTGGTAAAGAAGATTTGTACAGTTAACAGCATTGTAAAAAAAAAATCTCAGTCAAATTAAAATGTGCTTAATTTGACTTCGGAATTAACTACTTTTTAAAATATATATTTAATATAGCACTTCAAGTTACATCAAGAGTTAAATCAAATAGAAATAGCACATTTAAGTTTAACGTTATTACTGCATGATGAAACCACTTAGCGTGCGTGCGTGTGTGTGCTGTAGAGGTCTGATTTAAAGTATTTTTTTTCATTGGTTCCATGTTGACCCACTCTGAATTAGTCCCAATATGGGCCACAAATGGGGTTGTCTATTGGTTCCATGTTGGCCCTATCTTAAGTAGCCCCTGTGTATGGCTAAAATTGGTTTGTTCATGGGTTTCATCTTGGCCCTATCTGAATTAATCCCAGATTGCACCTCAAATTGGTTTCAAAATAGGTTCCATGTCACACAAATTTTAATTAGTACCAGCATGTGCCCCAAACAGTCTTGGCCAATGGGTTCCATCTCGGCCCTCCCTCTGAATTAGTCCCGGTATGCGCTCACATGGTTTTTTTCCATGGGTTCCATGTCGTCCCCATCTGTTTTAGTCCATACTGTCCCAATTCATATAGGGCTGGCGTGAAACCCATGGACAAACCCATGTTACCTCAAGCCCATAACGTGCCTACATTGGCCCCACCATGAAATGTTGGCTGGGAACAGATTCACATCGCCCATATTTGTTGGACTTGTTTTAATAACAGCAGCTTGAGCTGCATGAACTCCACAAGTATGTGTGAAACCTGCTCATCGTGTTCTCAGCATCATTTGAGAATTGTCACCGCTTGTGCTTTAATGGAAGCAAGAACATCTGACTGTCAAAGGAATTAACTTGGTCAATATACTTGTTTAATTAGTGACATAGCAGTTGAGTGATGTGATGTCCAGGCTAGGTAAATGGAAACCTTCACCATTTATCTAAATATTATTCAAAAATATTAATAATAAATGATGCAGTTGTATTACGGTGTCATATTCCACAGCATGGGGTGGGAAAGGCAACCAGCTTAAACTGTGCCTAACAAACACAACATCCACATTTAAGTCCCCTTTGAACTCCCACTGAATCCTCATATGGAGAGCTAATAATAATAAAAACATCCGGAAAGCTCTTCAGACAACTTTAAAGTGGTAAATGTTATTTTGTAAAGGTTCTTTACTCTAATGTGTTATTAGAGTTGTAAACTAATTTACAAAGTAATTGTTGCTTTAAGTTATTTAAGTTATTCTGTTTAAATTTAAATCCTTACATCGCACTTGTTGAACTCGGGTATGTTCTATATATTTTAGATTAGAAAGGACAAAAAAAAAATCAGGTACAAATATTGCACTATATTGTATATTTGTGGCGGGTAGCTTTGTGTGAAGAATAGGTCTGCTTGATTTTAGATAACCCTAAACTTTTTTGATGAATATAAAGTTCAAAAGAACAGCATTTCAAATAATAAATAATTATATATATTTTTTTATTTTATTATTATTATAATTTTTTAAATATCTTATTTACAGTCTCATATTTTGTTGTACCTTATGTAGTCTTAAACCCTATTCGGACGGTAATTGTTTCTCATGTGGATGTCTGTAAAAATAAATTTGCATGCCACCTCATTAAACTCCTGCATTCATATGGTGATTTATTCACTGTGGAGGAGCGAGATTTGTGATCCTGAGCATCTGAGAACACTGCTCGAATGATTGTCTGCTGCAAAAATGTCATATTTTTGGAATAATAAGAAAAAAATCATATTTTATTTAATAAATAGGAAATTATTTATTATTTCATTATTTAAATCTCCTGTTTAAAAATAGGAAGATGTCATTTTAAAAATGTTGAAATGAGCGTAAAAAAGTCGAAATAAGTTAATACAATGCAGCAAGTTGAACCTATAACGTTAATTACTGCCATTATAACGGCTCATTTCAAATGTTTACATTTTTCTTCTCTTTTTTTTTTTGAGCGGTAATGATAGATTATTCTTGCAAACACTTTCCAGCATTTCAGTAATAAAAGTGTAGACTATAGATCTTTAAAGGAACTGTATGTAAGAAATGTATTTCAATTAATCATAAAATGGCCCTGATATGTCACTAGACATTAGGAAATCATGTTCATTTCAAATACTTATATCACTGACAACAGTAGTCCGGCCAGGATATTGTCATTTAAAAGTTCTCAACTGATGTTGATGTTGACATGTTGTGTTTTGGCCTGAAGCTCCGCCCTCCACCCATCGACCAATCACGAAGTGATGAGTGTTTCTGCATCCAGGTTGTCAGATCTGCTCTAGTTACCACAGCTGCAGCTACAGACGTTCCTGCTGATCCTGCAGCCTATCTGGCAACCTTGAGTCAGGGGGAGGGGGAGAGGGATACACCGCTCTACAGTCATTTGAAAGTGATTGCAGTCCAGGATTTGGCCACAATCTTACATACACTTCCTTTAAAATGCCTCCAAATTACAGTGAAATTACAATGGTCAAAAAGTATAAACAGTGTATTTCGAAGCAATCTCTTCTTGCAAACTCAGATATGTGGATTCAGGCA
The DNA here is from genome assembly GCF_024679245.1 of Pseudorasbora parva. Classification (NCBI taxonomy): domain Eukaryota; kingdom Metazoa; phylum Chordata; class Actinopteri; order Cypriniformes; family Gobionidae; genus Pseudorasbora; species Pseudorasbora parva. The sequence continues at coordinate 13,468,345 of NC_090179.1, forward strand.
ATAATTAAATCACCACACACAACCTTGGTGTTTGTCTAAAAAAAGTAATTCGGCTGGGGAATTTTACACGGGTGGTGGGAGAAAAGCACTGACATTCTGGATTCGGATGCAATACAATCCCAGACTAGCCCCTGTAAATGATGAAAAGACCTTACGACCCCACAAGAAACAATTAGGCTACCGTCCGAATAGGGCTTTGCACTGAGAAGCATGATTTCATTCACTGGATATGGATGTGCTGTCAATAAAGCTCTTTTGAATTTCTAAATATCTGAGACTGATGTTTTATTGAAACACTTCTAACTCCATAGACACTAAGGAGCATTATGGCTCTATGAAATACTTGATTTTGATTGGTCAATCGTGCATTCCAGTGGTATGTTATAACACACAACACCTCTCACCCGGGTACTACAAGCTATCTTGACAGGTTCTACTTCAGCTTACGCTGTTGACTCTCTGGCGCCATCTTGTGGCTGTTAAATACTTAACGGTTTTACTTAAATATGGATATTTTTCTTACACAAATGCATCGACTAGGATCAGAAGGCCTCTATTAACGATCGGAGCTGCATTTTTTATGGACTTCAAAAACAGCTGCAACTGCTCTTTGGATTAACGTTAGCCAGTACTTTTTTTTAATATAACTCCAATTGTATTCGTCTGAAAGAATAATGTCATATACACATATGATCAATTGAGGGTGAGTCACATCATAGCTTTAGTTTATTTTTTGGGTGAACTAACCCTTTCAGTGTCTGTTTCAACATTTAGCATTAATGGTAAAAAAACAAATCTTCAGCAATACAGTTTGGAACTGTTTTTCTTCATGGAAGCTTTGCTTAAGAGCTAATCAAATGTTTAATCTCAAGACAATATTTTGTGTCAAATTGATTTGAGACTAGTAGCTGTGTAATAAGCGGGATAAGGTACACCCAGCCGGTTGTTATCCTGATCACTTTGTCAGGGTTTATTCTGCAATATATATCAGTGGAGGACGCTTCTGAGCAAGTGTCCACCCACGAGACAAACTGAGCGTTTCTGTCAGTTCCTGTCTCAGTCAACACCTCCTTCCTCTGAAATATCATGTGAGGCACACTTCTTATTCTCTGCCAGATTCAAGCTGACTCAACTCTTCAAGTAAGTTTATTTTATTATGGCAAAAGGTTATAAGCTTTTTTTTGTTTGTTTGTTTTTTAAGAGGATATTACAAAGTTATTTTGAGTGTTTTACATTTTACAAATGTCTGAAAACAAATTGCACCATATTTAGGCTGAAGACATTCAAAATGTCATTTTGATTAAAATCTTAATAAAAAGGCAGAACATGTTATTTACTTGATGCAAAAATAAAAGTTTTAGAAATTATAGACATATTAAAAATGTCATGCCTCATGTTGTTCCGAACTGATATGATTTTTCTTTCTTTCTGTGGAACACAAAATATGTTAGACAGAATGCTATTGACTGACAGCCTCAGTCACCATTCACTTCCTTTTTCTCATACAATGGTGACTTAGAGTGGCATTCTGCATTGCATCTCCAAAGTCAAGTCGCCTTTATTTATATATCGCTATATATACAATACAGATTGTTTCAAAGCAGCTTTACAGTGATAACTAGACAATGAATGATTCAATGAGGCAAATAGTTCATTTCAGCTGTATGGCACCTCTAAAAGTAAATATTGTTCAGCAGAAGTCAGTTCAGTGGTTGAGTTGCATTGTAAAGATCATCAATTATTAAATGAGTTAATTTGATCTATAAAGCAGTGATGTGCTCGTTCAGCTCAGTTCAGTTCTCACCCAATAGTGTCAGTGCAGTCAGATTAATAATATTGTTGAATATTAAGAGGAGAGTCACCGGTTTAGGAACAGCCCGGGGTGAGTAAATGACAGAAGTAAGAAGAAAATCTGATAAGACTATAAGAATATAGTTCAAACCTTATCTTATTTAGTAATCAAATATAATGGCAAAACTCACAAAATGATTTTTTTTAGTGTTTGCCCTTTTGAAAATTTGAGTACTTTAAAACTTAAAATTATACTAGCAGTTAATATAATATTAATAAAATAAAATAAAACACTTACTTAAAGAGAGCGATTATGTTTATTGCACACTTGTGCATTTTGTGATCATTTTACTTTTATATAGTTTTATTTTAAAGTACATTAAAGAAATATGGGTAGCGCTTTACAATTTTTCGGTTGCATTTTGTTAACAGTATAAACTACATTAGCTAACATGACCATGACAAATATTTCTAATATTTCTTTATTAATCGAAGATAATCTCAACATTTACTTTAAAAGTTGTATCTGTTAACAAATAAAGGTGAACTAATGTTAGATTGTTAGAAATGAACTAACAATGAACAGTTGTAATGTTATTAATTAATCTTAACAAAGATAAGTACTGTAACAAATGTATTGCTTATTGTTAGTAAATATTAGCTAATGCAATAACTTACCTTAACTATTGGTACCTTATTGTAAAGTGTTACTGAAATATATTTGAATAATATTTAGTCTTGCTTTAAAGAAACACTTATTTTAAAGTGTTCACTTACACAAGTACTTGGCACATGTAAAGTACTTGATTATAATTTAAACTTTATTTTGTTATTCAATATTACATTTTCACCATTTTATACAAATATTTTTTAATTGGCCTGCATGACATGCAAATGTCAACAGAAATAACATTAAAGTTAGCCTGACAAGCCAGAGCCACATCAAGATGTTTGGTCTGGAAACTCACCATTGACAGCTCAATCCGAGGGGCGGGATAAACGGTTGTCTTTCAAACTCCCTCTGCACGCGATAGGATAGCGCTACAACCAACCAGAGCAACGAAGGTGAAACAGAGCTTGTTGATAGATTAAACATTCACCGTATCCGGTCGGCAAAACTCCGAACACCTCGTCCCTTTTTAAGAATGACTTCAGTGCCGTTCTTTGTTCTTTTCTCAGAGAAAAGCTTAACTCCAAGTCTTCCAGAGTCGCGGTCAAAGCTGATTCGAAAGACCGCCGCCGTTCGCCAGTTTCTGTTTTTACTAGAAGCACGCAAACGCAACTCGGCCGTTGTCATTATGGCCCCGCCCGCCAACTCTATACACGACGTGATTGGCCCGTCCAGATTGAGGGGAATACAGCTCAGAAGGGTATTGAGAGTTCCTAGACGACACTTGCGGGCAGATTAAATTTGCTGCTGCTAGGATGCGTCTAGATTTCTAGGCTACATTAAAGTATATTTTAGTTCACAATAGATGTTTGTCAGTAAATCCATTGCACTTTAACCACATTTCAAAGATAATAGAAGAACACAAGTCAATTACAAAGAAGTATTTAAGTCCTACCTCAAAAAAGCAATCTCAAATATATACATTTTTACATTGTTGTACATTACAATACATTGTTGTTTAATTGCAATTAACATACAGTTGTGTCTGAAAACATTACATTCAGTTCACACCTGAGTATATTATTTTATTCTATTTATTCTTTTATTTCTTTCCACATGGGTTTTATTGTCCTGCGGTTAGACAAAGTGTAAATACAAGTGAAAAGAAGTAGAAATCAAAACACACAAAAAAAAGTCATGTGGCATATGTGCCACTTTGCATTTCTGGACATCAGCAAAAAGACCTAGATAATGTTGTGTCACAATACTTCCTGTTATCATCAAAGCAAGCACTAAAAAAAAATGTTCTTTCATTTTCCGTTTTAGATATGAACTACACCAACATGACACAGACGGAACAAAAAAACGCCACGAATGTCAGCAGTGTGTTCACGCATCAGGTTCTGCCCGTGTTCTACTCCATCATCTGCGCTTGTGCCTTCATTCTCAACGGACTTGCCGCTTGGATCTTCTTCAGGATTCCCAGCTCCTCGGCTTTAGTTGTTTACCTAAAAAACATGGTGGTGGCGGACATTCTGATGCTGTTTACCTACCCGTGGCGTGTGTTAGGTGACCTCGGACAAGGCGGCGTGCAGTTGAAGCTGATAGTTTGCCGCTACACAGCTGTGCTTTTCTACCTCAGCATGTACACAGGAATAACCTTTATGACCCTCATTAGTATGGAGCGCTACTTTAAAATAGTCCGCGGCACCTCAGGTGTGTCTTACCTTCTGCAGCGCGCTTCGGTAGCGAAGACTTTCGCGCTTCTAACGTGGGCCGTCATGATGTTCTTCATGTTGCCGAACACCATATTAACCAACCAGCCCATGCCTGAAGTGTTTTCCTGCATGAACCTGAAAAGTGAACTGGGTCGAACATGGCACGAAATTTCAGCCCACTTCACCGTTGGAATCTTCTGGGTGGCGTTCATGCTGATGTTGTTTTGCTACACCTCCATCGCCTGTCACGTGTACCGCTCTCTAAAGCGGGTGCAACGGGACCGCAGCGAGGCAGGCCGACGGTCAAATCGAAGCATCTTTAGCTTGCTGGCTGTGTTCGTCTTTTGTTTTGTGCCCTACCACGTTTGCCGCGTTCCCTACACGCTTAGCCAAAGGCCCAACGCTGATTTTAGCGCGTATGACCGCTTCATCCTCTACCAGCTGAAAGAAGCTACGCTCTTCCTGTCCGCATTTAACGTATGTCTGGATCCCATCATTTACTTCTTAATGTGCAGGACATTCAGAGAGTCACTTTTGCAGAAGATTTCTTCTGTAAACCGAGAAAAGAGGAGGCCTTCTCTAGGCACTGGGCTGAGTATCAGTAATCTATAAGAGGAAGAGCAACAAAGTTAATTTGCAGTAGCCATGATGGAAAAGCAGATATTGATTTTAAAACCACGTACCTTGCTGTGGTTTCCTTGCATGAGAAAATGCAGAATGACGAGGCGGACTGAAAGGTCACTGGTGTTTTCCAGAAAACCACAGCTCTCAAAATCATTTTCATAAATAAGTCAATGATGTCAATGGTTCTTCATGGAACCAGATGGCAATAAGAAAAAAAAAAACCTTTTATGTATGTACTTCCTTCTGTGGAATATAAATGGTGAAATATCTCAGACAATATTTTCTGTACAATCACACTGACAAAAATGGCACAAAAGCAACACATATTATTATTTTTTTCTAGTTTTCTAGTTATAAAATAACTTTGTGTGAGGGACAGTCCAAAATGTAAGTCTTTATTCTTGGAAAATCTTTGGAGCATCCTCTTCTCAAATCAAATATGAATTAATAATGTGGTGATGCCATCATTGCTGGACATTTGACAAGAGAGATGCAAACTGTGTAGGGCGGCGGGGTAGGCTATCTGATAATAATTTTACCAACATTAATTCTGGATTGCCTCCACCAAACAGTAAATAGGAGCTAAGCAAAACAGCAGTATACACACACGCATCAACCACTGGTGTTTCTTCTTGCTGAGTATGTTTTACTGTCTATAATAATACACTGTAAAAAATCCAACATATTATTTACATACAAAACGTATGACAAAAACTTGTACAACTCAGTTTTTCTGGTTGCCTTAAACTGTTAAGTTTTCTCAACTTTTTTTTTTTTTTTTTTTTACAGTGTAATTAATAATATATTTTATTTATAACTTTGGCAGTGTCATTGTACGGCTCGCCCATCTTAATTTGCGGCTCGCATGGAAGTAAATAATCCGGTGAAATGATCATGCAGTTAATATATTTTAAAGGGGTGGTTCCATGTATTTTTTTTTTTCTAGGCTTAGTTGTGTTTATGGGGCGCAGTATAACATGTCTGAATACTTTTTTTTTTTTTAACACCATATTTTTCTTATATTTGACCTTTATTCCACACCGCTGTCTCCACTGTCCTTTGAACGGCTCGTTTGCTTCCTGCTTCTATGAATCCCATCCCTCCGAAACACACAACGGTCTTAGATTGGTTAGATGGCCAAATGTAGTTTCCTGTATTTTTATTGGCTGAAGTGCCAAGCACAGGTTGCCGGAAACGCCACGCCCCTTACCATTACGGGCAGAAGTCACATCTGCGGAGACTAGCAAGGGTTTATGATGTCACCAACCCGGGAAGAAGCGCGCTGTAGTCCAAACCGGACGTTTTTGTAAGCAATAAACTGCCATAACTTTACAAGACAATATCACCGTTTGCAGTGAACTTTCAGCGCTGTAACTTTGCAGATACTGTTAATGCTCAAGCAGCAACATTACACACTAACAAAAGTTAAAAAAGTGAAATCGCATGCAACCACCCCTTTAATACAAACAAGCAGGGCTATATCATAACCCAAAACTCAAAGTACCTGATCTATTACAAATAATTTTTATTTTTTAAATGTATTTTTAAATACGCCAAACAGCAGCATTACAAAAGTAGGAAATATTGGAAATGTAAACTTGCTCTGCCCAGACTGCCGTTACGTCCATGACTCACTGCGGAGTTGGCAGCTGTTTTTCCTGCTTTTAACTCTGAACACGTTCTCATGAAATCCGTATCTATCACATGAATTGTATTTATCGTTAGATTTATACGCCACAATTACTTTTCACGTGCATATGATACGCACTGTCTACTAGGATTTGTGCGTGCCAGCATCAGGAGCAGACAGTGTGCCAGAATCCAGTTCTCTTTTGCACTTGAAAAAACTGTAACACACAGAACGAATTATGCCAAATGTCCATTTTGTTGAGTATTCACATATCAAAAAACCTCTTAAACGAACTTAAAGAGTTGTGAGGACAAAAGGGGGCGTGAGACAGCACGTCAGTTCTGCAGCGGCAGATCTTAAAGGGACAGGCATTAATGTTAATCACTCACTGCTCTTGAGTCTTGACTAAAGATCTTTTGTTGCTTTAATAAGGATTAATCTATATTTAATTCATAATTTATACAGTGAAGACTGTTTGATAACTTTTTTCAATTTCTGTAGCCTATTGTCTACCGGTGAGACAGAAAGGACATGTAAATATGACATGGGTTTATGAGAGGATTCTTTTAAGTTGAAGTTTAAAATACATTATACATAAGCTTTCGTTGAATGACTATAATTGATGTTTAAAATTGGTGGGAAAATATTTCATAGAGACATATCTGTTTCACTGATACCGGCCTTCATGTATATTAATAAAAATATGCCATTGAACAAATATTTGTTTTTTCTACATTAATTTGGTTATTTACTGTGAAATGATTGCATCATAAAGTATATTAAAAACATATAAACACTTGTTTTTAATTGTGATTAATTGCAATTAATCACAGAAAAATGTGTGATTGATCTATGTTTTTATCGATTGACAGCACTAAAGGAAAATTTACATTAAAAATATATTATGCATGCATACCCACTATCTATCTGCCTTTTGTATTTATTGCATTGCATATTGTATGTTCAGGGATGACAGACTGATAAGCAGATATTCTATTGGATGTAAGTTTTTAGAATTTGCTAAAAGTGGCTCTCCAATTGATTTTGTCCTACCAGTGTGGCTCTCCTGAAAAAATAAAAAATAAAATAAAAACGAAGACCACTGGTCTATGGTATGTGCCACCACAACACATTTCCAGATTTTTATTTTACTCTGTGTGCCTATAGGGTGGGCCGGAGATGGCAGGGGTTTGGGGCAATGTAATCTGGATATTTGCCGCGGGGCAAGGACTTCGATTACCTCTCTCTTTTTGACCATACATGTGTTTGCATCCCTGGATGATATATGGTCACAAAATTAGATCCATTAATACACTGGTTGTAGTTTGATATTTCTTATTTATTTCACAGGAATAAATGTTAGGGTGAATGCCAATTGTCATTACATAAGAACATAAGTCTTGCCAAAAATTAATCTTCAAAAATTCTTCTTTTGTGTTCCACAGAAGAAAGAACATTATATTGGTTTGGAACAAGATGAGGGTGAAACATTATTGACATCTACTCCTTTAAAACGATACTTAGCACACTCCCACACTGTTTAATATTTGCTGTTTAAATGGTAAGTCTCAGAATTACCACACCACTTTGGCTCAGAAGAGGCAGGATGTGTTTAGACCACACTCAGTTGATGCAGAACCCATTTCCATTGGTTTTACTAATCGAAATTACATATATTGCTTCTTATACAGCAATAAAAAACAGGCAACAATTCACAACACAATAAGTGCTAATAGTTTAATGTAATGCATGTACTCATATACTCTATATATGCCCATTTGCTGCCGCTCCAATGCTTCAATAATGCTAAATTGTGTTGTTTCATGATGCAAAAGTGAAAATTAGACAATTAAACAAGTTTATTATTGTGCCTTACCAGTGGAAACACTGGGAAAACATAAACTGTGCAGCCAATGATGCCTTTTTATTTTAACAAGCATAAATATTGGTATGGTACTCAAAAGATTTAATGATGAATAAAATCCATCAGAATTGATGCTCATTTGGCTTCTTTTTTGATGGACAGGTAAGGGAATTAAGTTATGTAAGGAATGTAATTCATAAGGAAACAGAAAGTCTACAAAGTAATGATATACGAAGAATGGGGAGTGTTGTAACAGGGTCAGCAAAGAGCCCTAATGGTGATGTCATCAATATAATACACTCGCTTCCTATTTTTGAGCTCACATGGAGGTGGCACGTGACTCTGAGCAACATTGTAGATTTTACAGTGTATCTGGAAAGTATTCACAGTGCTAGTGGTAGAGTGGCCAGACGGAAGCCTCTCCTGAGTAAAAGGCACATGACGGCCCATCTGGAGTTTGCTAAAGGCACCTGAAGGCCTCCAGACCACAATACATTTTCTGATGTGATGAAACGAATATTGAACTTTTTGGCATGAAAGGCAAGCGTCATTTCTAGAGGAACGGTTCATCTTCCAAAGGGACAGAAGTGCCCCAGCCAGATCCCAGACTGATCCAGATCTGAAAATGCCTGTGCACCGACTCCCCATCCAGCCTGATGGACCTTGAGAGGTCCTGCAAAGAAGGATGGGAGAAACTGCCCAAAAACATGTGTGCCAAAGGTGCTTTAACAAAGTATTGAGCAAAGGCTGTGAATACTTATGAACAGGTGATTTATTCCATTTTTTATTTGTAATAAATTTGCAAAGATTTCAAACAAACTTCTTTCACATTGTCATTATAGGTGGTGGTTTGTAGAATTAGGGAATATAATAATCAATTTAATCCATTTTGGAATACGGTTGTAACAACAAATGTGGAAAAAGTGAAGCACTGTGAACACTTTACGGATGCACTGTATGATAAAAAATTATATATTTTCAGGAAGGGAAGTCAATTTTTTCCCTTTTTTTATTGTTATTTTGTCTAGCAATTATTACTACAATTATGTGATTTACATTACCTAAAGTAGCTTTTTTTAAGTTTAAAGCAGTTATGCTAAAGCAGTTATGCTATTGCTGTTTGGGGTGGGGAGAGTTGTAACAGTTAATAAAAAATGTTACAACCAAACCCTCATATTATCATAATGTTGTTATGATGTTGTTGTTGCGTCATGTGGTAAATGTGTTTTCATCATAGTTTATGCACGTCTTCTTATCTGATGAAAATCTGCCTTAGTTAAGCGTATATGTTTTTGTGCTCATCTTGGTGCTTCTATCCAGAGTTTTTATGTGATATCGCTAAATTCACATAACGATAGGTGGATGGCACCTAGTGACTAAATGTGACAGGAATGCAGTACACAACACACAAACATTGCATTTTTTCTGCTCAATGTAGTCCTAAAACAAATATTTTAATAAAATAATAAAAGATAACGTTGTCACTTTAAATTGTTTACAATAATCAAAAGTGATTATTCTTTGTTCTTCAATATGTTACGCGTGTCGGATGCAGCAGAGAAGGAGATCCAAGACTTCCAAACAAAATGGGCTTTATTCAAATCAGACTCAGAACCGAACATCAAACACCATAAAGGCGGGCGTACACTGTGCGAATTCGGACACTCGGAAGGTCGTGAGATATTGCAGACGCTACGAGTCATTTAATTTGATCATCGCATCAAATCAGCTGGTACACGGCACGACTGTTGCACCGCGAGCCGGCCGCGATCACACGAGTTTTCATGTAACAGACACCGGAGCTTTCAATGTTGCTGCTATAGCTTTAGATACAAAAAATAAAGAAAAAAGATGTGAAAATGATTTGTTGGAAAGCAGAGAACAGCCATTCCTTTTAACCGAAACAACCAGAGGGAGAGAGAAGAGTGCACGTGAGAGAGAGAAAGTGTGTGTGTGTGTGTGTGTGTGTGAACGCAGTATGTGGCAGCCACTGAGCTAATAATAGTCATATAGATTGAGCGTATGTCTCGTGCTTGTGCATGATTTGGCAATAGGGGACAGCTGGTAAAAATCGGGCCGACTCCCCGAACTTTTTAAACATGTTTAAAAATGATCGTAAGGTCGGGAGGTGCTCTTAACGTGCTCGGCTCGTCTCGTATTTCCTCTCACACGGTGCGAGCCGCGACCATACGAGCATCCACGATGTCCACGCGATTTCTCCCGAGAAAAAAAAATCGTCTGCGAGTTTGTACGACAGCAAAAATCGCACCGTGTACGCCCGCCTTAAACTTAACTTCAGAACAGACAAGGAAGGAATGAACATGAGGGAACTAAATACACACTGAAGACTGACTAAACGAGGGGAACAGGTGATACAGATGACAGAACTCAACACAGCTGGAAGGAACTAAACTGATGAGGGTAACCATGGGAACGGAAAAGTGGCGGGAAACAGAACAAAGGAACATGTGACAACTCAAGCCAGGAAGTGCAGGGGCAAAAACACAACAGAAACAGACCAGACATGTAATACTCCAGGAATTCCTCCACATACCACTCCAGCAGGCGACCGCCCTGCTTGAAGCCCAACAGGCGATCCTCCGCTGATGGGCATGCTGGGGACTCGGGAGACAGCGGGACTAGGAAGGTGCCCATCCTTGTTCTGGAAGTCATGGCGGTTAGGTCCGGTCTTCTGTTACAGGTGTCAGATGCAGCAGAGAAGAGGAGATCCAAGACTTCCAAACAAAATGGGCATTATTCAAATCAGACTCAGAACGGAACATCAAACACCATAAACTTAACTTCAGAAAAAGTGTTACTTTCATCCCTGGGGCCCTGTTCTTCGTACCTCGCTTAATACATCTGAGATGATTTGACAGATCCCAGATCTTTTAATCATGATAATATATCTCGGGCTAATTTGGTTCTTCAAACTAATTTAATTGAATCCCTACATGCAAACCGAAGCATTGAGAACTTTGTAAGTGTACAAACAGTTTAATAAGAAGATACTTTATAAAGAAGGTACATTACACGTTTACAGACAGCAGCCATCTTGGAAAACAGTCTCGACAAATCGATCCACGAACGCTGTGCTAAGAGATGAACTGTTACTGTGAATCTCATATGATCCATTGTTTCCAGAAGAAAACACTGAACGCAACAGAGAAAATAAATAAATAAATAAATAAAAATAAAAATGTCCATGTAGGTAGATTTCACAAACTTAATTCCTATCGATCAGCTCACTTAGCACAGCGCTCAAGGATCGATTCGTCGACACTGTTTTCCAAGATGGCTGCTGTCTGTGAACGCGTAATGTACTGTCTTTATAAAGTATCTTCTTATTAAACTGTTTGTACTCTTACAAAGTTCTCAATGCTTCGGTTTGCATGTAGGGACCCTCATTATGCTGCCGTGTTAGTGTGAGGCTATTTTGAGCCTTGTTAGTGGTATTAACTAGCGATTTAATTTCACTACCCTGTGCCCCATAGACTAGTGTTATAAGCTAATCTGTTTTTAGAGATAAAACTCTTTACATTCGATTTTCATGAAAACGCATCCCAGAGAACGATCTACTCGCTAACCATCTGTTAATTACCCCTAGGTTCATTTCTCACCGGAGTTGTCCTTTAATGCACGACGAAGATTAACTGCACGATGTGTGTAAACCTCCAATACAACTATAAAGTAATTATTCCATCACAATTCACAAATAAATCTCTCAATCAAGTGACTGTGTCTACTGTATTATATGCAAGTTTTACACAACATTAAAATATTATTCTCATGTAATAAAAATGACAATGAGTTTAATGTCTCGGGGAATAATTAACTCAAAAGGGATTCGATATTCAATATTCATGAATTTATGAATATAATTTGCTAGTCGTTCATTACGTATTTAAATTTTCCGATAAGGAAAAATGTTTAATTAAATACAAGTAACCCTTTACGGAATTGCTTGAAATGATCTTACTAAGTTTGTCCTGCAAATTAGTTATAGACTTTCAAATCAATTCTCAATAAGGGATTACTGCTTTACGAGCGCATAAGAAACATTAACTTTACTGATTAGGACAAATCAATATTTCTAATGTTCGTACAGTTTACTTTACTAAAATAGTAGCATAAGCAGTTTAGGTAACGTTAGGATCGTAAGTTTCATTGACTTCGTGTATGTGGAAGAGTAACAGATTCAATTCAAAAATGTCTTTTGGAAGTTTAATAAACACAGACTAAAAATAACACTACAATTCACACAGAAAGTACATACTAAATATGCATAAAGAGAGTAGAAATATAGATAGTAAACAAAAAGAATATAAACGAAATAAAAATAAACGAAAAGAATGAATAGACCAAAAATAGAGAGAGAGAGAGAGAGAGAGAGAGAGAGAGAGAGAGAGAGAGAGAGAGAGAGCGTTCACTTCAGTTCGTTACACAGAGCCCTCACAGAGTTAATTCGTCCCAAACGGGGTTAACACAACCTTTTTAACAGCAGTTTGGATTGTAGAAATAAGAATACTTGCTTTGGTTTTGGCTTCTCGCGTGTGTGCGTGTAATCAAAATGTGAGTTCAAATGTCCTGCGTGTCCGGCGGTTCTTTCCGAGGTCGGTGTGGAGCGGCGGGTCTGGAAGTGTGCTGAATTCAACTCTCTGAAGAATGCCCTCGGGGGCTGGAAAAGTTGGTGGCAGATGGCCCTGCGGCGTTTGATGCGATGCGATGCAAAAGCGGAAGGGTGAGGGTCACATTGGCATTTGTAGATCAGGTAGAGCGACGCCCATTTCCTGGATGGTCCAATCGATCAGAGAGTTTTCGGCGCGAAACAAAGTTCTTTGTTCAGCTTAGTCCCTCCTTTTGGTCCTTATCCGGGGAAGATATGCTCAATGCATTTTTCTTTACAACGCTGGTAATTTTGTAATAATGCATGTTCTGTAAATTCTTTTGCAAGATTCGGTACGATCACATTTTTCTGATTACAAGGATACCATGGATCATAAGTCTGAGATCTGGGAATACACAAATACAGGCTTTCCACTGTCTGTTGGCCTACACAGCTTGAGTTACATTTATATAATTTTCCTAATTATTTCAGACACATATAAAAACACTTTAAGCAAAAAAGCATACATTTAATACGTTTTTGGGGTGGCTTTTAATCATACATTCCTGATACTGGTGGGACTCTATGTGGGTGTGGGTGTCTAGATGTTTGTGAGGTGTCAGATATCGTGCAGGGCCATTTGGGGGCAATAAAAGTCACTACGGAGCCTGCTTGTTATCTCCCAAGGGAGATCAAAGAGTGGTCTTTCAGACATCGTGGTGCCCTTGTGGTCATTAATCGTATTAACATGATCTGATAACGCGCCTCAGAGAGGCGAGAGGCATCTGGCCGTTTGCCAGATGAACAGACACCGTCATTGTGGCTACACTCAAATAAACTTATTTTTATTATTTTAAATTATTTATTATTATTTATCTATATTTATTATTATTTTAAATTATTATTACCCCTGGTTCAGTAATGAAGTCTTGTAATAAAGTAGCAGTGGCTGGGACAGATTTTAAGTATCACCTCAAGATGCAATCTAATCCTGTTTACATGAAATAAGCTCCTGAGCAGGTTTAAGCTGACGGACCTGTTGCTATGACAGCAAGTCCAGGATGCGCTTCGAAGAATCAAACAATCCGAGATCAAACCAAATCATCACCAATCAAATCCAGCTGACTGAGTTAGCCACGTACGAAGAACAGGCCCCTGGTCTCCCCTCAAAAAACAAAACAAAACAAAAACATGACTGCAGCAATGCAGATTGCAGAGCTTGCCTGGGTAAATTTAAATTAATGCGTGTTATTCAAACAGTCGTTTACTGTGTTTACTGTACTAAACTTGTTATTGCTGTGTTTACTATAAGCTGTTTATAATGTGTTATACATTATTCAAATTACACCAGAAAATAGTCAAATAATCAACTCTTTCTGTAACCCAACAAGCATCAATATGCATTTGTATTTACAATTTTCCCTTTCATCTTTGTGTGAGCACACCAAAGCTGGACAAACAACAGGATCAAAGGCATATAAATGGATTTAAAGTAAGTTACATTTAATAAAGCAGCTAATCCATTTCTGCATACCTTATTAGTATTTACAATTATTATATATAACTGTATGTGTGTACTGATTTAATACTAATATGTGAAACTATATTGATATAGAAATCTATACTAATATAGAAACTGTGTTGTGTCTTGAAAATAAGTCTGTAACAATAATCTATATCTAATGTATAAAATAAATATTATAGTTATTGCTTGATAATAAATGAGTGCAATTAAATATCTGGATGGTAATTAAATTATGGACAAACGAACTGGGGCTTTTTTTCTTTAATTCTGTGTCAAATCAACAAAATATCAGAAACTTTCTCAGCTAAAAATTGTGATTTTGTTAATTACTTAAATTTTTCCCCCAAGAAAGACAAAAATGAATAGTGATATAAAGCCCAAATATTAAGTGCTTTTGATTAATGTTTACAGAGTAATCCACTATTTTGTAGGGGGGGGTCAGAATGACAATTTTTAGGAGGAGGGTGTTTTCTTTTAAAAATGGCAGTGTTGCTTTTGGTGGCTGTAGTGAAGCACACAATGATCGAGGACTAGGAAACTCATGAAACAGATAGCACAACCACGACATACACATACACAACTTTAAAAACTCATAACTCCAAAAGGAGAGTCAAATGTATCATTTGTTAGCAAACTTTTTATATTTTTAGAAAATATAAATGTTATTATATTTGGACAATCTAATGCTGAGAAACTGCTGGTAAAAGACTATTTGTTTTTATATATATTTTAAAATTTTACAAATATTTCTTATTTGACATGCAATAACTCACTCTACATTGCTCATACACAATTTTGTGGTGATAGCAGTGTTGGGCAAGCTAGCTGGAAAATGTAGTGAGCTAAGCTACCAGTTACTCTACATTAAATTAAGCTTCACTACACTGAAGCTAACCCCCTGGGAAATGTAGCAAGCAAAGCTACAGCAACTTTTAAAAAAAAAGTAGCTTAGATGTAGTAAGCTACTTTTTTTTTATTATTATATTGAAACAACTTCATTCATAGCAATGCTATCTCAGTGATCAATAAAAGTCAAGCATATAGACACACATTTTTTAAAGTAATTCATAAAACTGTCCGAAATCAATTCGGCAACAAAACCATGTGATCCATAATATTAACAAAACCAGGGGCCTATTGCACAAAACTAGGATAAGGGATTAAGCCGGGATATCTTGGTGATCTTGTAATTTTTATGCAAAATTTAGTACACAGCTGTCATGTAAACATACCCTGAAGGCAAACTGTATATATATTTTAGCGGATAAATTGAGCCAGGATCACCGAAATATCCTGGCTTAATCCCTTATCCTAGTATTGTGCAATAGGCCCCTGGTGTCGAGAGTGCGTGTGTGTTTGTTCATCTGTATGTGTATGATATGCATACACAACTGTGTGTTTGCATTTATGCTCGATTTAGACTTGGGCACTTTTGCAGGACAAACTGTAAGTTAATTTACAACTAAACTTGTACAAAAAAAGTCCAGTCCAGAAAGTACAGTAGCAAAATAATTAAGACCTGCTCCAAACAGTACCAACATGTCAAAAAACAAAACATGTAGCCTGTGTGTGTGTGTGTGTGTGTGTGTGTGTGTGTGTGTGTGTGTGTGTGTGTGTGTGTGTGTGTGTGTGTGTGTGTGTGTGTGTGTGTGTGTGTGTGATCTATCTCCCACACACATTAAACAAGTTTCATTCATTCATATCAAGAGGTGGCCAGGCTGGACCCCAATACTTTTAACAAGAGGTGTTTATTCAAGAGACACAATAGATTTTAAAACTTTGGCAGTTTCTCTTTTGTCACCGCGCGGATGATGCGCGTGCAACAGCGAATTGAGCGCTAGGAAAAAAACGTCAACTAGAATTTGCACGCGCCTATCCGGTCTTTACGCGCTCACTGCCAAATGAGAACTTTGAAAGACTCGCGCGCGCATCTGTGCGCGTCTGCGCGAGGCAGAAAGGAACGTAGAAAGTGAAGTATATCCACGTTCTTATCACTTGTGTTTCCAATTTGAGCTTGATCCTCAGAAATGCTTGGGAAAATGTAACGTTAGCTTGTGTGGACGCTACCGCACTACTTGATCAACAGAAGAGCTTCGCTACTGAAAAGCTATTTCATTGAGAAAACAGTGACGCTACCACCACGCTACTGAAAAATGTAGTTAAGCTAGTACCGTCACTACTTGTAGCGACGCTACTGCCCAACACTGGGTGATAGCATAAAGTACTAAAAAGTTACAGAATTAGAAACAAAGTTAGCCTTTTTGTTCAATCCTATACTGTTTGCTTAAGGGGTTAAATAACAGGGGAAAGAGGTGTGATTAACAAATGGGAATCATGCAGGAAAATATGCAAATGGAAACAGAGCAAACAGAGAGAAAACTGAACCTAAACAGTAAAGAAACCAAACAGACACCAAGGGAATGACTGACAGAGATTAAGCCAATGAAGACCTATGCATAGATGGAGAGCACATGGGAGCAAACAACACTGATAGCTTAGGAGACCAGGACGTCGCAGGGATTAGTGCCCAAGGTGGAGCTAGGGTGCCAGAGGACTGATATGGAGCCAGTAGGGCTGAGGAACAAGGCAAAGCTGGAGGGAAGATACTCTGGAGATTCAGGAGACTTTAAGCAGGTTGGCTCTGGGATGATTGATGGCTCAGTCCCCTCCCTTACACTGAAACAAAAGAGAAACAAAAGAGAAAAAAAATAGTATGGGTAATCTTTCTCAATACTCCACTTTGATGGCTGCCAAGTTTCAGCTAAAGAAGCACACAACATCCACTTGGTGAAGCTTGCTCGCTTTCATTGGCTATAATTGGCTACATTTCAGGTGTTCTGTTGGCCTAGAAATTGAATCTTCCCGCAAGTGTCGTCTAGAACTCTCAATACCCTTCTGAGCTGTAATCGCCTAACTCTTGCCGGGCCAATCACATCGTGTATATAGTCGGTGGGCGGGGCCATAATGACGATGGCTGAGTTGCATTTGCGTGCTTCTAGTAAACACAGAAACTGGCGAACGGCGGTCTTTCAAATCAGCTTTAACCGCGACTCTGGAAGACTTGGAGTTAAGCTTTTCTCTGAGAAAAGAACAAAGAACGGCACTGAAGTCATTCTTAAAAAGGGAAGATGTGTTCAGAGTTTTGCTGACCGAATACGGCAAATGTTTAATCTATCAACAAGCTCTGTTTCACCTTCGTTGCTCTGGTTGGTGGTAGCGCTATCCTATCGCATGCAGAGGGAGTTTGAAAGACAATCGTTTATCCCGCCCCTCGGATTGAGCCCTATCAATGGTGAGTTTCCAGACCAAACATCTTGATGTGGGTCTGGCTTGTCAGGATTGTGTTCTATCACTTTTTACTACAAATAACAAAATAAATATACAAAAGTGTGACTCCCAAATAAACAATACCAGAGGTTAAATTTGGTTAAACATTCAGGCCTAGATTAACCTCATACATAAACAAGCACACAACAAGTGCTCACTTCGTACAACCAAGCGCTCTGTCTTAAATGCCTGCAGCTGCACTGTAGAGGCCTGCTTATGTCATAAAATAGATATCAGTGTGTGAATGTATCAAAAGGAGGCAAAGGAGTAAATAAACACAGGTGATTTATTTAACGGAGACACGAACACAGGTAGATAGTGGATGCAGGTGAGTTATAGAACACATCTACCTCTACTTCACTGTGGTCCATCAGCCCTCCGGATCAGCCTCAGTCAGTTGTCACTCTGCCTCCACCCTCGGCCTTCCCCTTCCACCGGCTTCTCCTTCACTTCGGCTTCCCCATTGTCCTTACTCCCACTCTTGTTGCCCTGGTCTGCCAAGCCCCTGTCTTCAACTCAAGTTCCGCGAGCCAGTATCAGGGCAGTGGATGTTGCCCTGGTACGTTGTCCTCTCTGCTCCACCTGATACTCTATGCACCCTGGTTCTGCATCTTTTAATCAGTTCCCGTGTTGTGCAAGGCTCTTCTGCCAAAGCTTGACCCTGGCTCCTTCAACCATCAATCACCAACACCACACCAACCTCTAAAGCCCCCTCCAACCCCCCTCAGTTGAACATTGAGCCTTTCTGAGGGGGAGGGGTGGTTTCTGTTTTGGGTTCTGGGTTCTAGCTAGCCTAGAAATCTAGACGCACCCTAGCAGCAAATCTAATTTGTCCCAAGGGTCGTCTAGCAACTCTCAATTCACTTCTGAGCTGTAAAAACCAAACTCTTGTCGGGCCAATCTCATCGTGTATAGAGTCGGTGGGCGGGGCTTAATATAATGACGACTGAGTTGTGCGTGCTTCTAGTAAACACAGAAACTGGCGAACAGCAGTCTTTCGAATCAGCTTTGACCGCGACTCTGGAAGACTTGGAGTTAAGCTTTTCTCTGAGAAAAGAACAAAGAACGGCACTGAAGTCATTCGTAAGAAGGGAAGATGTGTTCTGAGTTTTGCCGACCGGAAACGTTGAAAGTTTAATCTGTCAACGAGCTCTGCTTCACCTTCGTTTCTCTGGTCGGTTGTAGCGCCACCAATTGCGTGCACGGCGTGCAGAGGCATTGAAGAGTCATTCTGCTCAGCCGGTCTTGATTAGTTCCCTGTTTTTGCTTGTATTTAAACCCAGAGTTTTAATTCTATTCTGTTGTCTATTATTGCTTATGTTATAGTGGTTGCTTAATCTCTGGCGTTTCCCCAATGTATACTTCCTGATTTATTTGTCTTTGTGCTCTTTACTACAGCAATCATTTGTGACAGTTGTTTTGACAGGTATTAGATGGTTGGGTTAGACTAACATACTGTGGTATTTTTTCAAAGACAGTGTGAGTGAGACGTGTTCAAAAAAATAAATAATAATAATACAAATGTATGTTTTTCTTGCTTATCTAGATGGAGCCTCCATTGCCTACAACCATCTTCAAAACTTCTACTAATGATAGCATGAAACCAAATACAACTAATTCAACACAAGTTCGGTGTGAAGTCCCAGCTCATCCTGTGTTCTTATTTACATATTCACTTGTGTTTATTGTCAGTCTGGCGCTGAATTGCATCACGATGCGTGTGTATTTCTGCACTAATCAGCGTATACAGTCCAGCATCATGGTCTACATGAAAAACTTGGCTGCATCTGACTTCTTCCTTTGCCTTAGTTTATCTTTGCGCATTGGTTCCTATGCCAGCAGTTCAGAGATAATGCTTAATATTTCCTGCAGCTTTGGAGGAGCAGCCTTGTATATAAACATGTATGCAAGCATTTTCTTCATGGACATTATTGCTGTAAACAGGTATATTCCTTGTGCTTAATTTCATAATTTCTCAGAAATTTGCCATCTTTTCCAGGAACATCATAATTTGTAATGATGTAATGTTCTTGCTGCAAAGTTATTAATCAAGTGAGTTATAATTAGTCACATTGCAGTTACAGCTTAGGTGACTGGCTCAAAAAACAAAACAAAAAAGCCTGTAGTGGAGCTAAACTCTTGCTAATTGAGCAAAACATATTTTAAATTGCTGTCCTAAAAAGCATCCCAAGTCCTCACAATCCAAGTACACACTCAGGAATAGAAATGTACCGATCAACTGGCCAGGTACCGGAATCAGCCGTTTTTCTGCATGATCAACTATAGTCTGTCTTTCCAATTCTGAGCCAGTCAGTTTTGTTGCCAGTGGTGCAGGCGATAACGTCACAGCCATGCTCACACTCACAGACACATACACTTGGCTTGGAAGTTCTCCACTGTGAGTGAAGAAGACACAAAAAATTTGCAATGTGTAATACTTTTAAGGCCAAAGTAACCTGCTAGGTAACCACCGCGAAAATGTTCGTAACAACACACATTTGGATATTTGGTTTTATCAGTATAGTAAGTCATGGGGACTAAAATGGTTTCAGTTCCTGAGAATGAACCAGATAGGAGATCATTATTGTTATTAATTCAAAGCCTACAATAAAGTCTATTCAAGGGGTTTAAGTGTCGCATTTAAGCTATTTTAAAGGCTCCTTAGGTTTACATGCATCCAAGGTAAAAAAACAAATACTACTTTTCTTTGGTATAATATACATTTTTGCAACACCTATTTTCTCACACTGTCTGAGACAGTTTGATAAAGGATTCTGTTTCTCTAAACCCCTCCTTTTTTCGAGAGCCTGCATTGCTCTGATTGATCAGATGGCAGAGCTTTTTGTGATTGATTGGTCAGATGGCTTAGTCTGTTGTGATTGGTCTACTCTGCTCTGATTGGTCAGATGGCCCAGTCTATTGTAATATACCACTCACAGCATGTGACGGAAACAAAACTCCCATTACTATATCTGAATTTCAGCTCTGTATCTTCCTCAGCACTTGATACACAGTGATACAAATATCGGAAACAAGACATCGGTTTTACCATATCAAGAGTCATCATTCTTTGGAAGAGCAAGTGAAGAAGTGGATTTGCTTTTGCAGAAAATAGTGTCTTGTCATTTCAACAACACAAACACAAAAAATTCTTCCAGGCCTCCAACTAAAACTAGTTTTTAAGGGCAGGTCAAAGTAAACATTTTTTTTGCAGTCAGTAAAGACCTAGGCTGGCATAATGCTAATTTGTTACAAACTTATGAAGGTTTGTGCAGGAAATAAGACTGGGATTACGAACTACTTGTTACAGGCAGTTCAGAATCTATTCTTTCTTTTGGGAAAGTTATTTTGACCATAACTCAGATCTCACAAACAGATATATTGAATGAATGATAAGGAAATTATACAGTATTTGTACATGATTACATGTAAATTAATACAGTTAACTGTAAAGTGCTATTGATAGTGCTTGTTATACTTTTTTTCAGGTACCTGAAGATTGTCCGGCCACTGGAGACTTGTGCTCTGCAGACGGTTCGTACTGCCCACTACATTTCTGCAGCTACTTGGCTCTCCTCATTAATCACATCTTACATCTACTTGATCCTCTTTTTTCAGAACTCCTGGGGTCAAAAGCTTGATGAATTTACGTGCGAATCCTGGGTAAGTCTCCAGCTCAGTTTGGCCTACAAAATCATCCATTGTGTGACCATTTTGGTTTTTGTTTTTTTTGTCCTGGTATCTCTGATTCTTCTATACCTGAAGACTCTTCAAAAGCTAAGACAAGTTCAAATCTCTACACAGAACACAATCAGTAGTCAAAGATTCAGAAAGTCTAAGCACAACATGCTAGTGCTAATAGTTATTTTCTGCGTGTGCTTTGTTCCTTATCATCTGGTGATCCCCTATCATCATCAACTGCCTTTCGCATGACTGTTTAGCAGTTTATGTGTTCTACATCCTGAAGGAGATAACCATCCTGCTTGCAGCACTAAACGTATCCTTGGATTCACTTATTTATTTTTTGTTTTGCAGAAACAAATTTAACTTCAGAGCCCAATTTAATTTTGGGAGTTTCTATGCCTCCTGAATGAGGGCTAGATGGTGTATGTATTAATGTGCTTTGTGATGTACTTACCCTATTGTTTTGCCAGAAAACAGGTCTTGTTGCATTCATGAAAAGGGGGTATACAACAATGATAATAATGCAAGTAATTGTATAAAAGTCAGAATAAAACTAGACTTTATATGGTACAATCTTTCGCAGATCATAATGATATAAACGCATATTTTGCCACCATTTGTCAAGTAAAAGTATGTTTAATTGCTTCCATAAAAGTGTCACATGTCAGTCTGTTTCTGTTGGGTTTTTTGAGCTTGTCACATGTTCTTTTGTCTCTGTTTCCTGCCACTTGTTTGTCACCATGGTTTCCCTTGTTAGTCTAGTTTAGTTCTGCTGTGTCTAGTTAATTATCTTGTTTCTGTTTGCTATTTAAGTTCCTCTTGTGTAGTCACTCCTTGTTCCAGTCTTATGTCTGATTAGTGTTTGGTGTGCCGTTTAATGTTTCTTAAAATAAAAGCCTATCTCTTTGGAAGTCCTGGATCTCCTCATCTCTGCTGCACTACACACAACTGTGACAGAAGACTGGAACCCAATCTGCCAGAATTTCTCAAATACGATGGGCATCTTCCTTACCCCGATCTCTCCCGTGTCCCCAGCAAAAGCCCAGCTGTGTCCCGTGACCATGTCTCCTGGACTCCGCTCCGGACTTTCCAGATCCGGCCGCCCACGAGCCCTCCATTCCGGCCCTCAACGAGCCCTCCGCTCCGGCCCTCGACAAGCCCTCCACTCCGGCTCACAAGCTTTTCACTCGACCCCTCAATTTTGAAATAAATGTTTTTAAATTGAGGGGGGGCTACGTAACTGTGGGTGGGGTGCCCGACCCACCATGGCCCAGAGAGGCTCCCGACCCGCCATGGCCGCCTGAGTTGCCTGACCCACCATGGTCGCCTGACCCGCCATGGCTGCCCGAGTCGCCTGACCAGCCATGGCTGCCCACGGCTCCTTCCTGGAGGCTCCAGTCAGATCCCGATGCCCCAAGGACTTCAGGGTGCCGAGGACGCGCCTACTCGGAGGGGGGAGTAATGTCACGTCAATCTGCGCCACACACACCCGTGACAAAGTTTACAACCACTATTTTGTTTGAGTAGATTACATAGACCAACACAGCACAACCTAAATATTTTTCATGCCCAGGATTCGTGTTTACCTAATTTCTAGCGGCTCTTGTTTTGTGGTTTTACTCTGCCCTTCCTCCTGTTATGCATGGATATAAAGCTACTTTCAATAATCTAATGAGAAGTAATTTATACAATGTTCTAATCACTGTCATCATCTGCTTCCGTGTCTTGCACTTGGCTGTACATTTATGCATTTCCTATGTCCTGTGGCCATGTTGTAGTTTGTAGTTGCCCTTGTATTCTCTGGTTCTCTGTTGGTCAGTGTTTGGTGTTGAAGGTGTATGATGTTCCATGTTCTGTGTTTTTTTTAGTTTGTTTTGTTCCTGAGTCTTGTTTTGATTTTTTTTGTTATTAAATTTCTCCCTGCATTTGGATCCTGCATCTCTGTCTGCCGTCTGTTATTTCCCTGTTTTCCTGACAGAATGACCAACCCATCATGGATCCACCGGGGAGATTAACATGGTTTCATCCATAAGGGAGAGCTCAGCACAGTCTAATATCAGGTGCTTAGAGCGACCTGTCACTGTAGCATAGCCGCCCACTAATTGTTGCACCTACATTTGAAAACACTTGAAACAAAACCGTGAGAAGATGATCACATGAATTACGAACACGCAGAACAGTTCATGAGAAATATAAGGGGACACAGATCTATTTCCTTATATTTATTTCCATGCTGATTTTCATAAAACCAAAATTCAAACAATGCACTGTAGGCACTGACAAATACATATAAACAGGATGCTCTGTTGGTGGTATGCAGTTGTATGGAAATTGTTATGGTCACATAGCAAGTAAAAATGCAAAAAGATAAGTTCCAGTTAATTAAGTTTATTTATTAAGCACATTTAAAAACAGCAGTGAGGCTGATCAATGTGCTTTACAATACAACAAAATAAAAACATGGAGCAAAACATTAAAAAACTTCACAATGTATTAAAAGCCAAAGAAACTTTTTTTAATGGGTCATGACATAAGAAATAAAATTGTCCAAATTGATGTAATACATCCTGCAGGTTCTTTACCTTAAAACATCATTGTCATCGATAAAAAATAATGGCTGTGGAAAAACATCATCTTTGCGTGAGCTGCCAGAGGATCCTGATGTCAGAGACAAATGGATTTATTTGATTAATGGATTAAATGAACGTCGTAGTCACGTCAGTCCTGACTTGCATGTCTGTACCTTACATTTTACCAGCGACTGTTCTGAGAACAAGTCAAAATATACCGGCTATTCCCAAAACCTTTTGTGCAAAGATCAGGCTGTGCCAACAGTTCTGTGTGTTTGAATGCAGTGTGTATTCTTTGGGCATCTGTAGTAGTGACCATGTGATGCGAGAGGGGAGAAGTTGGGTGTGTATTAAAAATGCTGGCATCTAGGCAGCAGCTCCAAGTCTTCTTGCCTGTATTAAGATGTAACAATTTGGAAAGAAGCAGGAGGTGCAACAACATCAGAATAATTGGCCTGCCCAAGGGTGAGGAAGGTACTAACCCTGTTTTATTTTTCAAATCCTGGTTTCCCACGGCCAGATTAAAGTAAAATCCGCTTACTACATCTTGACCTGTCAACCTGGCGCACGCGAGAGACCCCATGCTATGATCCTGAAACATCCTAAATTTCAGGATAAAGTCTGCATCTTACAAGCTGTCAGAAAGCTGCTGTACAAGCAACATAGCATTTCCACCACAAAGGTTTCTCAGCTGTGATCATCAGGAAAAACAGGGATTCTGTGCAGTCAAAGCATTTCTCCACAAGAAAGGAATGGTCTTTGCCATGATCTACTTGGAGGCCGTTTGACTGATTTCTTAAACACTTTTTTTTTAATGTCTTTACTCATATTACTTGTGCAGACAGCCAGGTATACTGTATTATCTATTGACCTGTAAGAGTTACATACAATCCTTCATTTGAAAGCCACATTTTTAGCATCTGTAAAACTGCATTCTTCCTTCTTAAAAAAATATATATCTAAACTATGGCATTTGCTCTCAATGACAAATGCGGAATAGTTAGTTCCTGCATTCATGACCTAGATTATTGTTATGCTCTACTGGATGGTCCAAAAAGCAGCAGCTATAGTTCTTAGAACCAGGAAGTATAACCATATTAACCCAGTTCTGTCAACACTGCACTGGCTCAAAATCTTGATAATTACTCACAAAGCACTAAAAAGTTTAGATCCCCAGTACTTGAGCAAGCACTTAAATCATTATAGTCCTTCTATTGCAACAAAAAAAATATGCTCTTCTTAAAATTATCCCAAGTTTACCGTAGTCAGCCGGATCTGCTCCATATCCAGATCAGATAGAGGACCTGATCCTGACACTTAGGCCCAATCCCATTTCTACCCCTTACCCCAACCCTCTGTTTTAAGTGTTCACATGAAGGGTGTCTTGATTCTCTTTTGGTTGAAGGGGTATAGGGAGTCCAAATAGCTACTTAAATTAATATTTCAACAAACAAACAAAGAAAATCTTTTTCAAACGAAGAGGTATGAAAAATTTCCCTACATAGCAACATCGCTGCCAGCAAAAAAGATGACCCATAAATGTAGGTATTTTTTGGCATTAATATGGATTTTAATGACAAATAACCATTAGTTTTATGTTACATTCATATTCTTAAAAAAAATCACTAAAGTTTGCAAACATTACACCATTGACTGAATGCATGATATTCTGACAACATATTTTCATGCCCTGTGACAAGCATTTTATGTCAGAAGTAAAACTCCATTGGCAGGGAATTTGCTTATCTTTTACCACAAGTCTGGTGTCAGTGTATTGTTTTCTTGTGGTTACTGTATGTCCATGAATACAGGTGCATGTCATATAATTAGAATATCATCAAAAAGTTGATTTATTTCACTAATTCCATTCAAAAAGTGAAACTTATATTATATAGTATATTATATTCATTCATTACACACAGACTGATATATTTCAAAAGTTTATTTCTTTTAATTTTAATGATTATATCTGACAACTAAGGAAAATCCCCCACGATACTCCATAAAATGGAACCCCTCTGCACTTTTTACAAACCAGGGGCCATATTCAAAAATATTTTGACTTACCACTACGAGTTCTAAATAGCATTAAAAGTTCTTAGGTAGGAGTTTACTCTTAAAACTATTCACAAAGCTGCTGAGACCAACTTTTATTAAGGAATAGAAATAAGTCTTCCCTCAATCTGTCCTTGGGGTCAATATGACCCCAATCAAACTTTCCTTAGCAAAAAATAGTTCCCTCCATCTTAGTGGAATACTTTTTTTTGACGTTTCCTACATTATCTATTCACACACAAAACAACTGGGCTTAATTAAGTTGTTCTGAAGGGATGTAAAACAATAATTTACAAATCTGGGGTCGTATTCACAAAACATCTTAAGGCTAAAAGTAGCTCCTAACTTGACAATTTAGGATAATTTTTTTTCTAAATAATGGGTGTCTCAGTCCTAATTTTAAGGCTCCTAAATTTTTGCTTTAAGAGCATTAGCCCTAAAACTAGCTCCAAAATATGTGAAATGTTAGGAGTAGTCAAGAGGACTCCTAAATCACTAAGACCAAATCACTGAGCAATCCTAGTGATGTTGCTGCAATCCACTGCAATTTTGCACACTGATGAAACAAAGATTGAACTAGTTTGGCCTGAATGGCAAGCATCATGTCAAGAGGAAACCAGGCACCACTCATCACCTGGCCAATACCATCCCTAAAGTGAAGCATGGTGGTGGCAGCATCATGCTGTGCGGATGTTTTCAGCATCAGGAACTGGGCGACCAGTTAGGATCAAGGGGAAGATGAATGCTGCAATGTACAGAGACACCCTTGATGAAAACCTGTTCCAGAGCACTCTGGACCTCAGACTGGGGCGAAGGTTCATCTTCCAACAGGACAGGGACCCTAAGCACTAAGCCAAGATAACAGAGGAGTAGCTACAGGACAACTCTGTGAATGTCATTGAGTGGCCCAGCTAGAGTCCAGACTTGAACCAATTAAACATCTCTGGAGAGATCTGAAAATAACTGTGTACCGATGCTCCTCATCCAACCTGATGGATCTTGAGAGTTCCTGCAAAGAAGAATGGGAGAAACGGACCAAAAATAGGTGCGCCAAGCTTGTACCATCATACTCAAAAAGACTTGTGGCTGTGATTGGTGCCAAAGGTACTTCAACAAAGTACTGAGCAAAGGCTTTTTGTCTTTTTTTTTTAAATACATTTTTTGAAAGTTTTCAAACAAACTTCTTTCACAATGTCATTAGGGGGTAATTGTTTGTAGAATTGAGGAACAACATATAATTTTTATCCATATTGGAATAAGGCTGTAGCATAACAGAATGTGGAAAAAGCGAAGTGCTGTGAATACTTTCCGTATGCACTGTAAGTACTGTGAACTTATTTCTTTTGAATCAACTGAACAGAATATTTCTTGGTATAAAGTTAAACCGCAAACACTGCTCAAAAACTTAATGTGTAATAGTGCAAAGTAAAAAAATATAGCACACATACATTAACTAATATAACTAGCAAATAGACACTGCATCAGCAACTACACAGTTCCTGCCTTCTAAATAAAGCTACAGTAACAATCCAATCAATTTTGTAACTGTTAATAAACTGAAAATATAGTGCACGCAGAAATGTGCTCACTGTTTCACGCGAGAGTAAGAACGAGAACCATCACATATCCGGGACAAACAACGACAAGGAGAAATACATAAAACAGCTGTAATGTGTTCATAATTAAAATGAATTAACGGCAGTCTATATACAGTCTTGTTCAAAATAATAGCAGTACAATGTGACTAACCAGAATAATCAAGGTTTTTAGTATATTTTTTATTGCTACGTGGCAAACAAGTTACCAGTAGGTTCAGTAGATTGTCAGAAAACAAATGAGACCCAGCATTCATGATATGCACGCTCTTAAGGCTGTGCAATTGGGCAATTAGTTGAAAGGGGTGTGTTCAAAAAAATAGCAGTGTCTACCTTTGTACAAACTCAAAACTATTTTGTACAAACATTTTTTTTTCTGGGATTTAGCAATCCTGTGAATCACTAAACTAATATTTAGTTGTATGACCACAGTTTTTTAAAACTGCTTGACATCTGTGTGGCATGGAGTCAACCAACTTGTGGCACCTCTCAGCTGTTATTCCACTCCATGATTCTTTAACAACATTCCACAATTCATTCACATTTCTTGGTTTTGCTTCAGAAACAGCATTTTTGATATCACCCCACAAGTTCTCAATTGGATTAAGGTCTGGAGATTGGGCTGGCCACTCCATAACATTAATTTTGTTGGTTTGGAACCAAGACTGCCCGTTTACTAGTGTGTTTTGGGTCATTGTCTTGTTGAAACAACCATTTCAAGGGCATGTCCTCTTCAGCATAGGGCAACATGACCTCTTCAAGTATTTTAACATATGCAAACTGATCCATGATCCCTGGTATGCGATAAATAGGCCCAACACCATAGTAGGAGAAACATGCCCATATCATGATGCTTGCACCTCCATGCTTCACTGTCTTCACTGTGTACTGTGGCTTGAATTCAGAGTTTGGGGGTCGTCTCACAAACTGCCTGTGGCCCTTGGACCCAAAAAGAACAATTTTACTCTCATCAGTCCACAAAATGTTCCTCCATTTCTCTTTAGGCCAGTTGATGTGTTCTTTGGCAAATTGTAACCTCTTCTGCACATGCCTTTTTTTTAACAGAGGGACTTTGCGGGGGATTCTTGAAAATAGATTAGCTTCACACAGACGTCTTCTAACTGTCACAGTACTTACAGGTAACTCCAGACTGTCTTTGATCATCCTGGAGGTGATCATTGGCTGAGCCTTTGCCATTCTGGTTATTCTTCTATCCATTTTGATGGTTGTCTTCCGTTTTCTTCCACGTCTCTCTGGTTTTGCTCTCCATTTTAAGGCATTGGAGATCATTTTAGCTGAACAGCCTATCATTTTTTGCACCTCTTTATAGGTTTTCCCCTCTCGAATCAACTTTTTAATCAAAGTACGCTGTTCTTCTGAACAATGTCTTGAACGACCCATTTTCCTCAGCTTTCAAATGCATGTTCAACAAGTGTTGGCTTCATCCTTAAATAGGGGCCACCTGATTCACACCTGTTTCTTCACAAAATTGATGACCTCAGTGATTGAATGCCACACTGCTATTTTTTTTGAACACACCCCTTTCAACTAATTCAACTAATTGCCCAATTGCACAGCCTTAAGAGCGTGCATATCATGAATGCTGGGTCTCATTTGTTTTCTGAGAATCTACTGAACCTACTGGTAACTTGTTTGCCATGTAGCAATAAAAAAATATACGAAAAACCTTGATTATTCTGGTTAGTCACATTGTACTGCTATTATTTTGAACAAGACTGTATCTCCCTTTTATGTGGCCGCGCTACATAGATCCCCTCCCCCAGCCAGCAGCATCGGAGGAGAACGTCCGTAATAACGCTTCAGGTTTACCACATTTAATACATCAGTTCTAGGTGGGTTGCCCCAGCACACAGTGTAATTTATTGGCCTCGTTTTACTTTTTATTTCAGCTGGACCCTCCCACTTGGGCGCTAGCTTGGCAGAGAACCTATTCGATGAACTAGAGAGAGGATGAGTTTTAATCCAAACTAGGTCGCATTTTTTCTATGGTAATTATTATACCTAGCTTGTTTGGCTTGGCACATCCTCCTTCTATTCTTCACCTCCTGCACCATGATGTTTTGTCGTTCCACCAGGGAATATGCAGCTTGATCTGGCGACGGTGGCCGATGGATTAGGCGTTCCAGTGGTCCTCGAATTTGCCTGCCCATCATAAGCTCCGCAGGAGTCCTTCCTGTGGTTTCCCGTTGGGCATTGTTGATGGCATAGCGGAACTCTGGCAGCCACTGGTCCCAGGTCTGATGTTGTTGACCCACATAAGCCGCAATCATTGTCTTTATGGTCCGGTTCAATCTTTCAGTGATATTTGATTGGGGATGGTAGTTTGTGGTGAGTTTTTGAATGCAACCCCGTCTTGCACAGATCGCCCAGAAGGCTAGAAGTGAATTGGAGACCCCGATCAGACACCAGATATTTGGGCACCCCCGATCGGGTAAATATCTCCTCCCGGAGTATTTTCACTATCTTCTGGGTCTTTCCATCTCTCAATGGAAACATTTCCACCCACTTAGTGAAATAATCCACAATGACCAGGAGGTAGGTATTCTGTTTTTTTACTGCTGGGAAAGGGTCCCATTAGGTCCACCCCAAGCATGTAACTTGGTTCTGTGATCGGTGAACTTAAATCCAGACGGTTTTGTGTTGCAGGGTTTATATTTCTGGCATACCTCACAGCCTTTGACGTACTGCCACACATCCTTCCTGACGGATAGCCACCATGCCACATCTAGGATTTTCAGCAGGGTTTTCAACTGTCCCAGATGGCCACCTAGGGGATTATCATGGTAATAATGCATGAAGTCAGTGGTTAATGATTGGGGTACTACCAACTGGAACTTCTCTCCCTTAGTTCTTAAAGGAACCTTGCGGTACAACACCCCCTGGTGGTCTTCAAAGGTGATGGGCTGTTCCTTGGCAGATCGAGGGTTGAGGCCAGACTGCAGATGAGTAATAGTATTGTCCACCCTTTGAGCTTGAGCTATTTCTTCCAGAGAGTGTGGTAATGTGGTCGAATGTTGTGTAGACATGGCTAGACATGGGGCATCATCTGTAGAAAACGGCTCCTGATAGAGCGTCAGGTCCCATGTTGAGGCAGCCCTTTCTATGATGAACCTGAAAGTTGAATTGTTGCAGGCGGAGTGTCCAGCGGGTGAGTCGTGAGGAAGTTTTAGGGCAGTTGAATGCCTATGTGAGAGCTGCGTGGTCAGTGAAAACGTCAAAAGGCCATCCCTCCAGTTAATGCCTCCACTTCTCCACCGCCCACACCACTGCTAGACATTCCTTTTCAGAAGTGCTGTAATTTTTCTCTGCTCCTATTAAGGTCCGTGATGCATAAGCCACCACTTGTTCTCCTTCCTCAGAGTGTTGCATGAGTATAGCACCCAGTCCTACATCACTCGCGTCAGTGTGAACCTGGAAGGTTTTGTTGAGGTCAGGTTGTATTAAGACGGGTGCATTCTGTAGTGCTTGTTTCAAACCATCCATGCTAGCCTGACACTGTAGTCCAGTCCCACTTTACTCCTTTCTTTTTTAGATGGTTCAAAGGGGCAGATATGTCTGCGAAGTGGTGTATGAACTTATGATACCACCCCGCCAGGCCCAGAAACCTTTGCATGCTCTTGAGATCTTGTGGTGGCGGATACTCAGCAACGGCTCTGGTCTTCTCTCTGTCAATCTCCACCCCCTCTCAGAGACTATATGGCCAAGAAATTTGAGCTGACGTTTGAAGAAATGGAATTTCTTCATGTTCAACGACACATTGGCTTGGGTAAGTTTCTGGAAAACAGAGTTAAGGTCTTGAATGTGGTGCCATTGTGACTTTGAATAGATGATTATGTCGTCAAAGCAGATTTTCCCCCTCAACTCTGCTAGCACACTCTCCATCAAACGCTGGACGGTGGCCGCGGCATTTCTGAGTCCATAGGGCATAGACTTGAATTGGTATAACCCTTTGGTGGTGATAAAAGCAGTCTTCTCCTTGCTCAATTCCTCCATCTCCACCTGCCAGTACCCAGACTGCAGATCCAAGGAGGTAAACCAGGAGGCCCCTTCCAGCGATTCCAGAATGTCGTGAATCAAAGGCATTGGGTAAGTGTCCGGTACAGTCTTGCTGTTTAGCTTTCTATAGTCCACACAGAAACAATATGAACCGTCTGGTTTTTGGGACCAGAACCACCGGAGAAGACCAAGGAGAGAAGGAGGGCTCAATGATGCTGTCCCACAGCATCTGATCCACCTGCTCTTCTATGACCTGCTTCTTTAGAGGTGACAATCTATATGCCCGTGATTTGATGGGTATATCATCGGTTACCATAATCTTGTGTTGTACCACTGATATCTTACCCAGGGTGTTAGAGGTGGTGAGTGGGCAGGTGGAGATCAATTTTGCCATCTCTTCTGGATTGTCCGAGTCCAACTGCCTGATCTCTGTGTTGAGTTCGGAAAGCCGGCCAGTTGGTGGTAAGGCGTAGTATAGGTTCAGCGTTGCAGCCGTAAGAGCATGAGCTTGTTCTGCAAGGGTCGCTGCGCCTGTTGGTTTCAGTGATGGCAAGAAAGGGTAATATGTGTATCCTTTTTTGGATTTTAACCCATACCTGTGTTGTCTCACCTCCAAGACTGCTCCTGTGACCCTCAAGAAATCCAGACCCGCAATAAGAGGAAAGGCGAGGTAAGTGTTTTTCAGGATATAAGTATCCATACTACACTCGTGGTCATGCCATTGAAACCTAACCTTTTGCAGGTCTCTGGACTGGTGAATGGTTCCATCTGCCATAATAAATCTCTGAGAGCTGGAGTTAACTGATTCCACAGGTTTTCTTCCATTAAGGTATAAGTGCTTCCCGTGTCCAATACAGCACTCACTTCTTTACCATTCACCCTTACAGGCACCACAAGGAGACAGGCACTACAATGACCCCGGATTGTGTTGTGCCAGAGTTACTCCTGCCAGGTTTTTGTTGAAGGTACGTTCTCCAGATTTCTTGTAGGACTTTTCTTTGCTGCTCTGAGAGCTGACTTTTTGCCAACAGTCCTTGGCTCCCATGCAGTCCTTTTCCACCCTTGAGCCAACCTTCACCAGTTGTTCCACTGAATTCACCGTTCCTCTTAGACATCCTGCAACCCTGGGGTTGATATTGTTTAGTATACGGTTCACCAGTTCCTCCTCATATATCTCAGGCTTCCACTTCAGACAGAAAGCTCTGTAGTCGTAAGCGAAGTCCCTCAGGCGTTGTTGTGGCTGCTGAACCAGAGTCCTCAGTTTTTCCTCCACTTCAGAGAGGTAATCATCAGCGAGGAAAGCAGCCATGAATGCCTTTTTGAAGGATTTCCAATCTGTTATCTTTGACTCCTCTGCCTTCCACCAGCTCAGAGCTGGTCCCTTCAAGACTGTTCTTAAGGTTCCAATGAGCTCGACACCAGGAAGCGGCCTGATCTCTAGGAAGTTCTCACATTGTTCAAGGAAGTTAAGCACCTCCGCTGTCTCACAGGAGTCACCAAAGGACGGGAACTCAAGGCGGATGGGAGGTCGAGCGTAGAATGGGGATGTACAGCCCCTACTGCAGAGGTAAACACATTAGGAGTTTTAGAATGCACAGTAGGTTGAATGTTATATGTATCATTGACCGTGGGAATTCGTTGCCTAAACAGAGGAGCTGGGGTTGGGGGACCGCAGCCACCCGAGAGGCCTCAGGGGTTGCAGGCCTCAGCAACCTGGAAAGCGTGGGAGTGCTAGTTAGTCTCAACTTCCTCATTTGACTTTCCCATTTATGGTCTCGCCTGAGAAAACAGTTTGTGACTGCTTTCTCTAATTTTTCTAGCGACTTTAAAAAATAGTCCTCCAAACCTGCCAAGCTAGAATCCACGGCCTCCCTGAAACTGGTTTCTCGGTTCAATGTACTGTCCATTGACTGTTTAAAATCATTTTCTAAGGTGTGTACCTTTTGATTCAAGCCAATAAATCCACTTTACATTGTGCCAGATCTGTGTGTATTGACAGCGACTATTTTTCTAGCGACTTTAAAAAATAGTCCTCCAAACCTGCCAAGCTAGAATCCACAGCCTCCCTGAAACTGGTTTCTCGGTTCAATGTATTGTCCATTGACTGTTTAAAATCATTTTCTAAGGTGTGAACCTTTTGATTCAGAGTCAATAAATCCACTTTACATTGTGCCAGATCTGTGTGTATTGATTGTACTACATCAGCATTCCTCATATGACCCTCATCATCATCATCATCATCATCATCATCATCATCATCATCAGACTGTTCAGAGTCAGAAATGTACATTGAATTAATCATAGAAGTTATTTCTGCAGCTGGATTACGCCGGGTCACAAACGGGCCTGCAGTAAAATCTGTATCATTTTGTTCTGCATCATTTTGAACATTAACTGGCGTCACTGGGTTATCAGTATTCTCTACCTGAACTTGAACAACTGCATCACTATTTGTCTCATCCATAATTCCAGTTGAAAAAACAAAAACAAAAAAATAAAAAAAATTTGAACGGGAAAATCCCCGTATGGGCCACCAATATGTAACACTCAGCCTGATAAAGGCAGTTTACACAAATATCACAGTTCTTTAACCCCTTTTTAAAAGGTGCTCAAATAAACTTATCACAACAACCACTTAGATATTAAACCAAAGTGTACAGAAACCCCACACCCAATATAACAAAAATATATATACAATATTAACAAAGGTAAGAAAAAAAGTATAGAAAATTCAGTTCAAGTCCCGTGTGTGTGTGCGTGTGTGTGTGTGTGAGTGTGTGTGTGTGTGTGGAATCGCTCTTACCGGTACAGTTTATAGTCTGGGTAGTTCTCCGATGAAGAAAAGAGTTATCCTGTGTTGGATCCCCAAAAAGAAATAGTCCACTCTTATTTCCTATTATTTTTCCTATAAATATGACAAAGAAGCAGAAAAATATAGTTGCAGTAAAATAAGATATTTTAATAAGTAAAAGAAACGATTTATAATGATTTGTGACATACACACAATCTCTCTCTCTCTCTATGCTGGGAAGTTTGGGGTGTGCGTGAGGTGAGGGTGTTCATGGGGAGCGCATGCTTTTTTCTGTTACTAAGTGAGTTGTTTTGTATTCGTACTTTTATTTTCAATAGCTTTGTTGAAAACGTTTTTTGTGGCATCGAGATGGCATCTCCTCCTGCGGCCGCAGGAGGCGGCGTCACGTGTCGCTCAGTCATGGCATCAGGTGTGTGCCTGCGCAAGGCGTGACTATGGAAGATGTGTTACAGGCGGTTGGAGAACAAGTCGGCTATGTAAAGCATTTCTTCGGCCTTAAGAATGAATAAGGCGGTAGTGGTGTTTGTAAAGGAGGAGGAACTGGCTAACCGGTTGATATGCAATGGAATTGTAGTAGGTGGAAAAGTTGTTATCGTTTCACCACTGGTTTCCCCAACCATGTCTAATGTCCCACATTTTGGGCTGGGATAAACGATTATTTTTTAAACGATTAATCTAGCGATTATTTTTCGGTGCATCGATTAATCTAACGATTAATTTTTCCTGTCCGATTCGGTTACGATTCGATTCGATTATCGATTATCTCCCCATTAATTGCCTAATAGCAATTTACACATGTTGATTTAATTATCTGAATGGAAAAAACTAATTCCTTAACATTGCAATCTATGTTTATTGCTTTTAAAAATCCAAAGTAAAAGACTATACAAGAACAATGCATTCAAAAAAATCATAACAAAGTGCACACACACACACACACACACACACACACACACACACACACACACACAAATAAATAGCTAAGTATAAACCAACAACAAAAACACAATATACGATTTTTCTTTGTATGCAACTCAGCCTACAGGCTATGCCCATCGATTAAATATCAACAAGTTGGTTAATCAAATCCGGGGACACTGAAGCATGCCGTGAGCGTTTCGGTTGCGTGGCGTGTCCGTTTTTGTTTCGGCTCCCACATAAACAGGTTAGAGTTTGCACACTGCCTGTGCCGTCAATATCATAGATATGTGGTCAATAGGCTACTGCCGACGTTGTCTTTGCTGTATCAGTAGGCTATTTATGTTTAACATTAAGTATAGGGCTTCCCTCCGCATCAATAGCAGCAACAGTGCCACGTCAGACACGCTTCTAGTTTGCAGAGGCAGAGAAAACGCCACACAGCCCCGTGGATGACACGTAACAGAAACGCCAAGCGCATCCGCGGCATGACAGTAGAGTGCCTTACGGGCGTCAATATTCCGTTTAAAACCTGAATAGTCCTGGGATGAAGCTGTGCTCACTTAGAGGATGGATACCCTCGGTCACATCAGCGCGATTAGACAGTGAACATTTTAAATTTAAAACAGCTTATTATGTAGGTATCCAATGTGCCCGATGCTTTCACTTGATGCAAACGTTTGTTATTGTGATTAAAATACATAAAATATTACCAAAACATCTGTCTTCCTGTGTGCAGAAATTTGTTTATGTAGCCGTGACAACAAAACGCGTGCATGCGCGCCTGTGTTCAGAGCGCTTGCTCCGTGCGCGCCGCGTGGCAACCCGCAAGCCTTGCACTTCTGAAAGTCTGAGGAGCCACTCCGTGTTGCTACCATAGATATTCATAATAAATAATATACTTAATTACATAATATACTTTATTATGTATATCTATGGTTGCTACTACTCTCCGGCGCCATCATCTTTATTTTGAGTCTGACGAATCGACGCGCATATTTTGCGTCTACGTATTTTTTGCGTCGACGTCATCGATGAAATCGACGCGTTGTCCCAGCCCTACCCACATTTCATTCATAACGATGAGATCGAAAGAGCGTTGTTGAGATATGGAAAGTTTGCAAGTGAAATTAGAACCTGAGTTGCAGAAATGTAGCTTTGAAGCATGTAATGTCTTTCAGGAGGCAAGTGTTTATGTTTTTGAATCAGCCAGAGTTGGATGTATCGTTTAGAGTTGGCCGCAAAGGAAAGACGTATGTGGTTTACGCTAATACTGGTAGCATGAAGTGCTTTGAGCGTGGAGATTTCGGCCATAAGAGGATGGCGTGCCCAAATAAGGCCCAAGACAGGGAGGAGATGGCAAATGTACATAGTGCTGCTGAGGAAGTCCAGGATAACAATCAGGATGTCAAGGATAATAACAATGGAACTAATTCTGAGGAAGTACTAATTCAGAATACAGAGGAAAGGAATGTTAATAATGTTGAATTGATTGACAGTGTCATTAATGATCAGAAAGATGAAGGTGTCAATGAAAATTAAGATTTCTAGTGGGCAAAATGATGCAGGCCTATCTGAAATTGGGGAAAGTAGTGTAAGGGCCGATGATGTAAATACAGGAAAAGATGATGATGATTCTGAGGTATCTAACTGTGCTGAATTGTGTTCTGAATCTGAGATGAGAGATGATAATACATTCTCTGAAATTTCAGATTTTGTTTTAATTAATTTACAGCCCACAGATTCACACTTACCCTTTAACTACATGCAATAACAAGCACCACTTACCCTGTGACTACACAAATAATTATTCAAATATATATAAATCAATAAATACTAACTTCCTAAATAAATTTGTTATTTTCCTGATAGTAGCCGCTTTATTTCCCAAATATTACATATTGTTCCCTTATACCGACATGTACTTACTTTATTGCTGTAAATTATGTTTAATTACACAGTGCTTTCAAGGCTGTAATCTAATCGGCTTTCCTGTAGCTCAACCAGTAGAGCGTGGCGCTAGCAATGCCAAGGTCATGGGTTCGATTCCTAGGGAAAGCAAGAACTGACAATAATGTAAAAATGTGTACCTTGAATGCAATGTAAGTCGCTTTGGATAAAAGCGTCTGCTAAATGCATAAATGTAAATGTAAATCTAAAGCATTACCCAAAAAAAAAAGGATCTGGAAATGCGGATGCCGCAGTGAGCTATAATGCATGTTCTTTTTGTTTATTAGAGGTGGAATTCAAATCAAATACTGCCAAACTGACTATACTACTTCTCGATAGGATGTCTACTTCATAAAATGTATAAAAATGATGGAAATATATGGTTCAGATCACTCAAACCATATGGAAATGGAGGCACCCTTATTTGGTCAGTAATGGAGCTTGGATGTCATATAGAGGAAATGTTTGGTATTGCGCCCAAACAATCAGCCGACTTCAGATAACCATAACTTGTGTTTCAGACAACCCTTACGCAAAAGAAGTAGGTATACTTCAAGTTAATTTTAAATATATTTTTAACTATACTTAGTATTCTTAGTATACTTGTATCAATGTGTTACAGGTAAACTTTAAGTGCTCAACTAGGTTTCTCATTTGTACTGCATCTGTACTAGTAATTTACTATTTTAATACAAGTAGTATTTATTTTATTTTTTTAAATTTAGTTTATGAAAGTACACTTGTATTCTCAGTAAACTACTATTTTGGTAGTTTATACGGCAAGTATACTTGTACGTTTTCTTCAAGTGAACGTATTACACAGCTCTGTGGAATAATTTATTCAGATTGGTCAATTGCGCATTCCAGCGGTATGTTATTCCCAGATAACAACTGCTAAAGTGAATAACAACGCTCATCTGGGTACTACGAGTCATCTTAACCAGTACTACTTATTCATAGATGCCACCTACGTCACTACCAAATAGAACGTCGCCATATTTATTCGACTGATCTCGCCCTTTCCATTTGAATGAGACAGAGAGACAGAGATACCTGGAGAAAAATTCTATTTTAGGCTCCGATCCTTATTTGTTACCCCCAGTTTTCTTTTGTCCATTATTATCTGCCCCAGACTTTCCCTAATTGGCCTTCCATGATCTTGTACATAACCCCTCCCCATACAGTGGGGATCGCTTGAAGGCCAATGATTTATATTTAATCATGGGAAATGTAGGTATTATGAAAAAAATGTAAATGTATGACTTTGGTGGTAGTTTGCTCTGACTAGGTAGCGAGTTGTTAGCCAGCTAACATAAGTGGCTAACAGCTGGTAGCTTGCCAGCTGTTAGCCATGGTTAGCAGTCATGGATAGTGTTCTTTAATGTCAGATGTGTTGGTTTTAGGGCTACCCCTTCATGCTACCCCAAATGGTTTTAGGGAATTTGGTGTGCATTTGTAATTGTATTCAGAATGAAATCCTACAAGGACTTCTTAAAAGAACCATATGCAACTAAAATGACATCAATTAATTTTGTAATACAGTAGTAAATGTTTCTTTTGTGAATTCTTCATTGACACAATTATTCAACCCCGTAAAGACTACCTCTCTGAAGAACAGAGGCTCATTGAAGTGTTTTCAATCAGGTATTGAAAACACCTGTGGATGTTCAACCCGATCACACATACTAAATGCGTATAAATAGTACGAGTGTGCAATGTCGTGGAATGTATACGCCAAAACTCATTTTGGCGTGCATATGATACGCTGCTTTTCGCGTGCATATGATACGCACTTTATGGCGTATATATGACACGCGCTTGGGTAGGTTTAGGGTGGTGGGGCGTATATATGACACGCGCTTGGGTAGGTTTAGGGTGGTGGGGTGGGGGGTTCGTATGTATAATACGCCATAAAATGCGTCTCATATGCACGAGAAAAACAGCGTGCCATAGACACGCCAAAATGAGTTTTGGCGTATTCATTCCACAACATTGCACACCCGTACTATTTATACGCATTTTTGTGAGAATACCCTGGGATGTCAGGGAGCAGCAATAAAGCCTAATAAGCACCAATTAGGCAGCTTTAAAATGACTTTGATACTCAGCTCCTAGACATTTACTGGTGTAGTTACAAACATGGTGAAGTCAAGAGAATGGTCTAGGAAGACAAGAGAAGAGGTGATCACTCTTCACAGGAAGGGCAATGGCTATAAGAAGATTGCAAAGATGTTAAACATACCAAGAGACACCATAGGAAGCATCATTCGAAAATTCAAGGCAAAGGGCACTGTTGAAACACTACCTGGTTGTGGCAGAAAGAAGAAGCTGACTTCGACTGCTGTGCACTACCTGAAGCGTAGAGTGGAGAAAAGTCCCTGTGTGACTGCTGAGGAACTGAGAAAAGATTTGTCAGATGTGGCTACTGAAGTTTCTGCTCAGACAATACGCGCACCCTGCGTAATGAAGGCCTTCATGCCAGAACTCCCAGGCGCACCCCTTGCTGTCTCCAAAGCATAAGAAGAGTCGACTGCAGTATGCCAGAAGTCATGTACACAAACCACAGAAGTTTTGGGATAGTGTTCTGTGGACTGATGAAACAAAACTAGAACTGTTTGGGCCCATGGATCAACGCTATGTTTGGAGGAGGAAGAACACGGTCTATGAAGAAAAGAAGACCTTGCCTACTGTGAAGAATGGCGGCGGGGGGGGGGGGGGGGGGGGGTGTCAATCATGCTTTGGGGCTGTTTTGCTTCTGCAGGAACTGGGAAGCTTCAGCGTGTGCAAGGTACCATGAATTCTCTTCAGTACCAGGAGATATTGGATGACAATGTGATGCAGTCCGTCACAAACCTGAGGCTTGGGTGAAATTGGCCCTTTCAACAGGACAATGATCCCAAGCATACCTCCAAGTCCACTAGAGCATGGTTGCAGATTAAAGGCTGGAACATTTTGAAGTGGCCATCGTAGTCACCAGACTTAAATCCGATTGAGAACCTCTGGTGGGACTTAAAGAAAGCAGTTGCAGTGCGCAAGCCTAAGAATGTGACTGAACTGGAGGCTTTTGCCCATGATGAATGGGCGAATATATCTGTAGATCGCTGCAAGGCACTTGTGTCAAGCTGTGCATCACGTTTAAAAGCTGTTATAACTGTAAAAGGATGTTGTACTAAGTACTAAGATTGAATGTCACTTGGGGGTTGAATAAAACGGATAATGATGTAAGACATTTGTGGTTATTTCATTATAAATCTTATGTTATATTTGTCTGACCTACACGTGCCTCTTTGATTTAATTGTAAGCAGGATGACTGAATGATCAAAATCAATGTCAAACCGACCAAAACAATCAATGTCAGTTGGGGTTGTATAATTTTGAACACAACTGTATGTATGAAATTTATGAAAGTATGAAATAATATTTATTTTTTAATAGTTTGTTCTTCACTTAACAGGTCCATCATTCACAGGCTCTTAATACGAAGCCAACATGGCCATGGGTAGTGGTGGAGGAGGCAAGGACTGTCGTCATGGCACACTGCACTTGTATGGCAGGACTGGGAGAGGTGTGCTCCCATGCCGCAGCACTAATGTTCTCACTCCTAGCTGCTGTTGAGCACAGTGAAGGACAGCCATGCACAGATAAAGCATGTGCATGGGAAGAGCCCAGGCAAAAACTTGTGAAATATGATGAACTATCAAACATCTTTCAAAATAAGGAGAAAGACAAAAAACAAGACAAACACCATTACTTGAAATCCACTGATGAGCTCAAGCTGTTTTTTAAAAAGTCTTTTTGCTTTTCAACAGCAGCAACCAGGTATACAGTTTAGAAAGACATAGTAACCATTACTTTTTCTTGCAATTGCATCATGAATACGCTCCAGGAATTATATTTTATGTAACCGTGACATAGTATTTGGGACAATGAAGGCCTTTTACATAAAGTTTGAAATATCATTGCTGACATTACATGTTTTCATCAGATGGGGTCTGCAAAATGAAGACACTGCCAGGGAGTCATACCTGAAGGCCATGAGAGATATCCATGTGAACTTCAGCATTACAGCATTAGGGTTCAGGTTCATTATCAACACAGACCTAACATGGCTAAGAGCATCGCCAGATGGTGTGGTGACCTGTGACTGACAAATGGACAATGCATTTGTCATACATCCACAAATGGACAATAAACAAAATGATTAATAATTGCTATACAAGTAGTTCATTGTAGTTCAGAGGCCACACAAATACTAAGGAGATCTGCACCAGGCTGGGAAGACTGAATCTAAGCAGCTTGGTGAAGAAATCAACTATGGGGGCAATTATTAGAAAATGGAAGACATGCAAGACTACTGATAATCTGCCTTGATCTGGGGTCCACGCAAGATCTCACCCCGTGGGGTCAAAATGATCATAAGAACGGAGACCAAAAATTCCAGAACCACACAAGGGAACCTAGTGAATGACCTGCAGAGAGCTGCGACAAAGTAACAAAGGCTACCATCAGTAACACAATACACCGCCAGGGACGCCAGGGAAATCCTAGAGTGCCAGATGTGTCCCCCTGCTTAAGCCAGTACATGTCCGGGCCACTCTGAAGTTTGCTAGAGAACATTTGGATGATCCAGAAGAGGATTGGAAGAATGTCATATGGTCAGATGAAACCAAAATATTACTTTTTGGTAAAAACGTAACTTTTCGTGCTTGGAAGAGAAATAATGCTATGTTGTGCCATACCTACTGTAAAGCATG
This sequence comes from Pseudorasbora parva, assembly GCF_024679245.1. Classification (NCBI taxonomy): domain Eukaryota; kingdom Metazoa; phylum Chordata; class Actinopteri; order Cypriniformes; family Gobionidae; genus Pseudorasbora; species Pseudorasbora parva. The sequence goes on from NC_090179.1 coordinate 13,510,396, forward strand.
GGCGTGGAAACATCATGCTTTGGGGCTGTTTTTCTGCGACAGGACCAGGACGACTGTGTAAACGATCCATGTAAAGAAAATAATGAATGGGGCCATGTATCGTGAGATTTTGTGTAAAAACACTTTTCATCAGCAAGGGCATTGAAAATGAAACGTGGCTGGGTCTTTCAGCATGACAATGATCCCAAACAAACAAAGGAGTGGCTACGTAAGAAGCATTTCAAGGTCCTGGGGTGGCCTAGCTAGTCTCCAGATCTTTACCCCATAGAAAATCTTTGGAGGGAGTTGAAAATCTGAGTTGCCCAGCGACAGCCCCAAAACATCACTGCTCCAGAGATCTGCATGGAGGAATGGGCCAAACTACTAGCAACAGTGTGTAAAAACCTTGTGGTGACTCACAGAAAACTTTTGACCTCTGCCATTGCCAACCAAGGGTATACAACAAAGTACTGAGATGAACTTTTGTTATTGAACAAATACTTATTTCCCACCATATTTCGCAAAAACATTTTTTTTTTTAAAATCAGACCATTTAATTTTCTGGACATTTTTCTCATTCTTCTCTCATAGCTTAAGCATACCTATGATGAAAATTACAGGCCTCTCTCTTCTTTTTAAGTGGGAGAACTTGCACAATTGGTGGCTGACTAAATACTTTTTTGCCCACTGTATATACAGTAAAACATACAAGGAAAGCAATTTTACCACCTCTCTACTCTGTAGGGACTACAGGTGGGCAAATGTTACAAAGAGCACAGCAAATTGTTTCCATTTTGTCAATGGAGGGGTGTCCTTGCTCGCCGGCTTGGCAGAGGGACAGAGGGATGGTGGTCTGAAGAATAGTGTACTTATTCCTCACCAGGCCAATGACTCGCTCCACGTGGATCCTGATGGCTGCCAGTCCCCTTGTTGCCTCTAGCTCCAGTGGATGCATCTGTTGCTCTCCTTTGGTAAACACTGGTATTTTAAATTGAGCACAATACAGACCCACTGTTTCTTTCACATTGAAGCATCTAGCAGCTAGAATGACATCTCCTGGTGACAATTTATCAAGTAAGGCACAATTTTCCGTTATGTGCTTGTCACGTGCGCAACCACTCCTTCCTTTTGACACCTTAATATAACACCTTGTAGTGTTATTGAGATAAGGTATTTTGCAGTGTTGTGGTGCTTGTACTGTGAGTATGTCTGTGCATGGCATCTCAGGTTGCTTGGCTTTCTATAAATATTTCAAAACAATCAATAATGGAGGTGCAGTTCTAAAAGTTGATACACATTGGGAGACTATTTTAATTTTTTTCTTTTGGTGGCCATAAGATTAGATCTGATAGTCTAAAATACATTAAGGGGGGGGGGGGGGGGGTGAAACACTCAGTTTCAGTCAATCTCATGTCAATCTTGAGTACCTATAGAGTAGTATTGCATCATTCATATCTCCGAAAAGTCTTTAGTTTTATTATATTTATAAAAGAAATATGGGCTGTACAGAGTCTTTCCGGGAAAAAAACGAGCGCCTGGAGGCGTATCGTGTGGGCGGAGCTAAAGAATGACGAGCACACCCAAAGCGGTGACGTCCTCAAGCGTGGAGAAACCCATGGCTATCGATCTCAGCTAATAGATATATAATCCAGAATCATTCGGAGGCTGAAATAAATTGAACAGGAGAAACAGCAACAGCAGGACGTCTGTCTCTGTGGTATGTACTGTATTTAGTGGCCTGTCAACATTTGTGTGTCTTTACTCGCAGTTTATGAGGACATGATTCGGTTTATGGACTATTGTAAGCGACTTAACCTTAGCAGTAGCAAGCAAAACGGTTTTGCACGTCAGACTAGTTTAACGTTATACATAGAACAGCAATGGAGTCCGTTAGCACGTGTGAATGACGAAGCACGCGATCGTGTCGTTTACTGATGTTTACTCACGCGACGATAGCCAACAGCACAGACATTTGAAGCAGTTTTACTCACCGGCTGCTTCCAAAGCAGGACCGAACCTTTATCGCTGGGACCACTCCTTCAAAAACACACTTCTTTGGTATGATTTGGTGAAATCATGACAGCAGTGACTGTGGAAATCCACTTTGCGACGCGACTGAAGCGATGTTGTGAAGCTTCCCGTCATTTCTGCATTCAAATCGGTTCAAATGCAGCGCTGCCTTCCCGGAATGCTGTGCTGAAGTGTTGAAGTCGCTTGATGTCACCCATAGGAATAAAGTGGAGCGCGGTGCGTGGTGTTTATGGGCGTGCATTTCCTCTCTCGCTCTTGTCACACATGCGCGCGCGCACCCTACCGGGAGAAGAGCCCGTACGGCCCATACAAGGACATTCCGCTCTATTAACGTCAAGCCGACCCATACTCGAAAAAAACTCTCCGAAACTTGTGAGAAACCGGAAGGAGTATTGTTGACACAGAATTACTCCATCAAACGTCCAACATTAGTTTTTGAAACTTTGTCTATGTTTAGGAAGGGAATCCAAGTCTTTAACAGTGTAAAAAGCTCAGTATGCATGAAACAGCATTTCACCCCCCTTTAAGTATTCTAAAATAGTCAAAAATATAGTAAGTGCTATTGAATGAACACTCTGATGACAGTTGACTTAGATATTCCAAAAAGGTAAGCAAAAAAGTAAAGTGGCACATTAAGCCTCACTCTCATTAATGTTAGGATCAAATATTGCATGGTGTGATTGCTTGTCCAACTTTAAGTAATTCCAATAGAAAATTAAACAAAACAATATATTTGGCGAAGGACGGAAGACCTGTGAGTTCCAGCACCATGGTGTGATTATCCCTGAATGCCTCCTCATTCATGGACCGCTCCCTGCCCTTTAAGGGTTAGTTCACCCAAAAATGAAAACTCTGTCAATAAATACTTACCCTAATGTTGTTCAACATCCGCAGGACCTCCGTTCATTTTCGGAACACAGTTTAAGATATTTTATATTTAGACCGAGAGCTTTCTTTTTCGCTATTGAATGTATGCACAGTATACTGTTCCTTTAGCCTGGATGCCAGCCGAACTCAGCCTCCTCCCACAACATTTGAGCTGGGGTGGTTCGGTCTGGACTCGATCCACAGAGGAGTGATTATGCCTGAACAGAAACTGTTTAGACCAATGAAATCATCAGGGCGGGCTTTAGACGATAATGGACAGATGATAAACAGTAACATAATTACCAGGCGCTTGGATTATATTTGTTCAAATCCTAAATGGAGAGCTTGTTCGTATATGCATCCACCTTCACTATTTCTCTCTGAAATGATGATCATGTTGGTAAGTACTCTGTGTATCCTCTGTTTTTTTTTACAACACCGGCAACGATCTTTATTCCAGAGCCGTATCTATGGCTCTGGTTTATTCCTGCGTCCATGCAGATAGGGTTGCCAAGTTTCGGATCGGATGATTCGGATCGCCAATGTCACATGATTTCGGCAGTTTGACACGTGATCCTAATGTAATGTAATCAATACGCCGTTTCATAACCGTTTGAATCTTTGTTTGCGTATTGAAAACAAACACGGAAGACAATGGATGCAGTCTTTATAATCTAGCTATCTTTTTAATGAACTTCCTGTACACTTACAAAAAGTTCTCATTGCTTCGGTTTTCATGTAGGGACCCTCATTATGCTACAGTTGAAATGTATATAAATTACATTTTCTTTAGAGTTTAATAAGACGGTATGTAAAACAATGTAAAAAAAAAAAGTGTATTTCAAAGGCTACTCAATCAAAAGAACAGGGGGACTATTCAGTCATTATTAACAGAATGACTGAGGGACAGAAACGTTAGGCTAGGGGCCCTGTTCTTCGTACCTCGCTTAATACATCAGAGATGATTTGACAGATCCCAGATCTTTTAATCGTGATAACTGATCTCTGGCTAATTTGGTTCTTTAAACAAATTTGCAGATTGGATTAATATATCTGGATTAAGTTATCTGAGATCACTGCTTGTGCCTGTGTTCCCTGAAAAGGACAGAGTAGTCGATACTCGAAACCACGATCAGCAATGCAGCGATTGGCTGGCGTCAAGACAACGTAATGACATCATATAATAAAAAAAAAAAAAAAAAACTTTTTATAAGGATTTTTATAAGGAAACAGACAAACGACCAAACCAACACAAAAGTTAGATAAATTAAATGTGCACTGTTTTGATGAACAGGATTCCCAATGATATTCACAATTTTATAATATTTGTACACACTTCAAATTTATTTCAATGTCGTAATTTCATTTTTAATTCAATTTGAAGCAGATTTGTTATGTGACAGTATTAAAGTTTCTTAACGGTCAAGATCAAATTATCTGCTTCTCTTGAGCTGCATCAAGCCACTCCCATAATGTCCGTCATCACTCACATTAATGCACGACGGAGAATAACTGCACAATGAGTGTAAACTATACTAGTTACTATAACGTAATTATTCCATCACAATTCACAAATAAATCTCTCAATCTCTCACTGTGTCTACAGTATTACACGCACATTTTACACACATTTTTTATATTCTTTTAAAATAAACTTTTATATTTATTATTATTTAAAATTATTATTACCCCTGGTTCAGTAATGAAGACTTGTAATAAAGTAGCAGTGGCTGGGACAGATTTTAAGTATCACCTCAAGATGCAATCTAATCCTGTTTACATGAAATAAGCTCCTGAGCAGGTTTAAGCTGACGGACCTGTTGCTATGACAGCAAGTCCAGGATGCGCTTCGAAGAATCAAACAATCCGAGATCAAACCAAATCATCAACAATCAAATCCAGCTAACTGAGTTAGCCATGTACGAAGAACAGGCCCCTGGCAGAAGGTCAAAACCACAGTAGCAGACTGATCAGTAAACAAACACAAGGGGAATCAAAAAGGCAGAGATGAGTAAGCAGGCAGAAGGTCCAAACACAGTTATCAGTAGTGATGTTACCCCTGATACTGAGGCTTCGAAGTGTGTCGAGAACGTCAGGCACCTCTCATCGGAGCTCCGTATCGAGGCTTGTATTGTTTTAGTGACGTGACGTCACTGACGATGTTCGAAGCCTCGTTTGAGTGCAGCGCTTCGAGAAAGGGTTCACTTTTGGAGGGATGCTTCGACTATAGGATGTGTCAAACTACACAAGCACTACCACTACCCTCTCTCAAGTCCACCCAATCTAAAGAACTCCATTTCCCTCTGTTAAACAAAAGTACTCCCCAGTTACAAAATTATGAAACAATAAGCATATACATGTGTGTATATATATATGGGTGGGTGGGTAATTTATTTTTTACTACCGTTTAACGTTTGACGCCATATTTACATTAAATACAAATATACTGCCGTTTACTAAACGACTGTTTGGAGCAGACAAAATTACGGAAATCACCAAGTTTTTAACTGTGACTATAGTGTAGCGGTAAAATGCATGACAAAGTTCTGACGCAAATCAATCAGGGGTTCTAATCCCCCTTTATCCACACTTGTTCTACTCCCTTTTCACATCACATATCATATCAGAAAGGCATTTATTTTTTATAAAAATGGAGAAAATATTAGAAAAGTGGAAATAAAGCATCTAACGTGTTTAATAATAAGTGTTTTTTTTTTTTGGTTAGGGGTAGCTAGACAGACATGTACTGAATTAGAGACGATAAAAGTGAATGGTCCAACATCATTGGTCATAAAAAGTGGTGGGTCTTGTCTACAGGGAGTGCAGAATTATTAGGTAAGTTGTATTTTTGAGGATTAATTTTATTATTGAACAACAACCATGTTCTCAATGAACACAAAAAACTCATTAATATCAAAGCTGAATATTTTTGGAAGTTTTTAGTTTTAGCTATTTTAGGGGGATATCTGTGTGTGCAGGTGACTATTACTGTGCATAATTATTAGGCAACTTAACAAAAAACAAATTTATACCCATTTCCATTATTTATTTTTACCCGTGAAACCAATAACATCTCAACATTCACAAATATACATTTCTGACATTCAAAAACCAAACAAAAACAAATCAGTGACCAATATAGCCACCTTTCTTTGCAAGGACACTCAAAAGCCTGCCATCCATGGATTCTGTCATTGTTTTGATCTGTTCACCATCAACATTGCGTGCAGCAGCAACCACAGCCTCCCAGACACTGTTCAGAGAGGTGCACTTGTGGCAATTATAAATGAATGCTCGCAGAGGGGTTCAATACCTTTCTACAGGACGTCAGACCTGGATATAAATAGACTCCGAAATAAAGATTTACATAAACACCAACTACGCCACCCCGAGTGATCTCATTCCCGGGGAACAATCCTTAATAATTGAGCAAAGCTCACACGTTCGTTACGGCTGAGTCAGGTATCAGACATGGGTTGAGTACAAAAAGATAACTTTATTTAAAACCCATTAAACTATTTCAACACACAAACACTAATCAAAAAGAACAAAATACCACTTCAGAATTGGAGACGGACACTCCCAAGCAGGATGAACACAGCGATCACACGTGCACACTCACACCACAGCACACCTCACTGTGAACATGGCACTCAGGAAGGAAACCCACCACCGTAACACAGGAAGATGCTGGTCATCTGCAGCAGCTAGAAAAGATCATTTGAACCACACACACACACACACACACAATAAACCACTTGAAAATCAGATTAATAAACAGATATGCATATAAACAACATAAACATATAAAGCAATATAATTTAATTGCAACCAAAGTAAACACAAAGACAACACCAAAACGACTGGTGACAGTTAAATGGCTGTTTATTGCAAGCCATTCATGGCTTTGAGTCACTTTTGTTACTCACGAGTGTTGAGTTTCACTAAAAGTCGAAGCACCACGTCACAGGCCCAGAACGGCGGTTCAGCTGATCCTGTACCACTGAAAATGCTACAGACATGCACAAGTAAAAAGAATGAAACGCTATGGTGCAGCGAACCCCTCAAACTGCAACAGACGAGCGGATACGCCGATTTAATCCAGCAGTGGATCGCGCACTCGCACCCCTCATGTCCCAAGAGCAATGGAAGTCAGTATAAAAGTTCCGATGATGTAAAGCAGAGCAGAAACGCAGAATTCAACGACCGTTTGGATAAGACCAAAAGCCCACTGCAACGTCCTTTGCACGTTGACCTAAACCTGTTGTTTAAGACAGCATCAGACAGGTTTAACGAACAAGCCCCCAACATTGATACAGTTAACCCAAAACCCAAGCCTACCTGTTATTTGGCGACTCATATGACACAGAAAATGCGGGTTACACGGGTTTCCATAGAAACGGCTGTTGCCGAAGGCATCCCGAAAAGCTCCTCAGTCCACCCTTTAACGAAATAAAACCCTGAAACCCTGTATGCTGGCCAAACAAAACAGATCACAATGCAATCTCGGACAGCAGATCCTACCTCTCAGACATTCACACACGCCCCGCCGGAAGTACGGTGGCTCGCTCACAAGCGTGGAGGAAGATGCACACACATAGCGTCATTGTGACCACTCTTATATGCTACCAAATAAGGAGACTCCTCCTACCAACAACGTGCATACTGCTACACACTGTTTTCCCTCCTTGTAAATCGCACATTTGATGATGGACCACAGGTTCTCAATGGGGTTCAGATCAGGTGAACAAGGAGGCCATATCATTAGATTTTCTTCTTTTATACCCTTTCTTGCCAGCCATGCTGTGGAGTACTTGGACGTGTGTGATGGAGCATTGTCCTGCATGAAAATCATGTTTTTCTTGAAGGATGCAGACTTCTTCCTGTACCACTGCTTGAAGAAGGTGTCTTCCAGAAACTGGCAGTAGGACTGGGAGTTGAGCTTGACTCCATCCTCAACCCGAAAAGGCCCCACAAGCTCATCTTTGATGATACCAGCCCAAACCAGTACTCCACCTCCACCTTGCTGGCGTCTGAGTCGGACTGAAGCTCTCTGCCCTTTACCAATCCAGCCACGGGCCCATCCAGACTCACTCTCATTTCATCAGTCAATTAAACCTTAGAAAAATCAGTCTTGAGATATTTCTTGGCCCAGTCTTGACGTTTCAGCTTGTGTGTCTTGTTCAGTGGTGGTCGACTTTCTGCCTCTTACCTTGGCCATGTCTCTGAGTATTGCACACCTTGTGCTTTTGGGCACTCCAGTGATGTTGCAGCTCTGAAATATGGCCAAACTGGTGGCAAGTGGCATCTTGGCAGCTGCACACTTGACTTTTCTCAGTTTACGGGCAGTTCCCAGTTATTTTGCGCCTTGGTTTTTCCACACGCTTCTTGCGACCCTGTTGACTATTTTGAATGAAACGCTTGATTGTTCGATGATCACGCTTCAGAAGCTTGGCTATTTTAAGACTGCTGCATCCCTCTGCAATAAATCTCACTATTTTTGACTTTTCTGAGCCTGTCAAGTCCTTCTTTTGACCCATTTTGCCAAAGGAAAGGAAGTTGCCTAATAATTATGCACACCTGATATAGGGTGTTGATGTCATTATACCACACCCCTTCTCATTACAGAGATGCACATCACCTAATATGCTTAATTGGTACTAGGCTTTCCAGCCTATACAGCTTGGAGTAAAGCCGGGCATACACTGTGCGATTTTCGTCCGATTTCGAGCCGAATTCTGACTTGTGCGACTCTTTTTTGGGTCGGGCTGATTTTCAGGTTTATCGTGCGTCGTTTGTTGTGAGGTGTTCGTGCAGTGTACAGGGGGAAACGAGAGGCGTCAAACCTCTCACGATCGGGAATCGGATGGTCGGATGAAGTTCTGGCGTGTCAGAAATTCTGCTCGCCCCTCGTGAGGTTATCGCACAGTTGAAGCAGAACCTCAAACTGATTGCCCTATTTCCCCTCACTGCGCCTGCGCCAAAGCAGAAGTTCAACCATTTCATTTTTAAAAGCATTAAGGAAGAAAACGAAAAGAGGGAGATCTTTAATTATGTAGGCAGCTATCAAATAACAGAAATTAAGTAAACTGTTGTGCCTCCAGTTCCCTTTCGAAAGGGAACTCGAGCTGCGTCAGCTGACGCTATGGGGAACGCCTCCAGCGTGACCGGTGTCTGAACTACTATCAAACCACAGCAATCCTATTGACCGGCGACAGCCTATGATGTCATCAAGGTGCGACCAGGAAGTATATAAGGGCGCCTTGCAAACATGACACCAGCATCTTCGTCTTCAGGGACTGTTTTTGTCTGAATGCTTCAAATCAAAGGTAATCCAGATTCATTTATTTTCTGCCTGGGATTAAGAGCATGCACAGTCAAGCTCTTGTGGAGTCATTTGTTCGATTGTGTGTAATGTGAGCGAAGTTTTCAATCCGAGATCGCTCCGTTCTCGTCTAGCGCTCTTCCTGAGGGAAGAGCGTTTTTGCATCTGAGATTAGTGATGTGATCCCCGCTCACGCTGAGGCTGAGCGCGGATGCACGTCACATTCCCTCGGATGGGGTCGCCGATCGCCGCGAGGGGATGTTTCCCTCCGGCGATCTAGCGACTGACGAGACTAATCACGAATGCTCGTAGGGATGGCTGGTGAGAAGGGAAATTAATTTCTCAGCCATCCTGACTGTGTATGCTGAGCCGATGGCTGTTATGAGCGCGCTGCATGCAGGCTGCGGCCGTCATGTGGGCGCATTAAAGGAGAGATCGCTCGTATAAACGGAACGATCGATTTCTCCCCGGCCATAAAACCGTCGGCTCAGTTGAGCTTTTCCATTCCTTCCTGATCTCCTGACTGAGATCGTGAGGGTATGGAAGAACCCATATTCAGTGTATTCACGGACATCAGCGGGTGTTAAATGCTGATGTTTGGAGGATGGGTGTTCTAGCTCCAACCCTGCCATCTGAGCTTCTTTCAACTATGTTTCAAGAAGTTTAGATGGCGGGGCATACACGGCAGCGGGTCAGCCTGGTGCTACTTTTACGCCGTGTCGGTGTTGCAAGTATACTGGGAAGACCTGCTGAGGGATCTCAATCAGGGAAAATACCCTGACCCGCGGCGCAGCTGTGCGCCATATCAGCGATAGCAGGGCCTGAGGGCCCATGATCTGCTATCAGGTAGCGGGCCTCACCAGGCCTCCCTGAGGTCGTTCCCTGGTCTCAGTGCCGGCTACGAGTAGCCTGGCAAGTAGTAGGCCCTGCGGGGCCTCCCAGGGGGAATGAGTTCCTTGGACGGAGACACATAACTGGCTCAAGCTGACAGCTAGTGGTTCCTGCCATCAGGCTTCGGTCCTAGCCGGCAGCACCTGATGGCGGGCGCATACTCTAGCACGACGAGTTTACACTGCTGCTATGCGGTCCTTACATGACAGGGACTTGCATAGGTTGCCTACAGCATGGTACCTACCAGGCAGGCTTAAGAGCTCCCCTCTTAGGAGGGTTGTCTGTGAGCTTACGGCCGCCTGGGCCTGGTCAGTTGGTCGCAGGCCCCTCGGGGCCTCCCTGTGAGATCAGCCTGTAGGCCTTCTCAGGCCTCCTGAGCACCCCTGTAATGTATGTGCTCGGTAGATCCTAGGATCGAGCAGCTGACTCCCCTCGCTAGCAAGGGTGGGAAAGCACTACGCTGAGCGCTGTTCTCCAGGATAGCCCGTCTCTGAGTTCCGGCCTGAGGCGGACACTGCCAGTTCGCAGTCCCTCAGCTTGATGCCTCTCCAGAGGCGAGTTTCCAGAGGCTCTGTTGTTAACAGACTGGGCTGGCAGACGGAAGCGTCCCGCATAGTGACGCCAGGTCAAGCCTCCCTGGTGGCATTCGGTGAAGTTCTTCCCGAATAGTGACTGGCTGGGGCGCCCTCGGGTCCCCTAGCCACATTCCCTTTAAAGGAACCCCTTCTGTCGAACAGGTTGGTTCCAGGCCTTTGAGCGGCCGGGGTAGGGTACATGAAGGTGCCCCAAGGCCACAGCTCGGGCTATGACCGTAGGGAATGCTGTCACTGACAGCCTAATGTGACCAGAGGGGGAGTGGTTCAGGCATTTCAGTTGAATTTGCTTGTCCTGACAGTTGTCACTGCCAGTAGGCATGCACTCCCCTCGGCATGGCGGCGTGGGTATATCGTTCCCCATAGCGTCAGCTGATGCAGCTCGAGTTCCCTTTCGAAAGGGAACGTCCCCGGTTACGAATGTAACCTTAGTTCCCTGAGAACAGGGAACGAGACGCTGCGTCACTTTTGCCATGCCTCGGGGCCTGCCTGCGAACAGTCCCTTCAGACGAAGAAGCTGGTGTCATGTTTGCAAGGCGCCCTTATATACTTCCTGGTCGCACCTTGATGACATCATAGGCTGTCGCCGGTCAATAGGATTGCTGTGGTTTGATAGTAGTTCAGACACCGGTCACGCTGGAGGCGTTCCCCATAGCGTCAGCTGACGCAGCGTCTCGTTCCCTGTTCTCAGGGAACTAAGGTTACATTCGTAACCGGGGACGTTTGTGTTGTATATATCCAGTGCATCTTATTCATTTAGCTAGTTGATCATTAATTTACTTGTTTTACTTTCACATTTTATTTTTTTAATATTAATTCATATTTAACCGTTGTCCATCTTGACACAATGTCATGTTGTGTTGTTTTTCTTCATGAACGCGAGTCAGTGGATATCCCGCAATGCGCAGTTTAAACGCAGTCTCAAACCCAGTCCATTATTCACTACAGAAAGTGAAAGTAAAATCTGACAAGCTTTCGGCGCATATTCTCAGACAACGAGAGATAAATGTAATTCAACATACTGATAACGTAGCCTATTGCCTTTTCTTTCTTATTTATTTTCTTAATATTTCTATTTTGGTCCATATTGTGAGAAAAAAATAGAAGAGAAGTAGGCCCATTTTGTGTTAAACAAGATGTTTTTAGATAAATCTGCTCTTACTTTTCATTGAGACAGACATTATTATTGCAGTGTTCTGACATTATAATCATATAATTAGACCTATAATTCCTTGTTTAATCGGGCTAAATGTTTTTAAATAGTGAGGAGTAATCTATCTATTATTTTATTATGCAGTGTGTCGATTATGCATTATTGTTGGCGGGAGGGGGGAAATTAATGTAATATCAATTTAATAATAAAAGTAGGCCTACTCTTAATAATAATAATTTTATACATAAATTCTAAATCCTCTTGATATCAATAGCTGATGCATTTACCTCTCTATAATACACCATGGTATCGTCGCCACGGGGGTTTTATTGCGCATTTTTCACCCGTACAGTGTGAGCAGTCAAGACGCGCTCGACGGTCGGACCGCACAGTGAGAGCACATCAATCGTGAGCTTTGGCTTTACATCGTATGCGATCTACTCGTACAGTGTGAGTAGGTAACCTTGCTGAAAACGCATAGAAATCGCACAGTGTATGCCAAGCTTTAGACAACATGCATAACGAGGATGATGCGATCAAAATACTAATTTGCCTAATAATTTGCCTAAATATATATATATATATATATATATATATATATATATATATATATATATATATATATATATATAGAGAGAGAGAGAGAGAGAGAGAGAGAGAGAGAGAGAGAGAGAGAGAGAGAGAGAGAGACCTGCTGGTCAATGCAAACATTGATTTTATATATATATATATATATATATATATATATATATATATATATATATATATATATATATATATATATATATATATATATATAAATAAAATCAATTTTTGCATTCGAAGCCTCAAGAAATGAACCACTTTTCAACACATCAGGCTGGAAAGCTTCAAAGCTTCATGAAGCTTAATTTCGCCACCACTAGTTATCAGTCCAAACAAGGATACCCAAGCAAAAGGAAGATCCAACAAACATAAGTCAGGAAAGAGGCAGAATCGTACACAGGCAAACAGTCAGGAAACTTTTGGAACCGCTTGGTAAGGCAGCAGAACTGGCAATACTTCGCAATGAACAAACACACGGCCTCTTTCTAAATACAGCTCAAACAGTAAATGAGAGTAGAAGCAGAGGAAGTGGCACACTGTCAGTACTCAGGGGAGGGCTCCCTCTGCTGGTGTGGTGTTATAGGTTTAAGTTTTTAGTTGTAACACGCATGGTTTAAAACTTTACACACATATCAGGATGACGTAACTTAGTGTATTTACTAATTGCCATGTCAACATTATTCAGAGGAAAAAATTGTGGCAAAATTAAAACATTTATTTAACCATAGCAAAAGTTTTGTGTTTATTTAAAATAAGACAAATCTGATATTATTTTATTGTTATATCTGTTATTTAACACTTCAATGCTGATATAAACCATGCAGTTTAAATCACGTTGTAACACTGCATTACAACGAGCCCCTATTAGAACTACGGTCAAGAGAAACCATGAGAAAAGGGTGAATAATAACTGAGAGTCAATGGTCAGAAATTATTTGTTATTATTATGATTTTAACAATGCTGTACAGCTGTATTTAGCGATGTGTTTGTTGTCAAATTCAAAAAACAAAACAAAAAATTAAAAATGCCATTATTTTAAAAAGTGACTAATTATATTTTATTGACAAAATATTTTAGTTTGCTTTGTATATATATTTTTTTATTAGATCAGATAACATTTTAATCTGTAATTTAATCATGTTTGTACCCCACCTAAGGGGCATGTTGTCACATTTCACTTCCATTCTTTCAGGGGAAAAGTATACACTGTATTAATAAAACAAAACCACATAATTGTACTAGACGTGTGAAATGAATGTGGGGAAAAATAAATACTCTAAACCCCAAGTGGGTCCTGCACACTGCGATTTTTCAAAATCTTTTGCGAATGTCCCTTGTCAGACTACGAACATGATCGCCATGTCACACTGTAAGATCTCAGTTGACATTAATGTCAGACTGCACGATAGTGAAGGCGTGCTAAAAACGGACGCGCAAGAAAACTCACCCGGAGTTTTATATCATCAATGAATGACGCGTTCAGTGGCAATGAGCTGCATTACACGCGGGACTGAAATGCTGGCTATAAAGAAATCTCTAGTACTCGTTTTGGTCATAGTTTCTCTTGAAAAACAGAGATATTTGACTGTCGTCGTAGGAGAAGTCACACTGCAGTATTGTGTGCCAAATCTTCTGACACTGCCAGAATTTCGTCTGAGGTCAAATTTGATCGCAGCGCTCATTAATCGGCTGCCGGTGAACATGACAGACTAACGACCAAAGACGTCAGATTTTAGCCTAGGATCTGAGGAATCTTTTAGGATTTGCTAAATTTGTCCCAGACGGCCAAATCGTGGGCAAAATCGCACAGTGTGCACCCGGCTTAAGCCCCAAGTGGATTTAGACAAACTGAGAAAGCCAAAAAGCGTTAGGTTGTCCCCTGCTCTCCCTTACTTAAGTGCAATTTTAAAGGGGTCATATAATGGTACATGCACTTTTACAAGTTGTTTGAACGGAAATGTGTGTTGGCAGTGCATGTACACAACCATCCTTTTTTATCTCCTTATATGTTTTCTCCTGTCTCAATTCAAGCCGTTCGACCATGTGACGCCACACACGCCCCTTCCACGATTGATAACTGACAGCAGCGTTTCAACACAGACCCGCCCTGAGCGAGCTCATCACAGTCCGCCATTGTGGATATGCTGAAGCAGAATGGTGTCTAAGCGATTGTGCTGTTCAATGCCTTCAAGTTTGCGCAGCGCAAATAATTTCTAACCAGACTGCTTTATAACCGAGGGTCAGTATAAAGCAGGTTTTGCTAAGAAGCTGCTCCTCAATAAAATTTAGGCACTTTTCCTGCTGCTCCTCCAGAAGTAGTAAGTGTAGCTTGAAAAGCTTCACGATGAATGCAGCTAACTTACATTACAGTATGCTTTCTATGTATGACGTTCTCAATATAATTCATAATCCCATATTTATAATGAACAACGCGTTATGGTTATTGTGTTAATACAAACTGTGTACACTAGTTATAAAGTTAATGTGGTAACACTAAAGTTAATGTGGTAACACGTGTCACTCACCCTTGTTGTAATATTGTTGCAGTTGTCCAGTGGGTTCTTGTTTGTCTGTGTTTTTCCTCGTAGGAGTTTCCTCTTCGTTCCAGATCCTTGGATTCCTCTGGTTTAGTGTGCCCGTTGCTTCCCTGTGTCACGGTGTCGGCGGATCTTCCACCTGCCACCATTGCCCATACTGGACTGGACCTGTTCTTTGCATCTCTGAACTTTTCTGTGCTTTGTCACTGTTAAAACTGAGAGTAATAAACAACTTTTCATACTCACTATTGGATCTTCCTGTTTTTCTGTCACAGCACGCGATAGATAGCATGCTTGAATAAACTACTTTTTCCTAAGGGAAGAATAAAGATTTGGAGAGGGGCTGACCCCAGCTTTCATGGTATCAGTTAAGGGCCCCTGATCGCCCAGGTCACAATCACAATTTAAAAGGTCATGCTAGGTTTATTTTATGCTACAGTAAAGTACTGTAGCTCTGTTGAAGGAATGTAGTATCAAAGAGACTCCACTAGATAGCAGCAAATCAGCATGAAAATATGTATACAATAAAAGTTATTAGACCTCTAAGCAATGCCACTGACACACTGTATTAATAAAACTGTCTCGAAATTTGTAAAAAGATTGGAATTTTAGCCAGTTCTTGCCATTTTAGTGAACATTATTCAGTGTGAAGGTATTTGTTAGGTTGATTCTGAGACAGTAGCTTATTATTGACATGAATTAATTATTCAAGGTGCCCCACAGCTATACAGCAAATTATTTGCATAGTGAGAACATACAACAGTGTTGCCACTGGCAACAACAAAACTGATGACTCATAAAACGAATAACTGATCCCTTTTGGTAATAAAAATCACAATAACATAACAACCTCAAAAAGGCGAACCCCTCTAAAACAAAACCCTCCAGCAGTTTCAGTTTTAAAGTACTGTACAGCATGCGTTTTGTTGGGATGTGGCTAAGAAAACTATAGTAACCAAATAACTTTGACTTGCAAATGACAAACATTTTTAAAAATATCATTACAGTACAAAGTTTAGTCCGGCAACAGACACTGTAATCTATCTTCAATATCTCCTGCATCACCACAAAATTGTCTCACCATGTCACACTCTAACCACCTGGTTTTGCATTTTCTCATGCTTTCAGATTCTCGCACACGCATACAAACACCAATTTCCTCTTTACATGCTATAGAAGGACGTTATGAAGGAAGTGAATGAAAAGGATGAAACATAGATCAAAGCTCACTGGACAACCTGGGTACAAGTGGATTTCAAGTAAGTTAAATATGATTAGCTATTTTGTTAATTGTAATTAAAGTTCTATCATAAACATGTAATTGGCTTAGTTTGATGGAAAGTTAGGTGATTTCTTGATGCACAAGTACATTGCATCTTTTTTATAACATGCATTCATTTTTAAGTAAAACCTTATGTCTGTATTTGACATAGCATTTAGCTATGTCTACTCACGAATTATGATGGAAACTTCTTAACGTTTTAAATATATACATCCTGTATTACGTGTAATTACAATGACACAACTTATATGTTACTTATAAGTATGTTGGCATCCATTTACCATGTTGCGTTATGTGGTACAAAAACTGTCAAACAAAAAAGTGACAAGAAGTCATTTAGCCTTGAGTAAATTCGAATCCATTACAATGCTTTTTTTGTCCTTCCTTCAACAAAATCTTCTCCTATTTTGAATAATTGATTACTTTCCCTGATATGTACTAATACATTGGACTGCTAATGGAAAACTTTGTTAAATGCTTTGGATTATACGTAAGTGTCAGCATTGTCGTTGACAGTGTCAGCATCAACATTTGTGGCGCAGAAAAGAACAGTGGCCCCTGTGAACAGACCTGACCTTAGTAAAAGAGAGAGCTTTTATCAGTCATTGAACTTGACAATAGGCACATTATGCAGCTCTCAGCACTGCAAGACAACGACGGAAATGAAGTCTGATTTAGCAACAAAATAGTTGATATAATTATTATTGTTTGCATCTAATGACCTACTTCATGGATGGCCTTAGGGATTTTGTAACCAAATTTAGCAACATTATCATTGTTGCTGCAGCTTTTTTTATTATTATTATTATTATTATTTGCAACAAGGAGCTATTTTCGATACATTTAAATACTGTACATGTGGCGTTTTTAACAGTTAAATGGATCACACATTTCCTGCATGGTGATTGATTTTGACTGGCGGATAATGGTCAGATTAGGCCAATCATCCCTGACTGAAAAGGGAATATCCGTCTTGTGGTTTGCTAACCAGACAGAGGATGTGAAAAAAAAATCTAAGAAAAACTTTCCCTTACAGAAGGAAAATATATTTACCAATATATTACTTGAAACATATTTTAATTTATGGAATAATATATTGATGGGATTGTTATATATTCATGTAATATATTGCAAAATATACAAATGATTGCTGCTTTCAATATATTGCAATATATTGGAAAATATAAATATTAAATCCCATATATGTGAATATATTGCCTAATGTATTGCATTGCAGGATATTTTCCAATATACTGCAATATATTTTTGTTTCGTAAGGGTTTCCACTTCTAACTTTCTCTCTGAGTGATCATTTTACATGAAAATATAGCCAACATCATAACAAAGCTTTCTCTTATGTTTTTTTTTTTTTTTTGTCATGTGAAGTTATAGATCTGGGGCCGTATTCACAAAACATCTTAAGGCTAAAAGTAGCTCCTAACTTGCCAATTTAGGAGAAACTCTAAAATAACTGGCATGTCAGTACTAATTTAAGGACTCCTAAACTTCAGATCTAAGAATATTTGACAAAGCATTTTATCACTAAAACTAGCTCCTAAATCAATGAAATGCTAGAAGTAGTCAAGAGGACTTCTAAATCACTGAGACCAAATCACCAAACAATCCTAATGGCTGTTGCCGCAATCCACCCAAAGACACTATGCATTATTGAGGCAATAGTGATAATAAATAGCCTGACAAGCCAGACCCACATCAAGATGTTTGGTCTGGAAACTCACCATTGACAAGGCTCAATCCGAGGGGCGGGATAAACGGCTGTCTTTCAAACTCACTCTGCAAGGCGTATCCGGTCAGCAAAACTCTGATTCGAAAGACCGCCGTTCGCCAGCTTCTGTGTTTACTAGAAGAAGCGCTTGCAACTCGACCGTCATCATGTTAAGCCCCGCCCACTGACTCTATACACAATGTGATTGGCCCGACCAGAGTTTGGCGTTTACATCTCAGAACTGTATTTCCTTTCCACATATATTTGCTATAGTTGCTAGACGACACTCGCGGGCAGATTAGATTCGCTGCCGCTAGGGTGCGTCTAGATTTCTTCGCTAAATAAATGTAGGATTATCTTTAGTAAAAAATAATAATAATAATGTCAGATTACCTGTGGCAGTTGTTTTTACAAGTTTACATGTAAAAATAATTGAAAAGAGTAAAAAAATATAAGCATATTAGGCGCACAATCCGAGGGGATCGAGGGCTCAGAGCTTGGAATTTATCCCAAACCCAGAGTTCTGCCCCGCATTGCAGGCCGTGAGTGAGGAACGGGGAGGTGGAGGAGGGATGCAGAAAACGGTGGCGGTAGCTTGGTGAGTCGGCTCTCTCTCTCATGCTGATTATATAGACCATTTGACTGTGCTCTTCACAAACTTCGATTATAAAACATAATTTTTGCTTGAATTCTGCAAACTCACGAGATGCAGACATGTTAGTCTCACAATTAGCTGATCTCTTAGTGGTAAGATAAAATGTTTTGTGAATACGGCGCCAGAATTTTAAACCGACAACTAGGTAAATAAAGCTTTATTGTGAATTCAGGTAATAATATGTGCGCATAGAGAGAAGCAAACATATGCGAATATGGTATAATGAATATAACAATCAGTGTGGGATAGCATCTAGTGATATTGTTGAACAACTTTTTAGCAGGCTTTAGCAATTTTACATTGAAAGTAGCAGACTTATACTTAGGGGCTGTCACACAGGATGCTATCGCACTATTTTTACAGGCAGCAGCTATCTGCACAGTAAGTGTAAGTTGCAATATAGATGCTATTTGCACTAAGTATAAATAGCAACAAAAAAAGGTATTTTTTCTTTGCACTACGTGCAAATCACGTTTGAAAGATGCTATTCATTTACACTGCAAGTTTGGTGTAAATAAACACTGATTTTGAAAACTGATCAGGGTGCACGTGCAGACGGATGTCTTTAGCTGTTGTGTTGCATATTTCACAGCGATAAGATTTTTATCAGGATAATAGCAAGAGCCCCTTATCTGTTTATCTGCTGAGCTATATTTGGCTGTCTTTAAAGGGACACTCTGCCGCTTTTTCATATTAAACTACGTGTTATTTCCTTAACTAAAACAAGTTGATACATACCTCTCTCGTCTCAGTGCATGTACTTAATTGCTCTGACGCGCGGTGACATTTTGATAGCTCTTAGCTTAGCCCACTAAGTCCAGTTCATTCTCATTTCTGTAATAGGAGTGAGAGGGAGATGTGAGGAAGGATGTTTCAGGCGTGACTTTTTTGACTGTGCCAAGTCGAAGTACTCTCAGAAGTGCTATTCCGCCATACATTATAGTTCTCCTTTTTAATCCGCTTAGAAAAACATCACATTTTATTTTATATCATCATACTTGATCGTTCAGCTATTCGTGTAACTGTATTTAAATAGGGAAAACGTGGAGGTGTTTGGTCGCTTCTAACTTCGCATCTGTGTTTGGTACAATAGTAAATTAACTGGGCTTAGTGGGCTAAGCTAAATGCTATCAGATCGTCACCGCGCGTCAGAGAGATTAAGTGCACGCACAGAGACAAGAGAGGTGTCACTCTTACGTATATATTTTGAAATACAAAATAATATTTCCCTTTGTCATTAGACACACTATTTGGTTTGGTATGGTACTTGGAGTTTCCTATTGTTACTGTACTAGCATCTTGTGTTATCTAGACAGTGCTGTCTCTCCGAAACTTTCAATTTAATCTGAAATTGTTTAAACAGTCAATAAATCGCTACTTACTGCTTGCAGGAATACAGTTGTAATTGCAACTTTCTTCAGTTTAAGATGCTGAGCGAAGTTTGCTTGAAATGGGCCGAACAAACGAACAATCTTGTAATAAATTGTTGTGGTATCGGATTATAAACATCAACTATGACTGTTGACATTTTTTATCTGTGGGAAGGGAAGAAAATTCCTCACGTCTCTTGCACAGCCTGGAACATGAAGTGCGTCCATGCGAGCAGCTTGTTTACCTGATGATTCGGCTCTGTCATTTCCGCCTGACAATGAACATGTTTGGACAGATGCAAATGTTGTGGGCGTGGATAAAAATTATCCCCAATGCTTGCGTCACGGTTGGGTTTATGTTAAGAATCACTTATTTTTCCGTGGTGTTTTTTGATTTACGAGATTTACATAAGAAGTAGGAGGCAATGGTGTTTGAGCCTCACAGTATGTGATGTCCATGTACTGAACTCTTATTATTTCACTATGGCAAGGTTAATTCAATTTTTCATTCTAGGGCACTATGGAGCTAGAAATATGACAAAATGATCTGCATTTGAAGTGTATAAATCTGAATTATTGACTGAATTATAAATCTAATCTAACAAAATTAAATATTATGTTGCATTTTACATAGTACTAAATTTGATTTTTTTTTTAATGTTGAAAATAGAACCTTTGAAATTGAACACATCTGAAATATTTTTATGTTGAAATTGTATAGACATGTATTTTCAAGCAGCAGATATTTTGTTCTGAATTAATAGACTGTAAATATTAAGTTTTTGAAAATACAGATTCAAGATTTCAGATAAAGAAGAAATTCAGATCATCAAATTCAATATTCTAAAATTCAGATCATACAGAAAGTAGGCCAGAGGTAATCATCAGGGAAGAGTAAAGGATGTCAGAAAAATCCAACAGAGCACTATCTGATCATTTCATTTCCTATTTGTAATGGAATAAAGAGAAGATCAAACAGCCCTTTTATACTTTTTTGTTTATTTTAGATTAATGCACGGAAAAAGAGATTTCGGCTAGATTCCTCATTTTTCGTGTGGTTTACCACACAATTAAATAAGACAGGCCGGGTGCTGATTAATATTTTATATATCAGATAAACATTTTTTTCTGTGAAACGCGTTAAGTTGCACAGAAAAGTTGCCTGATCTAGGACCTGCCCTGTACAGTTTAAGAAGCGGTAGTCTTCTCCTGCTATAAGACTACTATTGAACAGACCTGGGCTGAATCTGAAATCACCCCCTATACCCTCAAATACATATCTAAGGTAGAATTTGCTTCAAGTAAAAAACATTTACACTATAGCGCTGGGCATTGTCACAAGTTTCAAAATTTGTGTGTGAAATCGTAGTGTCTAAAATGTAAGTACCTAATAATAAATTATGCTACACAATTCACGATTGCAATGTATTTGAAATCGTGATAATGTTCAGCAAAACAGCTCCATTTATATTGCTTCTCACTTGTTTTTCTTTCCCCACGAATGTCTCACAAAGAGACAGGCAGCGCGAGCCTCAACGCGACTTTACCAGAGATACACTCCATTATCAGTAACGTTTACATTGACTATAATGATAAAACAATTATTATCTGGTTATTTTAATGTTTTATTTGTCC
This sequence comes from Pseudorasbora parva, assembly GCF_024679245.1. Lineage (NCBI taxonomy): Eukaryota > Metazoa > Chordata > Actinopteri > Cypriniformes > Gobionidae > Pseudorasbora > Pseudorasbora parva. The sequence goes on from NC_090179.1 coordinate 13,532,026, forward strand.
GGTCGGGAAAGTAAAACCCTCTTTCATTTGTCCCAGATAAAGATAATGTGGAGCCCTTACAGACAGCCCTGTGTGTTCATTCATGATTTCTCTCGTGCTGTAAAGCGGAGGTTATTGGTTCATGTCATGAGCGCTGTGCTGCCGTTTGCTTGAACTGAGGGCTACAGTGATCTGTGAATGTCACGCTATAGACCAGGGCTATTCAAATCTTACCCTGGAGGCCCAATGCAGTGCAGAGTTTAGCTCCAACCTTAATCAAGCACACCTGAACATGCTAATAAATGTCTCCAGGATCATTAGAAAATCACAGGTGGGTGTGTTTGATCAGGGTAGGTGCTAAACTCTGCAGTGCATTGGCCCTCCAGAGTAAGATTTGAATAGCCCTGCCATAGACTGTTAAAAAGTAGGTCACACCACATTAGAACATTTCCTATTATTGTTGTTAACAACTTCACCCCCCACCCCCGAAAGAAAACTTTTCAGATCTACATTCATTCACTCGTTCAAGTTAACTGCATGTATTAGTGGACTAAAGTAGGGTATAGTGAGGGTTTAGGGGCGATTTTGGATTCAACCATGGAGAACGACAGATGACGTCAAATGCTTAGATTTTCTTCACTAATCAGCGATTTGTAGCCGAAATCTCATTTTCCATGCATTCATCTAAAAAAAAACTAAAAAGTGTAAAAGGGCTGTTTGATCTTCTCTTTATTCCATTACAAATAGGAAATGAAATGATCAGATGGTGCTCTGTTGGATTTTTCTGACATCCTTTACTCTTCCCTGATGATGAGATGACCTCTGGCCTACTTTCTGTAAGATCTGAATTTCTGATCAGAATTTTAGAATATTGAATTTGATGATCTGAATTTTAGAATATTGAATTTGATGATCTGAATTTTAGAATATTGAATTTGATGATCTGAATTTTAGAATATTGAATTTGATGATCTGAATTTTAGAACATTGAATTTGATGATCTGAATTTTAGAATAATGAATTTGATGATCTGAATTTTAGAACATTGAATTTGATGATCTGAATTTTAGAATATTGAATTTGATGATCTGAATTTTAGAATATTGAATTTGATGATCTGAATTTTAGAATATTGAATCTGATGATCTGAATTTTAGAATATTGAATTTGATGATCTGAATTTTAGAATATTGAATTTGATGATCTGAATTTTAGAATATTGAATTTGATGATCTGAATTTTAGAACATTGAATTTGATGATCTGAATTTTAGAATATTGAATTTGATGATCTGAATTTTAGAATATTGAATTTGATGATCTGAATTTTAGAACATTGAATTTGATGATCTGAATTTTAGAATAATGAATTTGATGATCTGAATTTTAGAACATTGAATTTGATGATCTGAATTTTAGAATATTGAATTTGATGATCTGAATTTTAGAATATTGAATTTGATGATCTGAATTTTAGAATATTGAATCTGATGATCTGAATTTTAGAATATTGAATTTGATGATCTGAATTTTAGAACATTGAATTTGATGATCTGAATTTTAGAATATTGAATTTGATGATCTGAATTTTAGAATATTGAATTTGATGATCTGAATTTTAGAACATTAAATTTGATGATCTGAATTTTAGTACATTGAATTTGATGATCTGAATTTTAGAATAATGAATTTGATGAACTGAATTTTAGAATAATGAATTTGATGATCTGAATTTCTTCTTCATCTGAAATCTTGAATCTGTATTTTCAAAAACGAAATATTTACAGTCTATTAATTCAGAACAAAATATCTGCTGTTTGAAAATACATGTCTATACAATTTCGACATAAAAACATTTCAGATGTGTCCAATTTCAAAGGGTCTATATTCAACATTAAAACAATTTAAATTCAGTACTATGTAAAATGCAACATAATATTCAATTCTGTTAGATTACACTTGTCAATAATTCAGATTTATACAATTCAAATTCAGATCATTTTGTCATATTTCTAGCTCTATAGGGGCACCTTCAAAATAGAAAAAAAGTTACTTTTTTCTTTGCAATAAGTTCCTATTATTATTATTTTTATAATATATCTTATCGTGATTTTATCAAACTGTGCACTTTTATGTGCAGTTTCTCAGTGTAGGATGGCTCTGTGATCCAATCATCCAACTGCGGCTACAAATGGGCATTATCGTGCTGGTGGGGGTTACCGTTTTCGCAGACTAGAACGCCCCCTTTTTCTTCTTCGCCTCCTCTGCTGAACTGTTAGCTGTCAACATCCGGATTAATATGTTCAACATTCGCATAACGTACATTTGAAAAAGCAACATGCGTTAAACATCTCTTCAAACATCAGAAGCATTTAGTCATGTTTAATCAAAGCGTTTTAATGTTTATTCAGCTCACCGATAGTATGATGTACATCTATAGTGATTTCCACATGGATGGCTATAGCTATAGCGCCCTCTGGTTTGTGGAGCAGTGTTTACTATCACAGCCGTGCTGCTCTGAGAAGCTGCGCATCCAATAATCACAGCCTCTGCCAAATCGCGTGCGATTTTATATTACGCACTTAATGGTATATGACACACTCTTGGGTTGGTTGAGGGTGGAGGGGGTTGTGAATATAATACGCAATTAAAGTGTGTATCATATGCACCCGAAAAACTGCGTACCATTTGCTTGCCAAAACGCCAAAGTATGGATATATTTAAAACATCTCTTCGCTTCAGAAGGCCACTATTAACCCCTGGAGCCGTTTGGAGTACGTTTATGATGGATGGATGCTCTTTGTTGAGCTTCAAACTCATTGAGCCCCGTCACTTCCATTATAAAGCTTGGAAGAGTTAGGATATTTATTAATATAACTCTGATTGTGTTAATCAGAAAGAAGAATGTCATAATATACACCTATGATGACTTGAGGGTGAGTAAACAATGGGGTAATTTTCAGTTTAAACTGAACTACTCCTTTAAAGTTTTGCTATATTTATTTTGTCCTTACATACCAATCATTTTGCACCGACAATTTCTGTGACAGCCTAAGAATTTACACAGAACATTTTTAATGGTTGGCTTAAGGTTATAAGCTAATGTGCTCCAAAACAATGAAACAATTTTCATTGAGAAGATATAAGCATTCAAAACGTATGGTCTCTCTCTAATGCTTCAATGGATCAATGATTTTGATGACATCATTCTTCACTTTTCTGTCTAATCAAATGCAATCATATGATCCGCTCTGTGCTCTTGTATCTCTGGACTGGAGTAGACTGTGCGCACTGCGGCGGTTTATGTGACAATAACGTACAACAAGGCTTCATATACTTACACAGACTGAATTGCTCCCAATACCCTTGTGGTTCGGGTCAAGGATGTAAGGAAGAAGGCGGGGTCGGCGTGACTGGGACTGGTAACTTTATTTCTCTTTATCAAACACAAAGTACGCACGTTGGCGTTCAGCTCAAACATTCAAAACTCTCTTTCAACTTTTCAATAACAGCTCTGTTCGTTGTCGTCCTCCAGCAGCCCCACACAGTCCCAGTCCAGATCTCTCTCTCCCTCGTCTCCCTCTGCTGTGGCTTTTAAGCCGTCTCTCCACGCCAACTACTGCAATCAGAGACAGGTGTTATTCATTTGCACTTAACCCACTTACGCCCCGCTCGGCTCCGCCTCCTCTCTCCCTCTGCCGATCCTGCAAAACCACGCCTCCCCTGCCACATACCCCCACCGCCCGACTCAGGCCGGGGAGCCGTCCGGCCTGCAGCCTCCCCCCCCCCCTCCGGGAGAGGAAGTCAGCCACAGCCATCTGAGCACCCGGCCTGTGGACCACCTTGAATTTAAAAGGCTGTAAAGCTAGATACCACCGGGTGATCCGCGCGTTGGTATCCTTCATGCGGTGGAGCCACTGCAGAGGGGCGTGGTCCGAACAGAGGGTGAACTCCCGCCCCAGGAGGTAGTAGCGAAGGGTGAGGACGGCCCACCTGATGGCTAAACATTCTTTTTCTATGGTGCTGTACACCGCCTCCCTCTTAGAGAGCTTACGACTGATGTACAGCACCGGCCGTTCCTCACCCTCCACCTCCTGGGACAGGACGGCGCCCAACCCCCTGTCCGACGCGTCGGTCTGCAGAATAAAAGGGAGAGAAAAATTAGGAGCCTGTAAGAGCGGACCACCACACAGAGCAGCCTTTATCTGGGTAAAAGCCTGCTGGCACCGCTCCGTCCACTGAACCGTATCTGGTACCTCTTTTTTAGTTAGATCAGTCAGCGGGCTAGCGAGGTCCGAATAATTAGGCACAAACCGTCTATAATATCCCGCTAGCCCCAGGAACTGTCTAACCTCCTTTTTGGTCTTGGGTCTCGGAGAAGTCGCAACTGCCGCTGTCTTATCAATTTGGGGACGCACCTGCCCATGACCCAAGTGGAAGCCCAGATACTTTACTTCTACCCGCCCAATCGCACACTTCTTCGGGTTGGCGGTTAGCCCCGCCCTCCTCAGCGACTTCAGTACAGCACGCAGATGCTGCATATGGCGCTGCCAGTCCGTACTGTAGATGATAATGTCATCTAGATAGGCAGCGGCATATGCAGCGTGCGGCCGGAGAATCCTGTCCATCAGTCGCTGGAAGGTTGCGGGGGCCCCGAACAACCCGAACGGAAGCGTGACAAATTGGTGCAATCCGAATGGCGTGGTAAAAGCGGTCTTTTCTTTAGACATTGGCGACAAGGGGATCTGCCAATATCCCTTCGTTAAGTCCAGCGTCGAATAAAAACGAGCGGTCCCTAGCCGATCAAGCAATTCGTCCACCCTTGGCATTGGATACGCATCGAACTTTGACACCGCGTTGACTTTCCGATAATCTACACAGAATCGCACGGAGCCGTCCGTTTTGGGCACCAAAACTATCGGGCTCGCCCAATCACTGTTAGATTCTTCTATTACCCCCATGTCCAGCATCGCCTCTAATTCGTCCTGTACTACCTTCTTTTTATATTCCAGTAGTCTATATGGCCGACTGCGAACCACCACGCCCGGCTCCGTCTCAACGTGGTGTTGGATGAGGTCGGTCCGCCCCGGTAGGGGCGAGAACACGTCGGCAAACTCGGCCTGTAGCTGTTTCACGTCAGTGAGCTGCGAGGATGAGAGGTGATCCCCCCCCCGAGGCCAGAGCGAGAGAATGAGGCTTTTGGACCGCCTCCGGCCCGAGATCCTCTTCCCCGCCCACTACCGTCGCTAGCATCACTGACTCCGCCTCTGACCATTTTTTTAAGAGGTTGAGGTGGTATATTTGACGTGCCCCGTCCCTATCCGACCGGCTCACCTCATAGTTGAGTTCTCCAACTCGCCGCGTGACCACAAAGGGTCCTTGCCACTTTGCGAGTAATTTCGAGCTGGACGTGGGCAGCAATACAAGCACTTTATCTCCCTGTGAAAATTGTCGCAGCTTCGCACCTCTGTTGTAGAGCTGTTTCTGTCTGTCCTGAGCCTGGAGCAAATTCTCCATGGATAGCCGCCCCAAAGTGTGGAGTTTTGCTCTTAGGTCCAGGACATACTGAATTTCGTTCTTACTCGCTGAAGGCCCGTCCTCCCAAGCCTCTCTAAGGACGTCCAGCACCCCCCGCGGCTGGCGCCCATAGAGCAGCTCGAAGGGGGAAAACCCCGTGGAGGCTTGGGGGACCTCGCGAACAGCGAACAACAGAGGCTCAAGCCATTTATCCCAATTCTTGGCGTCTTCGTGAACGAACTTACGAATCATGGTTTTTAACGTGCGATTAAAACGTTCCACCAGACCATCTGTCTGTGGGTGATAGACGCTGGTACGGATCGCCTTAATGCCCAATAATTCGTATAGTTCGCGGATCGTCCGTGACATAAACGCCGTGCCTTGATCGGTGAGAATCTCTTTCGGGATTCCCACCCGGGAGATTAATGAAAACAGAGCGCTCGCCACACTTTTCGCCGAAATCGTGCGGAGAGGAACTGCTTCGGGATATCGCGTTGCGTAGTCAACGAGCACCAACGCAAAGCGATGCCCCCGTGCGGACCGTTCCAATGGCCCGATGAGGTCCATACCAATTCTTTCGAAGGGGGCCTGCATTAATGGGAGAGGGCACAACGGTGCTTTTGGGGTGGCCGGTGGGTTCACCAACTGACATTCCCGACAAGACGCACACCACCGGCGTACATTCTCGTGAATGCCCGGCCAAAAGAATCGGGCCATGAGACGGTTTAATGTGGCCGTTTGACCTAAATGCCCCGCCATTGGATTGGAATGAGCCGTCTGGAAAAGCATTTCCCGGCGGCTTTTTGGTATTAACAATTGCGTTGTATCTTGCTTTGACTGGGTGTCTTGGACCACCCGATACAAGCGGTTATTTATTACTGAGAAGTACGGATAGGAGAGCGGTTGTTCAGGGTGGACGCGGTGGCCGTCGATGGAACGGACCTGAGCAAAGGCATTTTTGAGCGTCTCGTCCTGGGACTGTTCCAAGGGAAAGTCATTGCGCTCTGAGAAGATGGGCGGACCCATTGCGCTCGGTTCCCCTGGAACTGCCCCCGGCGGTCCCGAATCCACCTCGCCCGCCTGCGCAACCGCTATCCTCCCACCTCCGTTCTTCCCCCACCTCGCCGCTGTCTCGGCCGCGGACCCCGTTCTCCACCTCGGTGCTGGCCGGGGCGGCACTCCAGCTCTGGACCTGGGAGCGGGGACAGGTTTAGAGAGAGACGGGGCGGGGTTAGGAGGGGAGAGAGAGAGAGAAGAGAGAGAGAGAGAAGCCGCTGGCAAGGGCTCGCCGACCCCGTGGCACGCCACCATCTGGTCTTCCGCCAACTGGATGGCCTGGTCCAGCGACGCCGGGCGGTGGCACTGGACCCACTGCGCGGTCTTCCTCGGAAGCCGCGCGACGAACTGCTCCAGCACCACGCGATCGATGATCTCCTCGGCGTCGCATTCTCCGGCCATCAGCCACTTGCGGCACGAGTCCCGGAGCTGGTGCGCGAAGATGAAGGGCCGGCCGGACTCTTCGAGCGCCAGTGTCCGGAACCGCTGGCGGTGCTGTTCCGGTGTCCGGCCGACCCGTCCTCATGCTGGGCCTGGAGGAGCGCCTCAAATCTTTTTTGCTGCTCCTCCCTGACGGCCCGCAGATCTTGATGCGTCTCCTGGTGGAGGCCCGCGAGCAATTGCACTAGGTCCGCAAGTGGGTGGCGGGATGGAGTTTCCATGGCGGCGTGCACACTTCTTCCTCCCGGGTTTCGGCACCAGTGTGGTTCGGGTCAAGGATGTAAGGAAGAAGGCGGGGTCGGCGTGACTGGGACTGGTAACTTTATTTCTCTTTATCAAACACAAAGTACGCACGTTGGCGTTCAGCTCAAACATTCAAAACTCTCTTTCAACTTTTCAATAACAGCTCTGTTCGTTGTCGTCCTCCAGCAGCCCCACACAGTCCCAGTCCAGATCTCTCTCTCCCTCGTCTCCCTCTGCTGTGGCTCTCCACGCCAACTACTGCAATCAGAGACAGGTGTTATTCATTTGCACTTAACCCACTTACGCCCCGCTCGGCTCCGCCTCCTCTCTCCCTCTGCCGATCCCGCAAAACCACGCCTCCCCTGCCACAACCCTATATATAATGCATTATGTCCCATTCACCTTATAGTCATTTTGTGAACAAGTTTGCGTGAGTTGGTATTCTGGTATTGGTATTGCGTGACTTTGAATTCTGCAAAGATTGCTATATTTTAAAGCAATATGGAGGAGACAGACTCTTCAATTTTCAAACACATTCTCAGCATTATTATGCTCACTGTTTTGCTTCAGTAACAGTTTCATATTAAATCAAAAATGGGAACCTATTAGACTGGCTGCCAAAAAATGTAAAATATGGCTTTTCCGAGCTCAATGGACGTAATGCTGTTGGCTATTTTAAAATAGGGGAGGAGCTGTTCGATATGTACCGCTCTGTCTTCCTGTTTTATTATTATTATTATAACAGATAGGGACTGGACAGGGCACTTCAGTGGGCCTTTAAATATTTAATGGTTTAAAATAATCATTGTCTCACCAAAAAGCAATATATTGAATAATAAAAATTGAATAATTCGCACTTTGAAGATGAATAAATTCCTCCCTGAATTGAATGTAAATGTCTTTACATTTGCTAAACAGGTCTATCTGGTGACTAATCCGTCTCTCTTGTGCATCTAGATGGAGTCAGCAGTCTCAGAAATTCTTACAACTGCAGTTCCACTAACCAGCTTCGCCTCTGCCCTGGATAACTTCACAGAAGCAAACACGACTCGCTCAGAAGCAAATGCGTCCTGTGAATTTTCAAAGATCCCAGCTCACCCTGTGTTCATATTAGCATACTCGCTTGTGTTCCTTGTCAGTCTCGTGCTGAATTGCATCACGATGCGTGTGTATTTCTGCGCTCATCAGTGCACCCAGTCCAGCGTCACGGTCTACATGAAGAACCTAGCTGCATCTGACTTCTTCCTATGCCTTTGTTTACCTTTGCGCATTGCTAACTATGCCAGCAGTTCAGAGATAATGCGTAATATTTACTGCAGCTTTGGAGCAACAGCCTTCTATATAAACATGTATGCAAGCATTCTCTTCATGGACTTTATTGCTGCAAACAGGTATGGCACACATACTAACACTTGTGGTATGCAACACCTACACTACACAAAGTTTGGAATAATTATGATTTTTGGAATCTTTTTTAAAGAAATATCTTGCGTTCACCAAGGCTGCATTCATTTGATTAAAAAATACAGAAAAAACAGTAAAATGAAAATGATCATGATCTGTGGCTGTATGAAGTGCACAACAAAAGAGTTAGAGCAGGGCTGACCCTAAAACTTCTGTAGAGTTTTTCTTGTTTTGTTTTTTACACTAATCAAGCAAATTATGACTTGAAGGATCAACTAATAAATTGCCCATACACAAATTATATAGAATGTTCAAGGATATTTAACAAATATTAACTCCATAAACTGTTGCTCTTAAGCACCAGTAAGGACACTTAAAGGAAGTGTATGTAAGATTGTATAAGAGTGTATGTGACCAAAACTTAGCAAAACCCTAGTGGCAGCAAATCTAATTTGCCACGAGTGTCGTCTAGCAACTCTCAATACACTTTGAAAGTTTGAAAGACTTATCCCGCCCCTCGGATTGAGCCGTCAATGGTGAGTTTCCAGACCAAACATCTTGATGTGGGTCTGGCTTGTCAGGCTAGCCAAAACTGGTACTGCAATTACTATCGTCTTTCTCCCTCCCCCTGACTCGAGGTTGCCAGATAGGCTGCAGGATCCAGCAGGAACATTTGTAGAAGGAGTTGTGGTAGTTAGAGCAGAGCTGGCAATCCGGATCCTCAAACACTACTGACTTCATGATTGGTAGATAGGTGGAGGGCGGAGCTTCAGGCCAAAACACAACAGGCTTGTTTGAGATGCGCCTTGCCTCGCCTGAAATAAAGGCGAGATTAGGCGGCTGCAGTGAGGGGAGGAGTGAAAAAAAAGAAGGCAAGCCGGACAGTTCTCTCTTCTCGTAGTGGATCAGACACCTTCGAGATCAGTTGCGGATATCGCGGGATTCACACTCGTGCGCTCTGTTGCTGATAAACTGGATGTAATTTAAGTTCTGTTGCTTTTATATGAACATAAAGATTATGAACAAGACACCCAAAGTTTTTGTTATTTATTTCCATTCGAAAGACCTGTTTATCAAGCATTTTTACTTTAATTACATACATGTTTTTATATATTTTTATTAATATGACAACAATCACATAACCAACAGAGAGATTGCACTCTCTGAGAGTTTAAGAATATTCACACATAATTTATTCACATAAAAATATGATATCAGAGTTTAATGCTTATTGGTTTAAACAACTGTGATGTATAGTTCTTTTTTTTAAATATTTGATTTTAAAACTGTGTCGTCAGCAAGTCGTTTCCCATCATGCTTTTGTTCAGCGCAGTCAGTGGAGAGCAACTGCGCTCGAGTGCAGAATCTGACACGTCCGCCTCGCCATCGCGAGAGATTTTTGACATACATCAGCATGACATCAGAGCAAGGCGGACCGCCCTCGGACACATTTCTAACCGGCATGCATCTCGCGCTGATCACCGGTGATCGGTTCTGCGCAGATTTTGCTCATCTCAAACAAGCCTAACATGTCAACATCAACATCAGTTGAGGGCTGCAACAACAACTTTTAAATGACAATATCCTGGCATTTCTATTCACTATAGCATGCATACGATACGTTATCCACATAACGTACTGGTCTTTTCACATTTTAATTACATCCATGTAGGTTATTGTCAGTGAAGTTATGTTTGTAATACGTAGTAATATGTGGAAAACTAACTAACGTTAGCTAGCTAGTGATAGCTTAAAGGAACTGTATGTAAGAAATGTATTACAATTAATCATAAAATGGCCCTGATATGTCACTAGACATTAAGAAATCATGTTCATTTCAGATACTTATATCACTGACAAACAGTAGTCCGGCCAGGATATTGTCATTTGAAAGTTGTTGTTGCAGCCCTCAACTGATGTTGATGTTGACGTGTTTTGGCCTAAAGCTCCGCCCTCCACTACAAAATGGCGGCTTAAGGCAGAGTCTGAGTCCGACCTGTCTGCATGAGGTTCCGCTGAGGGCTGTTCGACAGTGGCTTCAAGGTCCAGAGATCAGCGATGCAGAAACGATGCTGACTTTGTGATTGGTTGATAGATTTTGTGATTGGTCGATAGACTTTGTGATTGGTCGATAGACCAATCACAAAGTCAGCAGTGTTTCTGCATCCGGGTTGCCAGCTCTGCTCTAGTTACCACAGCTGCAGCTACAAACGTTCCTGGATCCTGCTGGATCCTGCAGCCCATCTGGCAACCTCGAGTCAGGGGGGAGGGGGAGGGGGAGACAACACTCTACAGTCATTTGAAAGTGATTGCAGTACCAGTTTTGGCCACAATCTTACATACACTTATTTTAATGACAGCAATGAAACATCCAATATTAGTTAATAAGTAGACACTGCCATTGTAATGGACACCTTAATGGCTGAGATGAGAAGTCTTACCTCTATACTGGGCTATATTTTGAGCTTCTTCCTTTCTCTTTTCCATCCCTGTGCACCCAAGGGTTTAGACCGCTTAATTTTTGGCCCTGTCCCAAATGGCACACTTCATGTGCACATTCAGTCTTGTGGACTTACAATTGGCACTGCGTGCGCGTGTCCGTTAAGTCCACAAAACCGTAGGGTGTCCCATTCTTCATTTAAGCTTAAAGAAGGGTGCCCGTGAGCACCCCTTTTACGGCTGATATGCACCCTCGATACACATTTCAGCTGAGCCCGCAAGTTCGGGAGCAGAGGAAAATCAAAGCCGCATTACGTTGTGAAAGTGCGGACTCAGAGGAAGACCGCAAGGGTTTAAGGTGCCATTTGTGGCGGCCTTTAATGTACGCTCCAGTGATGAGCACCTGCCTGACCTATGCCCCGCACCCCGGAAATGATCGCCAATAATCACCATCAATTCAATCTAATTATCAGGTTGACACGTAATTAGACGTGTGTCTGAGGGGCATTTTATCCTTAATAATTTATTCATGTAAAATGCAGTGCAGCTGCACAGCAGATACAACAGTGTGTAAACAGGCTGATTGGTTGTGCTGCGGCAACTGCAGGAACCTATGGCGAGGAGGCTAAACGAGAGGACCAATGAGATGACTACCTGAGCTCCCACCTAAATAGCCCGCCTGAATTTGTGTAACGAGTCTATAAAAGGATGTGTCTAGCCATAGGAATCAGATTTAATCTCCTTCGACTCACCTTCGCTGATCTCTGGACCTTGAAGCCACCGTTAAACAGCCCTCAACGGAACCTCATGCAGACAGGTCGGATTCAGACTCTGCCTTATGCCGTCCGACAATCCAGCTGCGCTATCCGGCGTTACATCCTTTTCTGCTATCTGTGTTTGTTTCTCAGAACGAGTGCGTTGTTTCAAATGCCTCTGTAACATAGTTCATTGTTATGGGAAGAAGGGGAACCAACAAACTTTTAAAAAACTTTAATTAAATAAATAAACAAAACGAAAGTAATGCGGGCAGCCCCTCACAGATGACTGCCGCATGCACACATAATGAAACGTAAACAAAACATAACAAATTCCAGGCCTGGTCCTCTCTCGTCCTTCACTTGTGTCACTCGTGCTTATATGCCTTCGAGAGAGAACTTGAGACAGGTGTGCCTCGCAGGTGATGTTCATCTTTAATCACATACCGGTCTCGCTCCTCCCACATCTCTCGCTCGACTACCTCGCCACAGCCTCTTACAGAGGCCCTCTTCTTGGTGGAGATCGCCACAACATATGCACATCGTGTCTTGGCCGAGATCATACCCTTCCTGCACTCTCCCAAGGCAACTGCAGATGACACTGCAGCCCTGTTCATCCAGGAAGACCAGCACCCCTCTCTAGCAACGTCCTGTTCTGTCTCCTTCGGTGGACCGCAAATGGAGGAGGAAGAGGATGATGACAGCCCTTCTCAAGCTGTATCTGGAAGTGTGGCCGGTCTCTGTCTCTGAGCCTACAGCTTTGACGCAAGCCACCACAAACATCAGGGCCAGCGTCGATGCTTCTACAGCCGCTATTTTCTCATTCTGAAAAAGGATGGCGGTCTCAGACCCATCCTAGATCTCAGACATCTGAACAAAGCACTCATGAAGTGCTTGTTCAGAATGCTGCCAATGAAATAAATCCTCTCACAAATCGGATTGGTTCTTCACAGTGGATAGCACGCCATCACAGGCCATTCTTGAGATTTGCCTTCGAGGGGCAAGCTTATCAGTACACAGTCCTGCCATTTGGTCTATCTCTGGTGCCCCACACTTTTACAAAGTGCATAGACGTAGCTCTAGCTCCCCTGAGAGTAAAGGAAGTGCGTATTCTTAGCTACTGCGAAGATTAGCTGGTTACAAATCCTGGCTCCTTAACCATCTAGAATGGTTGGGTCTCAGGATCAATACAGAGAAGAGTGCACTATCTAAAACCCAGATTATTTTGGGAACATGTATAGACTCAATACAAATGAAAGCGTGACTTACGCCAGAGTGGGCACTCACCATTCAGAGCCTAGAAGGAGCGTTGTTCAAGGCTGGCACTTACACTTAAACAAGAGTTTCAGAGGATGTTAAGTCATATGGCCTCAGCATCAGCAGTGCTTGAACTGGGTATATTGCACATGCACCCCCTCCAATGCTGATTAAGCTGGGCTGGCTATGCATAAAAGTGAACCACAGCTGCATCAAGGCTCTGGCTCCTTGGAAAGCAACCGACTGGTAGCAATCGGGTGTGAATATGGGCACAGTCACGAGATGGAAATTAGTCTCGACAGATGCATCCAACCTAGGTTCGGGATGCCCTTTGCCAGGGCAAGCCACTCTCCGGCCTCTGGGCATTGTTGGAGAAAGAGCTGCACATAAACTGTCTAGAGGAAAGTTGTCATTTTAGCGCTGAGAGGTTTCCTCCCGTATTTACAGGGACACTACATTCTGGTCTGAATGGACAACATGGCAGTAAGGTATTACATAAATTGCCAGGGCGGCCTGAGATCAAACTGCATTCCATGATGAAAAATCTCATTTTATGGGCAAGGCGTAACCTGAGCTTGCTGAGAGCAGCTCATGTGCCAGGAATCCCGAAACAGGGCCCAGATATGTTATCCAGAGGTAATATTCCCCCAGGGGAGTGGTCGCTTCACCCACAAATGATTCAGCTAATATGGAGTATGGAAAGGCGAAGGTAAACCTGTTCGCCGCAGAAGACAATACTCAGACATGCGCTGTATGCTTTTATGCCTCCGGTCACAATGAATGTGTGGTACTTTTAGTAGCCCCGCTGTGGAAAGATCAGATATGGTTCTCAGAACTGACTCAGATACTAGACACATCTCCATGGCCAAGACCGCTGAGGAAAGACCTCCTCACGCAGGCGAAAGGGAAGATCTGGCATCCCAGACCCGATCTGTGGACCCTTCATGTATGGCCTATCAACAGGTACCCGGAAATCTTCCTGAAATACTATTTCCGAGGCTAGAGCCCCCGCAACCAGTTGGCTCTATGCTATGAAAAGGTCAGTCTTCTCCGACTGGTGTAATGCACAAAACCTGAACCCGCAGTCGTGTGAGATGACAGACGTGCTTATTTTCCTTAAAGAGCGGATGTACGCCAGCCGTTCCCCCGCCACACATTTTAAGTATATGTGGGAGCCATAGCAGCATATCATATCCAAGTGACTGGGCAGTCCCTGAGGAAATGCGAACTTAGTGCGATTCCTTAAAGGGGCCAGAAGGCTTAACCCGCCTCGCCTCCCTTCAGTTTCTGTATGGGAGCTCTCCACAGTCTTACAGGCTATGAAAGGAGCCCCATTTGAACTACTACAGCCGTGAGCCTAAATCACCTTTCACTCAAAGTTGCTTTTTTACTTTGCCCTCGTCAGATCGTTTATCAGATTTTATAAATTGGAGATTCCTTCTTTAAAAGCTGGTATACTTTCCATATAATCTAGAATCTGTCTGGCTACATTATCATACATAGTTATATGATAGACCCTACTATAACGGCAGTTATATCCAGGCTATTTTTAAGGATTTCCCTCATTACCATCTTTTAGGCCCACCATGGTTGGCTTCCAGGGGTTTATTTTCTCTTCCACTAAGTCAGCCCATTGACTTATGCCTTGATCAGTGCCCTGACTACTGAACTAGGGATCTGATTGAGATCTGATTGTCTAAAGCGATATGTCTGCGGTGGGGACGTATGTGGTTCATCTCATATTTGATGATGCATCTTTAATATGGGTTGTAACTTGAAAATAATGCTTTGTTTATGTTTCTGTTGATGAATACACGTAACGTTTATGGCTCCTCTGTGATACACTAAAACAACAGCGATAATAAAAGAAAAACTGGCAAAACGGTCTCTCTTTGTAAACTTTGTTCAATGCATGCGAGTACTGCCATATGTCCGAATATGACCAGTCATGTTCTCCATCATCACTCGGATGTAGAGCCAGAAGACGCGAATGAGCTCGTATACGCTGTGAGAAGATCTGTCTCAGTGATATCATCCAAAAGCGTGCACTCGTCTCACAGCACGCAAATATTGAGTTCTCTTTCAAGTCTTGCGCTTAAACGGACAAACTCACACAAAAAGTATGTCAACATGTCCATCTTGAGGAGTATAAAAGCAGACATAGTCTGAATATGCCTTAAGAGAACTTTATACAGTCCAGAAAGACGACACATATCCGTTGATTATGTCTTAAAGGGGCAGTAGCCTTTACGCTGTTTCATGTCAAACAAAAGATAAGAAAATTCATCGCTGCTCTTGATTAAATAGCTTTTGTTTCATAAGTATTAATCTTTAATTTCAACAGTTAAATATGCAGTAATTTTATATTTGATTACTTAATTAAATGTCTGTACCTTTCTGCAGGCTAGTAGGCTTGTATAGCCTATTATTTATTGTAGGCTACACATGAGTGAGGTCAAGTTAAACATTTTAGTTTGAATTTTATTTTATACTGTGCATTGTTGCAATGTGCTAAATAGAGTTATGCATAATTTGTAATTGATTTATTATTTGAAACTTTATTTGTAATTCATGCAATTGTAATAACTTGATTTTTAGTAAATTTACACAGTCATAGCAATAAATGCAATGCTTACTATTGGTAAGAATTACTAATAATTGGCATAATTTATTTCAGTGTTTCGGTTTTCGGCCTTGGTTTCCTCTTTTTCGGTTTTCGGTTTCGGCCAAGAATTTTTATTTCGGTGCATCCCTAGAAGTTACATTAGTAACTGAGACGTTTTATTTTGCTTGTTCTAATTCTTTGACTAATTGGAAGTAAGCCTAAGGGCAACACTAGAGGGCACCCGTGCCCCCAACACAATTGTCACCCTAGGCAACCGTCTAGATCGTCTATAGCAAACGCCGGCCCTGAGTTAACAGAGAACAATAACAGTGTTTAACATAAACAAGGAACACTCAGGAGAAAGCAGGAGAATAGAGAACACAACCACTTTCAACACTGAACAGAAAAAACTCGAGGCTTAAATAGGCTACACAGGGAATGTATAGGAGAACAGAAACAGGTTTGTGCAAACAAATAAACAGCCAGTGAAACTAACTAGGAACAGAAATATTATTGCAAATAAAAAAAGTAACTGTTTTCTATTGTAATGCATTGTTAAAATGTTTGGTGCTCAGTTATCATCAATTATTACCGGTACGTAATTATTAATAATGGTTTTCATTATTATCAGAATTGAACAGTTTTTTGTGGAAATAATGGTACATTTTTTAGGATTCTTTGATGTATAGAAAATTCTTAATAACAGTATTGTTTTAAATAGAAATATTTTTTAATATGATGAATATTTAATTTAATGTGCCCTTGCTGCATATGACTATTATTATTATTACTTACCCCAATTTGTATTGGTAGCCTATCACAGTTTTTAGATAAATATTAAATCAACAACTTTTTTCAACACGGATAATAATAATGAATGTTTCCTGGGGTCAACATATCAGCATATAATATTACTTTCTGAAGGACCATGGGACACTGAAGACTGGAGTAATGATGCTGAAAATTCAGCTTTGATCACAGGAATAGATTATATTTTAATATATTCAAATAGAAAACAGTTAATTTCAATTGTAATAATATTTCACAACATTACTTTTTAATGTGTTTTAAAGGTGCAGTATGTAGTATTTATGAGAATCTATTGACAGAAATGCAATATAATATACACAACTATGTTTTCTGTGGTGACCTTACATAATGAACCGTTCCATTATTTTATTACCTTAGAATGAGCCATTTCTATTTCCATACACCGCGGGTCCCCTTACAGTGAAGTCATCATTTTGTGCTGTCATGTTTCAACAGTAGCCCTAAACGGACAAACTGCTCTACAGAGAGCTAGCTACTCTGCTCTCTCTTACACCATAGCTTCTCTGTGTGCTTTGAACGGCAGGGGTGAGCGTCGAGTTATTGCAATTCAAAACCTCACCACTAGATGTCGCTAAAATTCACTCACTGCACCTTTAAATCAATTAAATGCAGTCTTGGTGAGTAAAAGTGACTTATTTCAAAACCATTACAAATAAATGTGAGTGTATTACTTTGCATAATTCCAAGCATGAACACATATTAAATAAAAATAAATGATCTTTTGCCTCAGGTACCTAAAGATTGTCCGGCCATTGGAGACACATGCTCTGCAGACGGTTCGCACCGCCCGTCACATTTCTGCAGCTACTTGGCTTTCGCTGTTAGCCATGTCTTCCGTCTACTTGATCCTCTTTCTCCTGACTTCATGGGGTACTGTTGAAAACACAGAGAAAATTGGCTGTGAGGCTTTACACAGTCCTCAGCTCAGTTTGGCCTACAAAATCACTCACAGTGTGTCCATGGTGATCTTCATTTTTGTGCTGGTGTCTCTGGTTGCTCTTTACTGGGGGACTCTGCAAAAGGTCCGAAAAGCTCAGTTGTCCACACAGACCACATCCAGCAACCATAAGTTCAGAAAGTCTAAGCGCAACATGCTAGTTCTAGTGGTTGTTTTTTGTGTGTGCTTTGTGCCCTATCATTTGGTGCGCCTGCCTTATGCATTTATCAAACCTCAGATGAAACTCTGCACAGCCCAAGCATTCTACATCCTGAAGGAGCTGACTGTCCTATTATCAGTGCTAAATGCTTGTTTGGATCCACTTATATACTTCATCTTCTGCAAGGCCTTCAGAGCCCAGCTGGGCCTCAGGAAGAACACAGATTTGCCGATAGACAGTGACGATAAAGGACAGCAAAGACGAATGAGCAACATGATGAGCTACATTGAGACAAAGATATCTACACTCAGACGTGAAAGTGTCATTTAACTCAAACATTTCTCAGGAAGGTTGACTCTTTCCTAGTAAACAACATGAAAAAGTGCGCAATGTAGATAAAGGCTCATTAAATCAAATTAAATGTAATACATAAATTCATCTTAAAGGCAAGCACATTAAGTTCTATCCTTTTCTCTAGCAAAACATTTAATTTTCAGTTTCCCTGTTACTAGATTACAGCGTGAAAATTATCTAATAGGGAATTCGTTGCTAGAAATTAATGTTGAAGATTCATGACGAACTGATACTGTCAATGATGCATTAAACCGATCCAAAGTGACAATAAATATATTTATTTTATAATATTACAAAGGATTTCTCCTTCAAATGTTCTTCATTTGAACTTTTTGTTCATCAAAGAAACCTACAAAAATGTATCACAGTTTCACCCAAACTGTTTTCAACATTGATGATAATCATAAATGTTTTCTTGAGCAGCAAATCATCATATTAGAATGATTTCTGAAGGAAATCATGTGACACTGAAGACTGGAGTAATGATGCTGGATTAATGAAAAATCAGCTTTGATCACAAGTTAAAATATATAATAAAAAGAAAAAAAAATTGGAATGTTATTTTACAAAAGATTAGTGTTTTACTGTATTTTTGATCAAATAAGTCCAACATTGGGGCACACTTCTTTCTGTTACAAATAAAAAAATCTTACCAAAACCATGGCATAACAGTGTATTTACTATTGGTATTGGAGATTATTTCTTATGGTTAAAGAGTTACTTCAGTGATTTAAGCTTTGTATTTAAACTGGGTCATTGATGTAGTAGAAATGTGAAATACATTTTTTATTTGGTGCCTTCTAGACTGAGAAAATATAGTACATTTATTTTTATCTTATGGGGATGGAAGACAACAATTCCCAGAATGCTTCGCTGCCCTACGAGGTCACTCCCAAAGCCACCACAACTGGATCACTTTCCCACCGTGTTCATTTTCAAAAAAACAGGTCAGTTTGAGAACAGAACCTACGATTAAACGTGCCTGTTCAATAACGTGTGTGTGATCCGAACAAGAGTCACGGCAAAAACGCTGCAGGATTTCAACGAGTCTGCATTCATCACTAGAGCTGAGGTAAGCGCGCTCGCGGCATATATTCACAGCGTGTTCAGTCTGGCACATATTCAGTTCATGCCTTTGGAAGCTTAACTTTCATAGGAATTAATTTGAGAAGTTGAAACACTCACTTTGCTCCGCTCCGTTTCCATGAAAGTCTGCAGCTGCTAGCTGAGCTCTGAGTGTAATCTCCATCCCCCATGTGCGAGTTGAAAACATGCGGAAATAGCTCCCTCTGCTGGCTGTAGTCTTTAGCCTCTTGCCAAAAAATACTCAGATGACGCAAAATTATTTTTTCCAGTGATAAAAAAAATACATAAATATCTCTTCTCAGGGGGATATTAGGAGGGGGGAGAGCATGATCATTTGAATATACTCCCAGGTTTCTTCTGACATCACAGTTAATATGCTATGCACACCACAATCCTTATGCTAAATCACTGAAGTAACCCTTTAAAATTAATGGTTAAATTGGTTTAAAATGAATAATCGGTCTGAAAATTAGCTGTGTTCAGACACATTATTGATGTGTTGCTATGTTAAGGAACTGAAAACGACTGCACCACTGACAAACAAAATCCTGGTCAAAAGTCAAGTCTTGTCTGAGAGTTGCAGTTGCCTGCCACCATTCCAGTGCTGGAAATTTAAAAATAATATTATCCAAAAACTAGAAAAGGACACATACAAATATATTTAGTGCAAAATGTTTGCCATCTATTAAAATGATATTGACATTGAAGATTTAAATGTAGAACCTAAGGAAGCATCTCCTATGATGAATGTTAACCTTAAAGCAGCACTAGGTAACTTTTCAACCTTCATAATATATTTTTTAAGACTCTTGTGATGATAAATCGACTTACAATAGGTTGAATGACACGTCTGCCATAGCCTGATGGGGTCTGTATCGTTTTTAATCGTACTTTTAAACTTCGGGTTTCGGGTAGTAACCCGAGAAAAAGAAAAGAACTACAAAATTCGACTGCTTTACGGCATATACGTCACTTCCACCAACACACACACTTCCTTACATTCGGACGTGTGAGCCCAACTTTGTTCGTCAGATAATATAGTCATGTCCGAAGCAGCAGAGACAAATAAGAAAGAAAAGGTTTTGTTGGAGGAAAGCAATAAGAGGAAATGAAAAAATGATGGGATTAAAGGCAGGACGAGGATCAAAATGTGACCAGGGTTTGCTCGTCGGCGTGAGCTGAAGGAGGCGTGCCCGACCGATGCTGTCCTGCTTGTTACGGTGAGCTACCACTCAAACATTGAACTGAAGTATCATATAGATTCTGTAAAACGGTAACCAATAGACTACTATAATGACGCTGGCTTGTAAACGTGAGCATCGTGATTATTTGGCGTTTGAAAAAAATAAAACCCATGAAATTATATTCATATGACATGCTGAAACATATGCCACTGACTGTAACGTTACCTGGGATGAAGACATTTCACACGCGACGCCAGAAGAACTGTTCAGGGGAACTGTTAGTGCTGCACCGACCCGCGGGACGCTTTTATGAAGTTATTTGGCCCGCACCGCACCACTGTATATATTTTTACAACACGCCGCGCACCCGCGACCATTAAATAGACATACGGGGTCCGCGGGTTATGAGACGACCCGCGCATCACTAGTTCAGGGCTATCAGGGTTGTCATGTCAACAAATGCACGCGTGATGGCATCCCCTGTTGTAGGATGACTGAGCTTACGACAGTAGTTGAGGACATTATTTTTTCCAAACTGTAGGGGGACCCCGAGAGCAAAAGTAGCCAAGTGGGGCTTTAAAGGGGGGGTGAAATGCTGTTTCATGCATACTGATCTTTTTACACTGTTAAAGACTTGGAATCCCATACTAAACATAGACAAAGTTTCAAAAGTTAAGGTGGACGTTTGATGGGAGTATTTCTTTGTCAAAAATACTACTTCCGGTTAGTCATAAGTTTCGGCAAGTTTTTTGAGATCATGCGTCCCCTTTGACGTTAATGGGGGCGGAATTTCCTTGTATGGGCCTTACGGACAATTCTACCGGAAGCGCGTGAGAGAGAGCGAGGGAGAGAGCGAAAGCAACGCCTATCAAAGCGCTGGCTTGTAGGATGCTGGACAGGTGATATGCACATAACAATGTCACCAAAAAAGTGCGTTTTTGGTTGCCAGACCAAGACAGTCCTGCACAGATTCCCCAAAACCCCGCGTTAAGGCAACAGTGGATGTAATTTGCTTTTCCGGATCAGCAACTGAGTTGCGCGAATGTTTATATCTGTTCGCTGCATTTCGGTGCCGACTGTTTCATAAACAAGGCCCAGCTCAACGCCGGCTTTTCCCAATCGCCTAATGCTGAAGGATGGAGCAGTCCCAACGTTAGAAGGGTGAGTGAGACTGCTTCAAATGTCTGTGTTTTTTTTAGTCCGCTTACTGTCTACACAAACCACGCGTAAACACACAAACACACGTGCACAACTGCACTTCCCACATGTACACCTTCAAAGACAAAAATACGACGATATAATTCAAGTATAAATATGTAAATAACACAAGCCGCTAAGCATATTATATAGTTAGGCCGGGGACACACTGCAAGCGTGTCGTGAGCGTCTCGGCTGCGTGGCATGTCCGTTTTTATTTCGGCTCCCATATTAACCGGTTAGCGCTTGCATACAGCCTGCGTCAGCCGCGCGGCTCACGCGCGGTCCGAGCCGCGCGGAAAACGCGTGCATGCTTCAAATAGAAGAGTCGCCTATTTTTCACGCGACACGCGAGCGTGTTGGAAGCGTTTCTAGGCAAAACAGCATAGGAAAAGGAGTTTATATGCCATTTTGACACGAATACATATTAATAAATGACATTGTCATGTGTGAAAGTCTTTAGGTTAACAAATGCAGATATAGGCCTACTTGTAATAACAAAAAACAACATAGTTATCGTTTTGAAATATTAAACCTGTCAATACAGAACGAAATATTCTGTAGCCTATTTTGCCGTCAATGCCAAATATATGTATGGTCAATAGGCTACTGCCGACGTTGTCTTTGCTGTATCAATAGGCAATATATTTATATTTAACATGAAGTATAGGGCTTCCCAGCAGCAGCAGCGCCGCGTCAGACACGTTTCTGGTGTGCAAAGACAGAGAAAACGCTGCGCAGCCGCCCCGCGGCTGACACGCAGCAGAAACGCCACGCTTGCAGTGTGTCTCCGGCCTTAGTGTATAACTTGTACCACATACAGACGTCCTGCTCTAGTCGTTTTTGCTGCTGCTCCTGTTCAACTGCAGCCTCTGGGTCTGATTCCGGATCATAGATGTATGGCTGTATCTGATTAAAAGCCATATTTTTATTTTGAATAAAGTTTTTTTCCCGCTGTTAGGGATGACGCACTCGACTCAACACACAGCGCGCTGCTGCACACGTCATTATTTAGCTCCGCTCACACGACACGCCCCCACCCGCTCGGCTTTTTTCGGAAAGACTCGGAACAGCGCATCTTTCTTATATAATTATTAAAAAAATAAAGACTTTTCGGAGATATGCAGGATGCAATGCTACTCTATAGGTACTCAAGATTGACATGACACTGTCTGAAACTGAGTGTTTCACCCCCCCTTTAAGCGTCACCAAATGGACCAATCTTTAGACTAGTTTGTTTCTTTTTTCACTTGCAAAATAGAGCTATTTAACTACTAATGTGTCATTGAGTCTAAACAATATTTTAGTTGGACTATAACTTTATAAAAAAATAAAAAATACCATGCATAATATGACAGCTAACACTGGGGGGCGTCTTGTGTGGGTTGCCAGAGAGTATTAAACTAGAATCTATTCTTGCTTCTGTAAGTGAGAAATCAATAGACCAATAGAATAAACAATAGCATGCAGATTTTTTACTGTTTATTTTTATATCAGTAAGAAAACCATGTTTTTACTACAGTATAGTGACCAAGAATTGTGTGTTTTCTCTTAAAGGGTTAGTTCACCCAAAAATGAAAATTATTTCATTACTCACCCTCATGTCGTTGGACACCCGTAAGACATTCGTTCATCTTCAGAACACAAATGAAGATATTTTTGTTGAAAGCTGGTGACTGAGAAAGGCTTCAGAAAGGCCTCCATTGGTATTCAGTACATTCCCACTGACCCACTCACAAGGCATAAAGGCACTAAAAGACGTCGATATAAAGTCCATCTCACTACAGTGGCTGTACAATAATGTTACAATGTGACGAAAATAGTTATTGTGCACACCAAAATCAAAATAACTACTTTATCCACCAAGTTATTGAAGTGAACTCGACGCATGCGCGAGAATATGACGCAGCTCCACCGTTTGAATACATGACCCGGAAGAGGAGGAGCGCCGCACCGCTATCGCGTGAGTTCACGTCAGAGACCTACACGGAAGAACTCGGCGGATAAAGTCGTTATTTTGATTTTTTTTTGTGCACGAAAACTATTCTCTAATTATTCTGTAGCGACGTCTTTAGTGCCTTTATGGGTCTTGAGAGTGGGTCAGTGGAATTGTACTGAATGCCAATGGAGGCCTTTCTGAAGCCTTTCTCAGCATAAGAATTTATTTGTGTTCCGAAGATGAACAAAGTTCTAACGGGTGTCCAACGACATAAGGGTGAGTAATTAATGAAATAATTTTCATTTTTGGGTGAACTAACCCTTTAACTATAACTAATTTGTTAGAATCAAATGTAATCAGGTAGCCTACATATTACTTTAATAAAGTAATTGAAACAGTTACACTACTTTATGCCTTGATGCCACTAAATGATGGCTTTGGACAGGGCCAGCTCTTGCTTTTTGGTTTCCCTATAGGCGAGATTGAGATTAGGATTTATTAAACTATACCAAAATAAAGCTCTTTTATTTACTCCAACACTTAAAAAAGCGAATTATGACTTAAATGACACTCTGATAAACTGCACATGCAAAATACTGCAACGAATGTTCAAGGATATTTTTTTTTAAATTATGACACGAACAATGGGTGAACACACACACACAAACAAAAATGATCTTATAATCACTCCAACACTTAATCGAGCAAATTATTGACTTGAAGAATCAACTGTTATTTTTTCATATACAAATGCTGGAATCAAGGATATTTTCCAAATATTAACTCCATAAACTTTGCAAAAGGGATAATGTATGGTTGTTATCGCAGAATAAACCCCGTGCAGAATGATCAGGACTCCGACGCAAAGCTGTGTGTGTGTTAGTTGTGAACTCACTAAACAGAACTTATGCATTTATAATTAATGTAAAGAGAGCAATTGTACTTTTCTTAAAGGACAACTCTGGCGATTTTTTTTTTTTTTCTTTTGATCATTATATCCTTGTGAGTACAGTCAGGGCTATTCAAATCTTACCCTGGAGGGCCAATGCACTGCAGAGTTTCGCTCCAGCCCTGATCAAACACACCCACCTGTGATTTTCTAATGATCCTGGAGACATTTATTAGCATGTTCAGGTGTGCTTGATTAAGGTTGGAGCTAAACTCTGCACTGCATTGGCCCTCCAGGGTAAGATTTGAATAGCCCGGGAAAGAAAAAAAAACCTGTATTGGCGCTTGCAACATTGAGTTATTATAGTTAATACCCAGAGCCTCAGCTAAAATGGCAGCTTTGGGGGCATAAACGTAAAGGCTGTCTTTGTGCCTCTTAACAGACACAAAATGCAATTAAAATGTCTGTCCAACATGAACAGGCCTTACATGACAACGAGATGTGTTTAGCCACTTAGCCATTGTTTAAATTCACCTGTTTTAGACGGTTAGCTGTATCTCGCACTGACGTGCCGTGGGAATGCCGTTGTAGCCGGAAAAAGGCAAATAGTCCAGTTGGGAAGAGCGTCGCGTGTGTAAAGAGGCTCTGCTCATCGGTTTCAGTATCGAACGTGTCCGAAAGAAACGGTTTTCGATTCTGTACTGCTGATTAGAGGACCGCTGCTCGTTCAGTTACTGGCGTGTGCTCAGTATCAGCGACTCGTGAGTTCATCACATCTCTCAGCAGAACATGTCTCAGTTCAGTGAACGGTTGGATAATTATAATTATAGACATTATAATTCAAGACATTAGTTGATTTCTATTCGGAGGGACTGTCACTCATGTCAGAAAGGGAGCAGCTAAAGTAACTTGTGTGATCAGCGCTGATTTGAGACGCGAACGGTTGAGAATGATTTAGTCCGATTTGGTGAACTGGTTCGCCCGGTTCACTAAAAAGAACCGGTTAAAAAGAACGATTTGTTCATGAGCCGGACATCACTAGAGTAATGATCCGATCGGGCGTAAGAAGAAATGGTTCACATTTGTGCATTTCCGAATTGTGGCAACACAACGTGAAATTTTGCAGCGAACACTTGACTAACTTACACAGACACATCACAGCGGGCCGGTTGAAGAAAAATGCCATTCCGTGGTTGAAGACGGGTGCAACCACTGTGGAGGTAATGTAAACTTTATTTATCCTTCCCTTTGGGCACACATGGCTTGAAGAAAGATGTGCAGTAATACAATAATCATGCTTTACACACACACGATACTCCTCCCAACTGGACTATCTGCCTTTTTTTTTCAGCTACCACTGAGTTCCCACGGGACTTCAGCGCGAGATACAGCTAGCCGTCTAACCAGCCTGGTCTCATCGTTAATACGTAGGTATTAATACGTTACTTTCAAAGAGACTAAACGTACGTCTTAGTACTTTTGGAGAAGTGCTAAAATGTAAAATATAGACGTATTTGCAACATTTAAATGTAGTATTATTACATTTTTACAGCTAAAAAACGTAAAATATTTACGAATCCATCATGAAATCTTTTTTTTTAAGAATACAAAACTTTATACTGGTAAAAAAAAAATTTTTGTTATGTCATAAAGATATCTATATAATTTCCCTTTGACCATTTTATTTATTAATGTACGATCCCTTAACACTACCCTAAACCTAAACCTACCAATTTAATACAGAATATAAAGAAAATAAAAGGTAAAACGTTGGAAAATGACGATTTTGATAACAATATAGCATTAAAAAAATATTTTGAACGGCTAATCCTACACTTACCCCTAAACCTACCCATTAGCATTTATTAAAACAACGTACTGTTATAAATCGAAGCATAACAGACAGACCAGTGTAAACACAATAATTTATTTATTGCAAAAATGTCAAATTTTTGACATTTGACATTTGACATTTTGACATTTGACATTTTGACATGTCAAAAATGTCAAATTTACCAAAAGTAGTTCAAATGAAGATGTGTTGCAGTCCTCTCTGGTGGTATATAACGTTAATAGTTTTGTATGAGGTACAGAGCAGAATGTTAGCTATTAATCAATGAAAATATTAATCCGGCTTCTCTCCGTGAAGTTGCGCGTTTCCCATTTCAAATACAAATCGACTGAAACACGGCATGTCAAAATCTGTGAAGAAGCAGGCGAGAGCCAATGAGCGTTCGATGCCACTGCCGTAAATCATGTCGTAACGCTACATGAGGGCGCGTTTTTTAAATTTGAATTCACAAGCGCGAGATTTGATGTTTACCGTCGCGCTACTGAGAGGAGATGAAGACTATGGATGGCTAATGGAGATGAAGATCACCGGGCTCAATTTGGATTTGTTTTTCGCAAACATATGGATTCTAACGATTTGGATTACAGCGAACCAATAAAGTGTTGTGTTTTGTGAATTGATGTTGTGTTTTGGTGTATATTGTGATCGCCAGTTGCTGAATAGGAGAAAATGCCTTTTTATGTCTCACAGCAAACAACAAGCTAAATACTACAACATGGTTGGCAAGAATGTTATTCATCTGACGGTTTTAAAATTCCGTCTTCTTTTAACATTATATAGTCATCCGAAATGAGTTTGTAGCAGAAGTCACGAGAGCAAAATGTTATTTTATATTTCTGTTATTTTATATTCGGTTGATTAACTTAGTAAAATGCATTTAATAAATGTGACTGAAAACATGTATTGATGTGACTATTGGATATAAAATAAACAATATTAATGCCACGATTTATGGGAGCCGGTGGCTGGCTGTTACACGTTCACACTTGGATACGTAGATAATTAACATTTTAGTGCTGTCAATACGTCAATATTGTACATTTTAGTGCTGTTAATAAGTCAGTATTGTACGTTTTTAGAAACCGTTAGTAAATGTACGTGTAGTAGAATCACACTTTACGTAAAAATACTCACGTATTTTCATGAGATCACGTTGGTCTAACACACTGTTTAGATGAATTTAAACCAATCCGGTTCGTTTTTTTTCCTATAGACTGTACTCACAAAAGGTATTACGATCAAGATAAACTTAAAAATTCCCTGGAGTTGTCCTTTAACCAGTGAAGCAGTTCGTTATTCGCTGTAGAAATCACTCTCAAACTCTCTCTTCCATCAAGTCCTTTTTATTGATCTGGTGTAACAGAGACATAATATGCCAGTAATTAGAACAGGCAGCGCGTGGCAGCAATGCACGATGCGCTGTAATATCTAATGCAGACAGTGCAAAAGTTACTTTTAACAATAACTCATGTAACTGGTATAACAGACATATATGAGGACACATGCAGCAATTAGAACAGCGCGCGGCAGCAATGCACGACGCTGTGAAAGATAAAGATTAAATTTAAAGTTAGGAAAAACACTTAAAGCAAGAAGATAAAGCAATGAGGCATATGATTACACATCACAGAGGGACAACCATACATGTATATTGTGTAAACTAATCAATTACACCATATGCGGCCAAGTTACCACATAAACTTAGGCCGGAGACACACTGCAAGCGTGTTGCATACCAGCCGCGGTCTGTCTTTGCACACCAGAAGCGTGTCTGATGCGGTCAGAAGCGTGTTTGACGCGGCGCTGCTGGTGAAGCCCTATACTTCTTGTTAAATATAAATATATTGCCTACTGATACAGCAAAGACAATGTCGGCAGTAGCCTATTGACCATACATATCTATGGTATTGATGGCTACAGATCAATACCATTGATGATACAGATAGCTACAAATGGGCTACAGAATTTCATTCTGTATTGACACTTTTAATATTTCAAAATCGATAATTATAGCCCCGTTTCCACCAAAATTACCCGGAACAATTTGTCCCAGGAACTATTTTTATAGGAACTTTTCTCCCCCCAGACCTGCAACTGTCTTCGTTTCCACCGTGATCTAAAGTTCCGTGAAGATTAGGCAAATTAGTCCGGTGATGTAGGACTGCGCGCGACTGCTCCTCCAAGTCAGTGACGGACAGTAATCATTTTTGCGCGACACGCCACATTTCCAAGCACACTTTTTTTGTTATTCCGATTGAAAGATTTAGTGGACTGTTTACATGAGACGTTATCTAAACCGATCTGGTGTTTACATGTGATGACTTTCAATCGCAATCATTTTGTCACATGCAGTTTGTCTGCCGCATCAAAAATGTCAGCGCTGTTTTCTCCAGCAGCTGGAATGTGTTAACTGTAGCCATAGCAACTCTTAACGGCCACCAGGACTAATACAGTATTATATAATAAGCTAGTTATTTGTTGTAAAGTGTAATAATCATCTAAAATTATTATTCTTCTGTCAGGCGCAGTTAAAGTAAAAACTGCCTGGGGCAATATACACTGTGTCATTATTCCAACATTATCTTCATCACTTACGAAATAAAAAGTTTACCCCTCAGAAAAATGAGCTTTCCTCTCTTGTCAACATGAGCGCGGCGCACGCTGTCACGTCATGTAAGGACGCACACTCAAGTAATCGGTCAGGTCGTTTACATGGTGAAAAATAGACTGTAAAAAAATAATAATAACGAGTATGGAAGAGATTCAAGCTGTGCTGCTTTTGCTGGTTATAGGTTTAGAGGTAATTAACAACGACAGAAAAGAGAACTAGCATATTCAGATTCAGCAGCATATTCAGAAAGCTTGTAAAGCTAGATTTAAAATGACAATGTATATTATTATCAGCTATTACGGACATTGATCGTGAGATGGCTGAGACGAACGAACGCCATCAGACAGAGAGCAAGACTGATATTTACTGAACGCAGAACGAACCTCGCAAAAGACTTAAAAATGCCGGTTGAAATAAAATGCTAAACCAATCAGCATGTTCAGTGCCCAAATCCCTCCCTCGAAAGTTCCTGAACTTTGAAAAAGTACTACCTCGCGAGCAGGGCCGTTTAGAGGGGGAAATATTTACCCGGAACTTCATTTAGACCCTGGTTCCTGCGGTCTAAACACACCGAGTACCACCCAAAGTTCCTGGTTCCTGGGTAAAGTTCCTGCAGTGGAAACGTGGCTTATGTTGTTTTTTTATTATTACAATTAGTCCTATATCTGAATTTATGTTAACCTAGACACTTTCAAACTTGAAAATAGCATTTATTAATATGTATTTGTGTCAAAATGACATATAAACATCTTTTCCTATTTCTCCAATGCGGCGTGGCATGGAGGCGATCAGCCTGTGGCACTGCTGAGTTGTTATGGAGGCCCAGGATGCTTCAATAGCGGCCTTAAGCTCATCCAGAGTGTTGGGTCTTGCGTCTCTCAACTTTCTCTTCACAATATCCCACAGATTCTCTATGGGGTTCAGGTCAGGAGAGTTGGTAGGCCCATTGAGCACAGTAATACCATGGTCAGTAAACCATTTACCAGTGGTTTTGGCACTGTGAGCAGGTGCCAGGTTGTGCTGAAAAACAAATCTTCATCTCCATAAAGCTTTTCAGCAGATGGAAGCATGAAGTGCTCCAAAATCTCCTGATAGCGAGCTGCATTGACCCTGCCCTTGATAAAACACAGTGGACCAACACCAGCAGCTGACATGGCACCCCAGACCATCACTGACTGTGGGTACTTGACACTGGACTTCAGGCATTTTGGCATTTCCTTCTCCCCAATCTTCCTCCAGACTCTGGAAACCTTGATTTCCGAGTGACATGCAAAATTTGCTTTCATCCGAAAAAAGTACTTTGGACCACTGAGCAACAGTCCAGTCCTGCTTCTCTGTAGCCCAAACGTGTCTTGACCTGGGGAATGCGGCACCTGTAGCCCATTTCCTGCACACGCCTGTGCACGGTGGCTCTGGATGTTTCTACTCCAGACTCAGTCCACTGCTTCCGCAGGTCCCCCAAGGTCTGGAATTGGTCCTTCTCCACAATCTTCCTCAGGGTCCGGTCACTTCTTCTCGTTGTGCAGCGTTTTTTGCCACACTTTTTCCTTCCCACAGACTTCCCACTGAGGTGCCTTTTTTTTATTTTTTTATTTTTTTTATTTTTTTATTTAAACAGGGACAGTGTAAAATATACATTAAACCTTAAAGGAAAGATGCATTTTACCAGGTTGTAGCACTTGTGCTAATTTACACCTGCAGTCCATGGACAGGCTGATGTAAACAAATCAAGTAAATAATACATTAACAACATTAAAATAATCAAACCCTACATTCATTCTACAGCATACATTTACAAATACACTGACCTACACATCAACTAAACATTATGTAAACATGTTTGTTGTGAAAGAAGCCATTTTCTGACCCGATGTGAAAAAGTGTTAAAATTCATAGATTTAAGTAACTCTGCTGGCAGCTTATTCCACTGTCTGACGGCTACGTTAGAGAAAGCTGAGCCACCAAGTGCTGTTTTACATAGTGGTATCCTACACTCGCCCCGAACAGCCGACCGAGTGGCTCGAGATGTATTTTCTGAGCTCAATAAGATATACTTTTTTAAGGGAGGAGCTGCAGTACCATTTATTATCTTAAACAATAAACAGAAATGTGAGTATATGATTATATTATCAAAACTTAAGCTATATTTTTTAAGAATATGACAATGATGAAATAACCTAGGTTTCTTATCAAGAACCTTCAGAGAACTTTTGTACAATGATTCCAGAGGCCTCAATGTTGTTTTACAGGCCTGTGACCAACTCGTCATGCAGTAACGAAAGTGCAAGAATATAAAAGCATTTAGATATAAATTAGATGCCTCTATGGTCAAAGAGTTCCTAATATATCTAAATTGTGCAGTGTTAATTTTCAACGTATTAGTTATCTTTTTAATATGTTTTTTAAAATTTAATTTTGGGTCAAGAAAAACTCCTAAATATTTAATTTGGTCAACCCTTGATATTTCTTGACCTTAAATTATAATTTTTGATTCAGGTTTACATGACAAGAACTTATGATTATTTGTAAAGAACATAGAAACCGTTTAGTCAACATTCAACGTTAAGTGAGAGTGTTTCAGCCACCTGGATATCTTTTTCATTTCCTCAGTTAACTTTCGGGCAACATCCTTAACAGTTTTACCATGAATATACACCACAGTGTCATCAGCATACATTATCATTTTAGCATTAGTACACACAGATGGAAAATCATTTATATAGAGAGAAAACAGCAGGGGCCCTAATATAGAGCTCTGCGGCACACCCATGGTGCATGCTCGTAGGGAAGATGATACATTATTTACCAATACACACTGCTGCCTTGCACTAAGGAAAGATTGAATCCAGCTTATTGTACTTCTACTAATAGAGAAATTTGCTAATTTATCTATCAGTAGTTCATGATTTACTACGCAAATCAAGAAAGACCGCCCCTACAACTCCTCCACTATCCAAACTTGATTTTATTTCCTCTATTAAGTAGCGACATGCAGTCTCCGTTGAGTAACGTTTTTTAAAACCAAACTGAAGAGGATGTAAAGCAGCATTATGATCAAGATGTTCCACTAGTTGTGCTGCAACTACTTTTTCAAAGACTTTGGAAATAGTGGGAAGGATGCTTATTGGTCGATAGTTAAAGACCTGAGCTTGTCTCCTGACTTGTGTATAGGCTTTACTATAGCTGTTTTCAGAGCTATAGGAAAAATACTTTCATTTATAGACTGATTTATAGCTTTAGTTAACACTGGAGTCAAAATTTCCTTGTGCTCTTTTAAAAACACAGAATCAATGGCAAAGATGTCTTTAGATTTACTATTATTTAAGTGTACTTCTAAAACTGTTCCTTCATCAACATAAGATAGCTTAAAAAAATGACTCATCACAATTAAATGTATGTATAGAAATTGGTTTCAGAAACATATTAGCCAAATCCTGCACAGAATCTAAAAAATAATCATTAAAATGTGTTGCTACCACTATATTATCATTTTGAATAGCTCCATTAATTTTGAGTTGTACTTGATTACAATTTATCTTGTTATTGCATGTGTACTCACAGCCCATACTATCAACTTTAGACTCCCAATCTATTTCATTTAAATCATTCATCAGTGCAAGTTGATTTCTCTTAGGAATATGACACATTTTATTAAATTTTTTTATTTGCTGTTTGTCTCTATACCTAGATTTATTTAATTTTCTAGCTACTAGAGTTAGGTTATGATCTGACAAACCTATTATAAAATTATATGTTTTGGTAATCCTATCTGGTTTATTTGTAAATATGAGATCAATCAAGGTTTGAGAATTTTTTTGTCAGTCTAGTTGGCTTGTTTATCATTTGAGTCATTTGTAACGAATTCATAATATCCTTAAGTTTTTTCTTTCTTACTTTATCTAGCCAATTTATATTCAAATCACCCATTAACAGAGTTTCTTTTGTTTCATATTTTTTAAGTATTTCAGATAAATCTAAATAAAATTCATTTGTCGCATTTGGTGGTCGATATACAGCAAATATAAAGAATGACATTTGTGCTGAAAGAGTTATAGAAACACCAGCACACTCCAAAGTTTGCACTGGAATAACTATTTGATGACTATCAATACTGTCTCTCACATAGATTAAAACTCCGCCTCCTTTCCCCTTCCCTCTGTCCTGTCTATAAACATTATATCCAGGAATTGTAAACACAGATAAAGGAGTCGTGGTTGTTAACCAAGTCTCTGTGAGACACAGGTAATCAAGATTTGAGTCCAAGAGTAAATGTTCCAACTGTTCCGTTTATGAAATCACACTACGTATGTTTATATGTCCACCAAATATTCCTTTTGGTTTTGTTTTAGGGTTCCATATCACCAATGCATGATTGACTGTTTGAAAAAGTTTAGTATTTCTTTGTTTGGAAGTTAGGATAGTCTGCAACAAGTTGAGTTCAGCAGTTTTAGACGCACATGTTAAGATGTTACCTTGTAGCATTGAGATCGCTGGTGATGCCGTAGATGTATTTAGCTGCGATGAATGTTGTATACAGCAATCTGGGAACAGCCTATTCGTTCAGAAATTTCTTTCTGTGAAAAGTTTTTAAAAGCCTCAGGAATCTTTTGCAGGTGTTTAGAGTTAATTAGTTGATTCAGATGATTAGGTTAATAGCTCAATTAGAGAACCTTTTCATGATATGCTAATTTTTTTGAGATAGGAATTTTGGGTTTTCATGAGCTGTATGCCAAAATCATCAGTATTAAAACAATAAAAGACCTGAAATATTTCAGTTGGTGTGCAATGAATCTAAAATATATGAAAGTTTAATTTTTATCATTACATTATGGAAAATAATGAACTTTATCACAATATGCTAATTCTTTTAGAAAGACCTGTATATGCTGTGTTCCAGGCAACCCGTACCTGTGTTTTTCTGACCTTCTAGCTGTGAAAGTGCACTGGAACAGCCGTTAAACCCGTGAACTCGTACTAGTGCTGCGTTGGAGTGTTGCGTTCCCCTCCACTATTAGACACACTTCCCCTCGGGGGAATCCCCGCCACCATTTTGAAGAGAGTTCCACTTTTGAAGTGGACAAGAGAAGTTTATATGAACAGACCCTGGCCTTGATCCCTCGATTTTGACCAAGAGAGTCTACATATACTACACATCAGGCTGCTTCATATACCACAATGCAACACGATTGTGACGTCACCCAGGGTATTCTCACAAAAATGCGTATAAATAGTACGAGTGTGCAATGTCGTGGAATGTATACGCCAAAACTCATTTTGGCGTGTCTATGGCACGCTGTTTTTCGCGTGCATATGATACGCATTTTATGGCGTATTATACATACGAACCCCCCACCCCACCACCCTAAACCTACCCAAGCGCGTGTCATATACACGCCATAAAGTGCGTATCATATGCACGCGAGAAACAGCGTATTATATGCACCCCAAAATGAGTTTTGGCGGATAAATTCCACGACATTGCACACTCGTACTATTTATACGCATTTATGTGTGATCGGGTTGCGTCACCGCATATCACGTTTAATTAACCCCACCACAAACAACTCTATGATATTTTAATTATTTTTTAAAAACATTTAAAACAACCCAAACACACCTACATACATAATGCTGCATTAAACAATTCCATGTAATGTGAATTGTTGTGTGTTAACCTGCTTTCTTAACTGAAAAAAAAAAAATATATATCCTAAGGGAGATAATAAAGGATAAACTAACTAACTAACTAACTAACTAACTAACTTGACTTTTCACCAACAAACTGTTTGTATGGGTTAGATCAAGACCATTAGCGAGGACAGTCAAAAGGAAGGACATTTTCACTCAGGTTTGCATATAAAAATAATGGTTACTAACTGGGAATGTGGTTGGTAACCTCTGCTCTAGACCTTGCGCCATTCTAGCCCATAGTGCTACTTTAATGTTTAACACATACACGTAGAACACATCACACCAGGAACTGACAGCACAGAGCGCATGCAAATGAGGCGAACAGTCTTTTTAGACTAGTGGTTTGTGGTCGTCTACAGACAGCGAATCTGGAAAGTTCAGGTTTCCGCTGCGTCAGTGCACTGTTGCGTTCCTCCAATGGCTGATATAATTAAAACCAAACTTTCAGAAAAGAGGAAACTGGATTTAAAATGTTGAAACTCTTCGATGAAGCACCTCAGTAGTTGTTTGGTTTGTTCAACAAGACAGATGTCAAGCACAATCGCATTGTTTTGCCGTCTGATCTGATGTTCTTGGAGAGTATGATGAGGTAAGTTCTCAAATTATTCTGATATGAAGCGCCATGTGTCTGTCTCCTCTCGCTTGAGGTGTTACACTTCTATTTGTTAAAAGTTTTAAATATGGACCTTAAATTTGTACTCAAAGTAAAGAGTAAAATATTTACACCCTGGAGAGACAATTAAAGCATTTCATACTTAAATTATGTTAAGTATTTAATAATAGACAATTCTAAGTTCCATCCGGAGTTTAATGGATATACATTTCCTTTTTTTTAGCACATTAACTGACCACAATCTGACTCGCTTCCCTAAAGAGCAATATATGTATGCAGACTTTTCAGAATTGTTCTCTCTTATCACCATTGGCAGAATA
The DNA here is from genome assembly GCF_024679245.1 of Pseudorasbora parva. Lineage (NCBI taxonomy): Eukaryota > Metazoa > Chordata > Actinopteri > Cypriniformes > Gobionidae > Pseudorasbora > Pseudorasbora parva. The sequence goes on from NC_090179.1 coordinate 13,567,385, forward strand.
TGCAAAAAAGTCCTGGTTTGTCAAAACACTATAAAACTGTCTGCACTATAAAATTGTCTGAATATTAGTTAATGTTACTAAATGCACTGATTATTAAGAAGCAAGACATTTGTTACAGTTTTTATTAATCCTTATTAATGTTATACAACTGTTCACTATTAGTTCATGTTATCTCAGGTCCATTAAATAATAGGTCTGTTCTAGAGATGCAACAATACAGTTAGTCTACAGTTCAATGCATACCTCGTTTTTTAACCACTGTTTTTGGTTCGATTCGGTTAGTTTTTTTGCTGTTCTATTCACTTAAAAGACTTGAAAAACCTTACTTAAAGGGATACTTCACCACTTTTTCATATTAAACTGTTATTCCCTTAACTAAGACGAGTTGATACACACCTCTCTCGTCTGAGTGTGTGCGCTTAATCTCTCTGACGCGCGGTGACGATCTGATAGCATTTAGCTTAGCCCACTAAGCCCAGTTCATTCACTATGGTACCAAACACCTCCACGTTTTCCCTATTTAAATACAGTTACACGAATAGTTGAACGACCTAGTATGGTGACATAAAATAAAACGTGACGCTTTTCTAAGCGGATTAAAAAGGATAACTATAATGTATGGTGGAATAGCACTTCTGAGAGTACTTTGACTCGGCGCAGTAAAAAGTCACGCCATAAACATCCTCCCTTACGTTACGGAGATGTGAGGGAGGATGTTTCAGCCGGGACTTTTTACTGCGCCGAGTCGAAGTACTCTCAGAAGTGCAGAGTCAATCTCATCTAGTACGGTATCAAAATTAATGTTTGTGTCGCTGTTTTCATCTCTACGTTTAACTTCCACGTCTCGCGGAGATAGGCCAAATAATTAATTTCCACGAAGTTGTAATTAATTAGATGTTTATTATATAAATGTTATATACCAGACGTTAATATCATTTAAGAACTTTTAAAATAGTCTGTCTGCTGGAGCAACTCTGTGAGAGAACGGCTGAATGCGACTTAGCGTAAACACAGAGAAAGAAATAAGTTCAGCGCTTTTATTTCCAACATGCTCTCATTCATTATTTAAAGGTCCCATTCTTTGTCTGTTTTCAAAGCTTTGATTATGTTAACAGTGTGCAATATAACATTAGTTCATGTTTCGCATGTAAAAATACACAGTATTTTCACACAATTTACTTATCTGTACAGCGCTGTTTCCTCTGTCCTAAAAACAGCCTGATGATTTCCTTGTTCTATGAAGTCCCTCCTTCAGAAACACGTAACGAGTTCTGATTGGGCCAATGCTTCTCGCGCTGTGGTTGGACAGCAGCTTAGCGCACGTTGCCCGGAAAGGTCCGGCCTCTTACCATAAAGTGTAGATACTAAAAATGTCTATATTGCCTTATCAATTTGAGCCGGAATCAGAACCGGAGAATATCGAAGAGAATCGATTACAACCTGCTCAGGAAAGACATTTGCTGGATGTTTCAGAATGGTAAGCTGTCTATTCAGTAGTTTAAACTGATCATTACAAACACCAACAATCGATGGTGTCTGAATGAATTACTACACTTTTATATACTAAGTTTTTCAGATTAGTTTCAATTACCATCTAACGTTAGTTAACAAAGCTAAACAGCATTGCACTTTGTGTCATAAGTTACATAAACTGTTAAACGGACCAACTTAAATAATAAAATACACTTACCGGTTGTGGTCCATAAACAACGCCTTCTCCAGACAAAGAGGGAACTGCGTCATCTTTTAAGAATAATCTTTCTGCGAATCCGGCATTAAACTGATTGAGATTGAGGAAGCAGTCCTCAGCAAAATGTGCTGCACATATTTTTAAATTGTGATTATAATTTTCCGGAAGCGAGTTAACCATAAACTGTAGCCATTGATCTCGTACATCGTCCGTGGGAAGGCCAAACAAAGGTGATTTGACTCCGGGATGAAAATAACAACGTTTCAATGGCATGGCAACAAACACACTCTACAAAAACAACGCTTCCTATTCTCGACCTGCGAGAGCAAAAGGACAACGCCCCCGAATTTGCGTGTTCTCGTGGGCGGAGGGTTCGTCAACAAACGGTTTTAGTTGCGTCATTAAACATTGAAGAAATTGGGAAGTTTATAAGGTATATCTTATAAGGTTTATGAGGTTTATCTCATTGACATAGACAGACAGAAGTATAGATAGACAGACAGACAGAAGTTTAGATAGACAGACAGAAGTATAGATAGACAGACAGACAGAAGTATAGATAGACAGACAGAAGTATAGATAGACAGACAGACAGAAGTTTAGATAGACAGACAGACAGAAGTATAGATAGACAGACAGAAGTATAGAAAGACAGACAGAAGTATAGTTAGACAGACAGACAGAAAGAAGTATAGATAGACAAAGGTATGTTGGAGACATATTCTGTATTATACTACCGGTCACAATTGTGACCATCTTCATTTATCTGCATCCTGACAACAGAATAAACCATGCATTAATATAATTTCAATATGTAAGTATAGATAACCCTTTCATGATGATATGTGCAAAACATTTATCAGCTATTCAAAAATATACTTTTGAAAAAACTATTTTAAAATTGTCCTGTCATTTCTGTGCTTTGATTGATTGATTGATTGATTGAAGTTTATTCCGAGCATATATATATATATATATATTATAACCGTCCCAGTTACGTTGTGCTGGGCAAGCTACAAAAAAATCAAAAGGGGGATTCGTCCTTTGTGCAATTAATGAAATGGTATTGTAGTGAAAAAGGACCTAACAACAAATAAGTTCAGGAACAAACAAGAGTTGTATAATATTTTCACCCTTATGTATTCACCCTCTTTCTTACAAGTCATACATAGGTACAATTCATGCTTTCATCATGGGTACATATATGTGCATGTGAATGGGGGGTCACAATATCCAACTCAGTCCTGTTCTCCTATCTGGGAGCATAAATAGTTCAGCAATTGAAGGAAACAGTCTTATCTGTTGGTGAGTAGAGGTACAGAAAGATGAGGTTGATTGTTGTCCTTCACTTGGATGTGTGGTTAATCACAATGTTTCATGGTTGCAGATAATGGTTTCACCAACACCAACAGTAGGTTTGTGAACATGTAGCTGCCCACAGTCAAAGGAGCAAAAAAGTGCCTCAAAAACAAATCCTCTACAAAGAGAAAACATCAAATGCAATAACAATAAATTAAACTAAATTATTTCATTTTAACTTTAAAGCAATACAATACACATCAACCTTAAACTTACGTTTGAGCTGGAAACCAACAGTTTCTCAAACAGGATTTGGAAAGAAAGGTTACAAACAACCATGAGGCAGCATCAAACAGACCCTAACATTTACTTCTATAGTTTCCTGTTATATATCCATATGCACACCAGCCAGAGAATGTTCCTATCTCCCCCTAGAGGCCCGGAAGAACATAACCATCAGTCTTAGAAATCTTGTGACAGGCATTGACTGTTACATATCCGTCCCCTCATGTTATAATTTTTTCTACATTACCAAAATAAGGTTTTAAATTTTGTACATGGAAAGAATCTGCATGTTCTGGCTGTCCAATGAATGACACCAAGTAATTCACAGGACCAAGACATTTCACCACTTTGGCAGAACCTTTCCATTTGGCTGCCAGTTTAGCCATAATACCCTCATCAGCGCATGACAGAGGATGAGTACGAACCCATACTAAATCTCCAGTCTGAAAATGAACTTGTCGCCTTCGAAGATTATAGTACTTGCGTTGTTTGCTCTGGGCCCGTTCGACATTCTTTTGCACCGTTTGAATGAGTTCCTGTGCCTTTTCCAGGACAGGGTAGGCTGGACTGTTTGGATCAGGGGGTCTCATGACAGCCCTTTCTAGAGGTCCTTTCAATTTGCGACCAAGCATGACTTCGGCTGGGGTGAATCCCGTGCTTTCTTGCCATGCCGTGTTGATAGCAAACCGGAATTCGGCTAGCCACCTGTCCCACTGACGATGATGGTCCTGCACATATGATGAAATCATAGTCTTGAGGGTTCGGTTAACTCGTTCAGTCAAATTGGTTTGCGGATGAGCAGCAGTTGTAAGTTTCTGAATGACATTCCATTGTTTGCAGATTAAACTGAGGAGGTGTGAAGTAAATTGGGTTCCCCGATCAGACACCAAATACCTAGGAGTGCCCCATCTGGTAAAGACTTCTTCAACAAGAATACGAGAAATTTGAGGAGCTTTGGCTACTCGCAACGGAAACAATTCCACCCACTTTGAGCAGTAATCAACTACTACTAGAAGATGCTCATTCTGTTTTGCACTTCTGGGGAACGGTCCCATAAGGTCAATCCCCAACATATGCCCAGGTTCCACTATCGGCGTAGATTGCATATGGCCAGCTAGCTTTGAGACAGTTGGTTTATACTTTTGACATACCTGGCATTCTTTGCAATGCTTCCATACATCAGAACGTATCATTGGCCAATAGCATATGTCCACTAACCTCAACAAGGTCTTTAGTCTGCCAAGATGTCCACTCAATGGACTGTCGTGAGCATATTTCAGAAAGTCAGCTCTCAATGAGGCTGGAATGACCAGTTGCAATTTTTCTCCTTTCGGATCTTGAGATACGCTTCTGAAAAGAAATCCATTCTTCATGACATAATGTATACGACTGGGATCAGAAACAGAGGTTGATTGAACTTTAGCAATAAGCTCTTGGATTTCAGTGTCTTCTTCTTGAGCTTTGGCAATGTCTGACCATTCTATGGGAAAAGCTGCAAAGGTAGTTGAAGAATCCTTGGGTTTTACCGTAGTAAGTATGTTAAGTGATGATGATTCAATGAAACTACGAGAAAGTGTGTCTGGAACAATGTTGCATTGGCCTTTCCTATACTTGACCGTAAATTCAAACTCCTGAAGACGGATACCCCAGCGTATCAGCCGAGATGAGGGTTTTGGATGGTTAAAAACCCAAGTAAGAGCAGCATGGTCGGTGATCACTTCAAATGGTCGACCCTCGAGATAAGGCCTCCATTTTTCTATTGCCCATACCACAGCACAGCACTCCTTTTCTGAAACGGAGTATGACTTCTCAGCTCCTCTCAAAAGACGTGAAGCATAAGCAACAACATGTTCCACTCCTGTAATTTCTTGGGTTAGAACAGCTCCGACTCCCAGGTCACTTGCATCCGTCTGGACTCTGAATGGTTTACTCAAGTCAGGGGCAATGAGTATTGGTGCACTAATCAACTCACGCTTAATCAACTCAAATGAATTCTGACATTCTTCATTCCACCTCCATGTAGCTCCTTTCTTTTTCAGGGCATGCAATGGAGCAACTTTCTCTGAGAATTTTTCGATAAATCTCTGGTACCAGCCTGCCATACCTAGAAACCGTTGCACATCCTTCAGAGATTTTGGTACAGGAAAATCGTTAACAGCATTGACTTTGTCTTGATCTGTCTTTATCCCTTCACCTGAAATCACATGTCCAAGAAATTTCAATGACTTTTGCATCAAGTTGCATTTTTGCAGATTCAAAGTCAAGCCTGCTTTGTGTAAACATTTTAACACTTCTCTCAGATGGTTAAGATGCTCTTGCTCCGATGTTGAGTACACTACAATATCATCAATGTACACAAAACAGTTTTTTCCTTTCTGATCTTTCAATACCAACTCCATAAGACGTTGGAACGAGGCTGCTGAATTTTTAAGGCCAAAAGGTAATCGTAAAAATTCATATAGCCCTGACTGTGTCACAAAAGCAGTTTTGCAAATGCTTTCAGGATCCATCTCAACCTGCCAATACCCACTTTTAAGATCAAGGGTACTGAAAACTGCAGCTCCATGCACGGATTCAAGGATATCCTGGACTTGAGGCATAGGATATCCATCCAGATATGTCTTTGCATTTAGCCCTCTGAAATCAATACAAAACCTTTGTCCACCTCCCTTCTTTGGGACTAGGACTACAGGTGCAGCCCATGGAGAAAATGAAGGTTGTATTATCTTCTTATCCAGCATCGACTTGATCTCCTGTTCAATGAAGGCTTGTTTTTCTTATGACACACGGTAAGCTTTCTTACGAACAGGCACCTCATTAGTGGTAATAATGCGATGTTTAACCACACTGGTGTGTCCGATTTCACTTGTGCAGACAGTAGGCCATTCTTGGAGTAGATGATGAAGTCGTGCCTGGAATAGGGAAGATGTATCAGCATTTGTGATCAGCTGTTGAATATACTGCCTGGTTTCTGTTGTTTCTTCTGGAATAGGTAAGGCAATTAAAAGTGACAATGTATCTGTAACAGGAGGAGTTATAAATGAAAATGTTTCTTCTTGATAGGCAGGGGTAGCAGGCAAAATGTACAGAGCATTGCCAATATCCAGATTAATTCCAGTTGTTACTAGGAAATCCATACCTAGTACCATGGGTACTGTAAGATCATCATCCTTCATTACAAACAGTTCAACATCATACCTCCTTCCTTGTAGCTCACATTCACAGCACCATACTCCCATTGCATGTAACACTTGTCCGTTGGCTTGCTTAAAAGTTTGACCACCACTTGATTTAAGTGGTTCTTTAGTTCCCAGCTGTCTCCAACATGACTCTTGTATCAGAGTTAGTGAGCTTCCAGTATCAACCAGAGCTCGAAAATGTCTTCCTCTGACCAACAAAGGTAAAGACAGAGTTAATTTGGACTTACTTATTATAGGTTGTAACATGCGAGTGGAAGAAGGATTTAACCTCAGATGAGAATCTCGTTCCAGTGGGGACTTTCTTTTCTGGGTTTCGACATTAACCTGGTGCCAATACCGCTTTGTTTCTTCAAAATCTCTCTCAATTTGTGTTCCAGTTCTTACCAACTCACTCACTTCCTTCACATTTCCTCTCAGTAAACTCGCAAGTCTAGGGTTACAATTTCTCAGAATTGCTTGAACAATCTCTTTCTCTGTCATCTCTTTCTTCCATCTTAGACAAAGGGCTCAGTAGTGGTAAGCAAAATCCCGAATGGATTCTCTAGAACCTTGTTTCCTTTCTAAAAGACGTTTTGCTGCTTCTGCTTCATAGTCATCTGTAAGGAATGCATGCAAAAACTCTTGTTTAAATTTCTCCCAGGTAAGTACATGTCTTCTCTCCGCCAACCACCAGTCTTTAGCTGTACCCTTAAGCACAGAAGTAAGAGATGCTAGGATTTCAGGATCAGTCAGGGGTCTAATTGCAAAATACTCTTCACAGCGTTCTACAAAGGAGACAGGATCATCAGAATCGAACTGGGGAAATTCAGCTTTCACAGGTGGACGATAATATATGTCATTTACATTATCTGGTAAGCTGGTAACTTGGTTAGTTCTTGCATGGTAAGTTGGTGCAGACAATGGAGGAGAAACTGGAGTAGATACCACATGAGCATAGCTTTTAATTTTGGCATCAATCTGAATGTCTCTTCTCTTCATACAGTCAACCATTGACTTCCCCAAATCTTGGATGCTTAACTCAAGCCTCTGCTTAACTCGCTCACATTCTCTTTCAATTTTGTAATTCAATCTCTCTTCCAGGAATTTACACTGATTGCTCAACTTATCTTGGGAGCAGCATTGACTTAACTTTTGCAGACAAGTTTGTATATCACCTTCTAAAGTTGTTACTCGCTCAGTCAGTACATGACTAAACTGTTCAGCGGGACGCACATCAACAACCATATCACCTGAAGGAGGAGGTAAAGGTAGAGAAAGAGGAATGTCAGGTTGAACATCTGATTCATTTTCATTGTCTGAGGTAAGATAAAGTTCACTGAAAGTGTTTATAAGATCTTTTACGGGAGGTGGGTCTCTTCTAGTCACAAAAGGACCAGCTGTGAAATCTTCAAGAGGTTCATGCTCATCCTCTGCACCATGTGATGATACTGACATTTTTATAATACACTGTACACATTAAATAAAACACCAACACCACATAGACCTTTACCTTCAATATGCAACATAAGGATCCCCGTACGGGCCACCAATCTATAACCGTCCCAGTTACGTTGTGCTGGGCAAGCTACAAAAAAATCAAAAGGGGGATTCGTCCTTTGTGCAATTAATGAAATGGTATTGTAGTGAAAAAGGACCTAACAACAAATAAGTTCAGGAACAAACAAGAGTTGTATAATATTTTCACCCTTATGTATTCACCCTCTTTCTTACAAGTCATACATAGGTACAATTCATGCTTTCATCATGGGTACATATATGTGCATGTGAATGGGGGGTCACAATATCCAACTCAGTCCTGTTCTCCTATCTGGGAGCATAAATAGTTCAGCAATTGAAGGAAACAGTCTTATCTGTTGGTGAGTAGAGGTACAGAAAGATGAGGTTGATTGTTGTCCTTCACTTGGATGTGTGGTTAATCACAATGTTTCATGGTTGCAGATAATGGTTTCACCAACACCAACAGTAGGTTTGTGAACATGTAGCTGCCCACAGTCAAAGGAGCAAAAAAGTGCCTCAAAAACAAATCCTCTACAAAGAGAAAACATCAAATGCAATAACAATAAATTAAACTAAATTATTTCATTTTAACTTTAAAGCAATACAATACACATCAACCTTAAACTTACGTTTGAGCTGGAAACCAACAGTTTCTCAAACAGGATTTGGAAAGAAAGGTTACAAACAACCATGAGGCAGCATCAAACAGACCCTAACATTTACTTCTATATTTTCCTGTTATATATCTATATGCACACCAGCCAGAGAATGTTCCTATCTCCCCCTAGAGGCCCGGAAGAACATAACCATCAGTCTTAGAAATCTTGTGACAGGCATTGACTGTTACAATATATATAAGAAGTAGAACTTATTTACTCCCACCCCCAATTCATTCTCTTATATTACATCATATAGATATTATAGTATTTCATATACAACATATATTTTTATATAATTATGACCGTCTCAATAAACACAATAATGCAATGTAATAATCCTCACTATCATAAACATTCAAAAATAAGAAATAAAAATATATTTTAAAAAAACCCCAGATAATTATAATAATCATGTAATACTATGCAAAATATGACCACATAACTCACAGTTCTACAATAACAATAATTATTTCACGTTGTCATTGTGTTAAGATGGCAGTACCAAGAAATAATTGTGTGTGGTCACACGACCAAACTACACAACAATGTTAGACCTGCCCAGAACTCATGGCCATAGACATCTTAAATGTGTATTATAAATGAAAATTTGCTTCATAATAGAAGTTGCTTTTTAATACCACACTAAAATATGCAAGGAAAATTTACAGTCACAATTGTGAAAAGCCCACCGACTCATGGAGCTGTTCAGTCGATCACAAGCCAGCAGTAATAAACACGTGGAAGAAGATAGCAAGATATTGTGGAAGAACACAGTCGCTGCATAAGCTTCCTTTGGATCATAATATTAGGACTGTGTGATACATCATTTATTTTTAATGAAGTTCTAGCTCACGTGGAAGAACGTTTGTGTGCTCGCTTCATTTTACCGCTGAATTGATTGTAAAGAAGCATCAAGTGCTGGATTTGCAGACACAATATTGTGCCTTCTATACTTCGATAGGATGCAACAAACTTATGTGAGTAAAACGTCTTTTTATATGTAATACTACTAGTCCCCGGGGCCATACCAGACCAAAACGTATGCCCGTCGGCAGAAATTATTTCTTGATCTGGGCACACGTGTGTGTGTGTGTGTGTGTGTGTGTGTGTGTGTGTGTGTGTGTGTGTGTGTGTGTGTGTGTGTGTGTGTGTGAGCGCACGGTTCGCGCTTATATCGACCAATCGCGTGGGTGCGGGCCATGTAATATAATCGCGGGTGGATGAGAAATAAATCATTGTGTTTGTTTGATAAAGACAAGTTGCAGTTGCCGCTTTAATAATCTCTCCCTCATGTGACCTGAACTGACAGGGCCATAGAATATGACAGCGGAGCTGAAGCTCATTAAATATGCAAATCTTCTCCAATCCTAGCCGTTGGCGTTTACTTCCAAGTCTCCAGTCTGACACGCCCATCAAAACCCAGCGTTCAGAAGACAGCCTCAAAACCAGTGTAGAAAATAGCCTATTACTTATTAGTTATGATGTTATTGAATGCAAAATGAATGAATCAATCAATCAATCAATCAATCAACTTTATTTATATAGCGCTTTTACAATGCCGATTGTTTCAAAGCAGCTTCACAGTGTTAAACAAGACAATATTGCAACAAAATTTGATTTGGCTGTACAGTCGTTCTGGAGAAAACAGTGATGTTATCAGCTTATTTTCATTTATCATATAGCGACAATGTTGGCAGATCAGTATTATAGTTTATAGAATCAAATAAGACCTAATCAATTAATTTTATTTGTATATTTAGTTGAATAACTTTGATCATAATTTTAGTGTCCCCAGCAAGCCAAGCCAAAGGCGACAGTGGCAAGGAACCAAAACTCCATCAGGGCATGATGGAGAAAAATAAACCTTGGGAGAAACCAGACTCAGTCGGGGTGCCAGTTCTCCTCTGGCCTATTAACAAACAGGGTATGATTATTATCCTGGCAAACATACAGGCCAGAAATCATATTAGATCGGAATATTCAAAATTTCTGGGTATCATGCAAGAGACTAAAGATGGCCCGTCGATTACACAAGAGGATGAATACTTGAAAGATCGGAGTTATTGCGCCGGAGACGAGTTTATTGAGGATGTCGTGCCGGTGAGGCAAATTCAGAGGAGACACCAATTGACACGGTCGCAGCAGACACTCCAGGATGTGTTGGTCATGTCCAGACGCAGATCCACCATCCGATCCGGACACGGCCTGGATCCGGGATAAACCTCGGGTTAAACAGAGAGACTAACATTAGCGTAGATGCCACTCTTTTTATGATGTAACGAGTACATCAGGTGTTATGGGAAGTGTTCCCGGTTCCGGCTGACCTAGTTAATGCAGCCTAACAATCAGTCAATTGATCTGAATAATGAAAGTTAAAAATGGTCTATGTGTATTCATAGTAAAGAGATGTGTTTTTAGTCTAGATTTAAACTGACAAGAGTGTGTCTGCTTCCCGAACAATGCTAGGAAGACTGTTCCAGAGTTTAGGAGCTAAATAGGAGAAGGATCGACCGCCTGCAGTTGATTTTCTAATTCTAGATATTATCAACTGGCCAGAGTTTTGAGACCGCAACTTTTTAATAAGTGGTTTAATTATAGCCAACTTAAAAGTTTTCGGTACATATCCTAATGTCAAAGATGAATTAATGATATTAAGCAGAGGATCTATGACCTCTGGAAGCATCTCTTTTAATAGCCTAGTCGGTATAGGGTCAAGCATATATGTTGTTGATTTTGATGATTTAACAAGTTTAGCCAATTCTTCTCCTCCTATAGTAGTGAATGAGTGTCATTTTTCCTCAGTAACACTACAATGCTCTGTCTGAAGTGATACTGTAGTAAACAGCTGCATAGTTATAATTTTATTCCTAATATTATTAATCTTACTAGTAAAGAAGTTCATAAAGTCATTACTACTGTGTTGTTTACAAACATCAGAAGTTGAAGCTTTATTTTTTGATAATTTAGCTACTGTATCGAATAAATACCTAGGGTTGTGTTTGTTTTCTTCTAAAAGAGTTGAGAAATAAGCAGATCTAGCAATTTGTATGGCCTTTCTGAATGCCATCATGCTCTCTTTCCACAAATTGCGAAAAACCTCCAGTTTTTTATCTTCCAGCTGCGCTCCATTTTTCTGGCTGCTGTTTTAAGGGCCCGAGTGTGCTCGTTGTACCACGGCGTTGGATTATTTTCTTCAATCTTCTCTAAGCGCCGGGGAGCAACCATGTCTAAAGTGCTAGTAAAGAGAGAGTCAATAGTTTCTGTTGCAGCATCAAGTTCCTCTTGGCTATCTGTAATGCTGAGGAGATGGAACTGATGAGGAAGATTATTTACAAAGCAATCTTTAGTCGCAGCGGTTATCGTCCTGCCATATTTGAAGCGAGGGGACGGCTTTGCAGCCTTAGCTAAATCAAGTATACATGATGCTTGGTAATGATCTGAGATGTCATCGCTCTTCTGCAGTTCAACGGTATCAACATTTATTCAATGTGACGGTATTAGATAAAGTATGATTACGGCAATGAGTGGGTCCCGATACGTCTTGTCTAACTCCAATAGAGTTCAGAATGTCTCTAAATGTCAATCCCAATGCGTCTTTTTCATTGTCTACATGAATATTAAAATCCCCAACAATTAGTGCTTTATCTGCAGCTAATACTAACTCTTATACAAAATCAGCAAATTATTTGATAAAGTCTGTATTGTGCCCTGGTGCCCTGAATACAGTAGCCAACACAAATGTCAAACAGGATTTATCATTTACACTACACAACGTTACATAAACCACCAAAACTTCCAAGGAGTTATATTTGAAACTAGACTTCTAAGTAATACTTTAGATATTATAAATTACAGCAACACCTCCCCTTTACCTTTCAGACATGGCTCGTGTTTATAACAATAATCTTGGGGGGTGCACTCATTTAAAGTAATGTAGTCATCAGGTTTTAGCCAGGTTTCTGTCAAACACAGCACATCTAGGTTATGTCTATAATCATATCATTAACAATAAGCGTTTTTGGTGAAAGAGATCGAATATTCAGCAACCCGAGCTTTATGAATTGTTCATCTGTGTTATATCTGTTGTTAATTTTTTGGACATTAATTTAATTTTTACTGTTAAATGGTTTTGATGGGGGTTTTTTTGTATTTACTAATTCGGGGAACAGACACAGTCTCTATGTGATAATATCTAGGTGAAAGAGTTTCTATATGCTGGGATTTTGCTGTGTACACAACCCACCCACTCCTTTTATTAATCCCCGTAAATCATACAGTGGGGCAAAAAAGTATTTAGTCAATTGTGCAAATTCTCGCACTGAAAAAGATGGACATCACTGCTTTAGAGGAGATCTGCTTGGAGGAATGGGCCAACGAAGGGTGTATAACAAAGTATTGAGATGAACTTTTGTTATTGACCAAATACTTATTTTCCACCATAATTTGCTTTAAAAATCAGACAAGCAGATTTTCAGAATAGCCTTTTCTTTACTTGCTGTTTAGAATCACAGACTTAACCGATAATCTATATGAACTTTTTGAGTTTTTGACATAACCTTGTGTGTATTTGACAGTTTAAAGGGTAAAATACAATCAGAGATATATTAACAATATTATATATTACAATGACAGTGACTGTTGCTCTGTTTTTGAAGTCAATAAAAGTGCATCTAAATCCATCATATAAATAAATTATCTAGCTTCCGGACGATCGCCTTCCGTATTCAACTATAAAAAAAGTTTAGCGTCCGCGCCTCTCACAGTTCAAGCGAGACAATCGTAACTGTTGTGCAGTTGTTGTCAGACATTACCCGTCTATTGTTACCCGTCAACCCGTAGTGTAAGCATTTTTAACTTGGAGAGGCGATTCGCCGGAAGCTAGATAATTTACTTTATAAAGTTTTAAATATGGATATTTTTCCCTTGTACTAAAAGTGGGCATATAGACCATGCGATCACACGCGATTAAAGACAGTGTGTTCTGTTGATACATTGGTAACACTTTACAATAAGGTTTCGTTTATTAAAGGGCCCTTTTTACAAGATGTCTCAGGTGGCCACAAAATCTGTGAATTTTCAGCTCAAAATACCCCACAGATCATGTATTATATCAGCCGGATCTCACAAAAAATGCGTATAAATAGTACGAGTGCAATGTCGTGGAATGTATACGCCAAAACTCATTTTGGCGTGCATATGATACGCTGTTTTTCGTGTGCATATGATACGCACTTTATGGCGTATATATGACACGCTCTCTTGGGTAGGTTTAGGGTGGTGGGGTGGGGGGTTTGTATAATACGACATAAAGTGCGTATCATATGCACGCGAAAAACAGCGTATCATATGCACGCCAAAATGAGTTTTGGCGTATACATTCCACGACATTGCACACTCGTACTATTTATACGTATTTTTCGTGAGATCCGGCTGATATAATACATGATCTGTGGGGTATTTTGAGCTGAAAATTCACAGATTTTGTGGCCACCTGAGACATCTTGTAATAATAATAAATAATAAATGAAACCTTATTGTAAAGTGTTACCAATGTATCAACAGAACACACTGTCTTTAATATTAGAAGACAATATCTTTTGACCTAAACATTACTAGTGCTGTGATCCAGAGAAAATATCAAGAAATAAGTATTCTTATCTTAATGTGATAATTGATTATTTGATTGCATTTGCCTTGATACAAGTTTTAACCACGCAGACTAGAAGTTTATACTGCATCTAGATCAGCTTTAGCATCTATTATTATAAACAGTTCATATATAATTGTGAAACATCATTAGAACAGGAACCAGTGGTAAACATACTAATATTTTTTCCTTTTTGTCTTTTTTCCAGGATCTGGACATGACAGTTGCTATCTGATGCATTTCTTTGTGCGAGCAAAACAGGAAAATGCTTTTGCATGCTTAAACAGGGGATTTACCACTTCCGCCTCCATTACCTTTTACTTTCTTGTGAAGTGAAAGACAGAATTGTTTTCATATATACTTGTTATTCTCGGTGGCCTGACAAGTGTTTAAGTAGACACGTGTAGAAAAGGGGAACTGATAAGTATTTATTTGATAGCTTTGGTTTACACAGTCAAGATCCAAAAATGGGGAATCCAAATACCAGCATCTGCGTGGTCAACGACAACATGGTGCCCTTCGCCACCATCTACATCCTCATCTTCCTGATTGGGGTGGTTACCAGCATGGTGGCTCTGTGGGCTTTCATAACCAGCCGAAGTGCTAAAAAGTGCATTAATGTTTACTTCATCAATCTTCTGACCTCCGACTTCCTCCTCATGCTGGCGTTACCTGTCAAGATTGCCAAAGATCTGGGCAATGATTCTAAGAGTTTGACCATCTTTCACTGCCAAGTGAGTGCGCCGCTCATCTACATCAACATGTACGCGTCCATCATCTTTCTAGCTTTTGTTAGCGTTCAGCGCTACCTCCAGATCACCCGCAGCTCTAAACTGCTGCGACTGCAGGAAGTGGGTTTTGCAGTTCTTATGTCATCGGTGGTCTGGTTCCTCGTACTCTTCATCAATGTGCCTAACATGGCTATCCCTATCAAAGAACACATCGAAGACAAAGTTGGGCTAACATGTTCTGACTTAAAAGATGATATTGGTAAGCACTGGCATGCATTATCTGTATTTCTGGGCATGGCTATCTTCTTCAACGCTTCAGTAGCGGTGCTGTTGTCCAACGGCCTGGTCTTGAAGCAGCTTTGGGGTCGGCGTGACTCCGACCCTGAGGAACAGGCTAGTGCCCGACAAGCCTTCATAAACATTGCATTGGTGACCTTGGCTTACGTGATGTGCTTCGTGCCGTACCACGCCGTGCGTATGCCGTACACTTTTACGCAGATGGAGGTCATCACCGAATGCACGCTGAAGAAGAATCTCTTCCTGGCCAAAGAATCTACTCTACTTCTCGCCATCCTACACCTGTGCTTTGATCCCGTGCTGTACTTTGTCATCTGCCATGCATTCAGGAATAAGATCACGAAGGCCTTCTCAAACAAACGCGCCGTTCCAACCGCAGATCCGGATGCGGATCCAGAGAGAAAAATTACAGGAGATTCACAAACCAAGTTCAGTGCGGAATAAGAATAGGGAGAAGAAGGTTTCTTAATGAATTGCAGACTGGTAATGTAGGAAAAGCAAGCGAACTGAACGAAGCAGAAGACTGCACAAAAATGGCAAAATATGTATATATTTAAACATAAGCCTTCTAATCTGACTAATGCTATACAGAAGATGGACTATACAGTGATGTTCAGAGGTGGATTATACAATGATAATACAAGGATTGTGTGTGTGTGTGTGTGTGTGTGTGTGTGTGGGTGGGTGTCTGTGTGTGTGTGTGTGGGTGTGTGTGTGTGTGTGTGGGTGGGTGTCTGTGTGTGTGTGTGTGGGTGTGTGGGTGTTCATTTTTATAATTTTTTGTGTTTTTGTCCTTAAATTGGGACAACTGTTAAAGCAAAGATTACTGTGTAAGCATCGATTATTCAGTGTATAAATTCAAAAAATCTATACATTTATTATCTTTCTCAAATTGTAAGGGTTGATTTAAAAATCGTTTTTTTTTTTAACTTCTTTAACTCTTAAGATTTTGAATAAAGCAATGCTACCAATGTTTTGTCTTGCCTCTCTCTCTCTCTCTCTCTCTCTCTCTCTCTCTCTCTCTCTCTCTCTCTCTCTCTCTTCTGATAAATTACCTTATTGGTTGCATTTTCAGTTACCTCATTATTCCCAGAAATTAGTGAAAAAAGGTGCCATTAATGTCAGTTCTGTGAGTCATGTCTCTGATTATATGACTGTGTCAGAAAACTCTAGGCTGAGTTAGAAGGTTATGAAAGGTTAAAAGGTTATTACGGAGAGAGTGGGCTACAACCAGAGTTACTTGTAGCACGCATGGTTTAAAACTTTCCACACATAACATGCCAGGATGACGAAACTTAGTATGTTTACTTCAGTTGCCATATCAACATTATTTAGAGGAAATATTGTGCCAAAATTAAAACATATTTGGAAGATATCACTGAACATTTATTTAACCATAGCAAAAGTACATTTTATTCTTAAATTTATTTTTCATCTCTATTTTTGTGTTTATTTGAAATAAGCAAATTATAACCTTATATCTGTTATGTAACAGTTGAGCTCGTTCTTAACGCTGATCTAACCAGCAGAAGACACACAAGCTGGGTTTAAATCATTGTTGTAATACTGCATTACAATGAGCCCCTATTAGAACTACACTATTATATTTTATACTTTTATGAATTCTTTTGAGAAACCAGGAGAACATTGTGAATTATGGCCGAGACTCAATGTTCAAAAATAATGAATTATTATAATGTTTTGAGTTTGTGCCCCTCACATTACAATGTACCCCACCTATGGGGCATGTTGTCACATTTCACTTCCATTATTTTGGGATAAATAAAAGTATATACTGAAGGGGGGATTTTGAAATCCACTGCCGCTTCAAAATACCTGTATATATTTATATCCTATAACTTCATAATCAAAACCTTAATTAATATTTATCTTCCTATATTACCTATATTATTATAATGATTCTATCCAGATTGATTTTGTTTTAGTTTCTTGTTTTCTAAAGTGTGTATTTGGTCTCTGAGGAGTGACTGAGGGTCTGGCCTAGAGATGTGTGATGTGTCACTAAACACTGGCAACAAGGTCATGTGTTTGGATTTAAGGTATCACACACCCCTAACATGTCAGGAGTGCAGTAACAGGGTTTACTCACTTAGCCCGGCTTCCAGATATGAAATATGGATTTGTCTTTCATTTAATTTATTATGTTTTATTCCTTTTATATTTCCTTTTACTGAAACACTAAAGACTCAAGATGAATATTGCCGGTACTGTGTGTCCCTCTCACTAAAGGAAAGCACATGTTTTCAGTATGTTTTGGTAAGAACTAGTTAGAACTGGAGCTTAATCAGCTCCAACCTTGGAGAGACTGTGTATCTGTGTATGTGCGCAATATTCTATGCTACAGATCAGAATGGTGTACAATGGGCACCCTAAGAGATGGGTGGACTTGTTGTTCTGGGCAAGCTGGCGCCTGCTCCATATCTGGAAGGTCACTACGGGCCTAATTCTGGGTGAAAGCATCAACAAGTGACACGTCAGTGGAAACGTGCATCAGATTAACTGACTCGAGTGGAAATTTACCATGACTGTGCATTGTCTCTGAGCCAATCAGAACCATCCACATCGCAGTAATGACGTGGATAAGACCTTGAAAACGGTATAACTGTTGGGACAATTGTATGTACGATAGGGCGAGGCAACCAGACGGTGAGAGAGGGAGCGCGGCCTACGAACTCCTTGTGAGACTTGAAGCTGGCTTCTGCTTTTGAAACTGCAAACTATTCTTAAGTAAATTTTTCTTTTATTTAATTGGAATCCTGACTCTGTCTTCATTTCTTCACTACTGGTCCTGGGTCATAAGCTGTTAACCCCTAACAGTTTTGGTGGAGGATGCGCGGGCAATCATTTCTTGGTGACACCCCTGGCAAAACAACAAATAAGGTAGTAGAAAGCTTTAATTATTTGGTTAGGGTTGTCTGAATGGAAGAGATTGGAGAAGGAGAGCAGTGTGCTTCGCTTCATTCCACTGGTGAAGAGTGAGGCATAATTATACTAAAGGGTAATAGTATAAGAAGTCGCTGAGAGCATCGTGACGTGCTGAAGGCATAGGTAAAAACGGTAGCAGACAGTGCAAAGAAGCGGACTCAATAAAGGGGAGGCCCTGCGGGGCAGAGGTAACGTCCTCTACAGGAGCCGTCTTGGATCAACTGGTAAGGTCCAGGAGACATTGTGAACCTTCTCCATCTCTTCCATCTCAGACAGGGGTACCCCGAACTTAGAGTTTAGAACTTAGAGAATCAGGCAGTCAGGGAATAAAATATTAGTTATTAGTTAAACAAAATAAAAATAGATTCAGGAGTTGTTTGCCAGGGATGCATCTGGAACGATCCCGAGGAAAATAAATATTGTGGCCCAAATTGGCACGGACCAGTATGTGTGACGTTTTCGTACAAGTGTCCTTTGCAGTTTCATCACGCAGAAGCCACAGCTGTGTTGGGTAAAGATCGCCGCCTCCATCTCTTGCTGTCTCGGTGAGTATGAACTTTGACTAAAATGTGGCTGATAAATTGTGAGATGATCAGTAACTTGATCAGTCTTGATAATATGTTGAAATGAAAGAGAGCAAATGCTGTAACTAGCTTTGCTCTGAAGCCCTCACTTAAAAGAAATTTGCAGAACATATTTATAAAAAAAATTAAAACATGAAAGCAAGGTTTTAATTCAGACTGAAAAGTTAAATAGCAACCTGACTTGCTACAAACAAAGAGTGCTTATTAATGAATTTGTAGAATGGGTGGGGTTTAACCCCTGTAAGAAAAATCCCAGAAGATTACTGAGGGATGGTATAGTCTAATTGCCAAACGTAATAACGTCTGAAATTACTGGAATTGAGTTGTAGTCTGAAAAAAGGGCTTAAGATTGTTTTTGAAAAAGCGAAAACACCAAGATGTGTGAGCAGCCAGTCTTATCTGCCCCCTCCCCTCTCGCGCGCTCGTCTCTTCTCTGACTGTCCGAGCGACTGCCGCTTTAGGCACCGCCTTACAGACTGGGAACTAGACTGAAACATGCCAGTTGCTAAATGACAGAGAGTTTTAATTGTGGTCAGCAGGGCCATTTTGTATGTAACTGTAACCACCCACCCATAAGGTGTAGAAATGGTGGCAAATCAGCCCATCAGACTAAATTTTGTATATGAAACAAAGTAAGAAAGTAACAAAGAAGTGGCTTCCACTCTGTCCAACAAAATAATGAAATATGAATTTAACGTCTTATGTTATTATTTTTGAAGGAAAGATCTATGAAAATTAATTAAAATTATGAGGTAAAATGAAAGACATTGACTGAAAAACGTGAGGCAAGAAAATGTATAAATAGTAACATAGAAGTTTAAATGACAGGTTTATAAAAAAGGTGCTTCCTGTTCCTCTTTTCTGATAAAGTTAATTTGTCTGAATGTTGGTAAAAACACTGTTTGTAAGATAAATTGGGTTAATATGTTAAAAACCCTAGATTGTTGGTGTTTTAGTTTCAAAAGATAAGCTGGTGCTGAGCTGTAATAAAACAATTCGCTTATCTGAATCTGGCCCCCACCGTTTCTGGTGCTATGGCCGAACTTGCAGGAGTAACAGAGACTTCATCTGAGTCTTATTTGAAAACAATTTTAATTTCTAGCCAGACCTTATGCTGAGCTAGTGTGAGTAGTATAAAATTTATGAAAACACAGTGTACCATCCTGAATAACTCAGAGTCTCTCTCTCATTCAAAACCAGCTCAATGCTGTTATCTGAGCCTGATAAGATATTTCTAGTAAAAGCACAGTGCATCAGTTGAAAATCATAGAGACAGTGATTTGTTAAAAAGAGTGAAAGTGTCATTAAGAGGGCAATAATAAAGGTATCAAATGTTTTTAAATACAGAAGTTTAATGAACTGAATTTTTTTAAATAAATTATCCCATGACCAGTGACATCTTTGTCTAATCTTAGCCGCCACCATGCACAGGACCAATGGATCAGGTCAGAGTCAACATGCAGGACATTAAATTGAGTGGACAGTTGTTATGGCTAAATTCACTGAGTATAATCTACGCACTAATATGTTGCGGTTTGGAAGATGTAATTGATATCAGTGATTAAGTAGTGTTATGATTAACCTGTCTCCATGTTCTACCTATAGTAAGCAGACTAAATGGCTCTGGTGACTCTTGAATGCACTTTCCCCAAGAAAAACAGAAAAACATTTGATCCATTTTAAGGATCAAAGATCTCAAGCGATGACCAATGTGAATGAGGGTGATTCGCCTAAGACGGGTAAGATCCTCTTTTGGCCAGCGGGGGATGACCTAAGACATGGGGGTCACCGGCATTGGGCACTTCCAAGAAGGGAGGTGTTTTTATGTGAGGTGTGTATGAGAGTTGAACCGATGTCTGTGAGGCCAGCAGCATCAGTAAGGGGGGACGCTGTGGTTGTAGGGGCCGAGAGTCCAGACAGGACACAGCATGGCCTGCCCTAATAATGGCTCCTCCATACCGCTCACTCAAATACCGCATTGTTTGTGAATGCCAGGGAAGACCCTGAGTCAAAGTTATGATGGGTAAAGGTCATTCAAGAGCCAGCTGAGACCATGATGTGATTGTCATTAACTTCTGTGGAGACCAGAACAAAATGCATTAACTGAATCAGTAAAACTTTGATATTGAACTAATATTTCCATATCATGAGTTTAATCCTGCAGGTCATTAGATATGGCAGAGGAGAATTTGAAGGCATGGTGGTGTCTAAAGATAAGGACAGCTGTTGAAGTTTAAAGAGGTCTGGATAACAAAAGGTATTTAACTAAAGTAACTTGAAGAAAATAATTCATAGCATAACTTATTTTGAGATGATTATATAGCTCTAATTGGAAAGTGAAACATTTAAATTTTTTGATACAAATTTATTCTTTAAGGATAAACTTTGTGAAGGTTAAAAATTAATGAATTTAATAAAAGAGACTATCCATGTAAGAGAGAGAGAGACTGCTTGAGAAGGAGGAATGGTGCTCTGTCTGTTATCGTCCTGCTAAAGCTGAAACTAAACAAAAGCAATGATATCAGAACCAAAACAACCCAGCTGACTTCTCTAAAAATGAAGGAATAATGAACAGACATGATTTGAAAATTGGTTAAGAAACCATGTAAGAACTGAGTTTAAATATGTTTTAGTTAAACACTAAAAGCAAATTTTGAGAATGAGCAATTCAAAATTATATGTTTAATGTGCGTATGTTTGTTGATGACTGCACTTTATGTTTTGTATGTGTTGGTTTGTGTAACTGTTCTGTCCTGATAGTGTGTATGGGGTCATTAACCTCTGGAATGAGTGTTTATCATTACAGATGGGTTAAGGCAAATGACAACCTTTAAAGAAACTGCTAATTCTGAAGGAATCTGGAAAAGTTGATCCAGAACATGGGACGAGCTTTAAGTGGACTGGTATCCAGCTCTGTCCGTTACTGGTAATTATGACTAATTTTGTCATTTATGATGCTGATTTGAATTAATCTCTGGATTAGTTGAAGTGGAATTATAAAGTTAAAGATTGCCGTTTCTTAATGGATTAAACACCCATCTCTAAATTTAACTGAGGGTTTAAATTGAAATATTCAATTGATTAGAAATGGTAAACATAAATGTTAGAAACTTGACGGCAGAGTGACAAATTGGCTGAAGTCACTATCTAAATTATCCAGAGATTCCCTCATATTTCTGAAGGCAGAAGGGCGGCCAAAAAGATAACTTCTAAAAGAAAAAGTTTTATTTTTATTTTTCATCCCTTTAATGGATGCAGGACATTAGATGTCTAGTAATAATGTCTAATTAATGTTAAAGGAGCAAGTGACTTTAAGTTTTTCGGTGTGACTGAGATTGAAAGATGAATAAAATAATATTTTGGTTTCTGTAGAGCAGTAGAGATAAGACTGAAACAATAATGATCACATGGTGCATCTGCACTGGAGACTTACTATTTTGATAAAGAATAATCTGACAAGTTAAAACGAGAGAGAAATAGCCCTAAAGATTAATGTTGTGAAAATAAAACTTCTGACATAATTTATGAACACTTTACATCAAATTAAGTTAATATTGAACAATGGATGATTTTCAAAATACAGATTATTTTAGAACAGCTTTAAATAAATTGATGATGACAGTACAAATTTGGATTTCTTATGAAGTAATATGGGAGATTATGGAAATGTGTAAATTCTTGGTAAAATTATAACAATTTTGGTGTAAGTGGCAAAGGAAGGCTAGTGAGGATTTGATGAGAAGTATCACTGCCAGATGACATGAATCAACAGGGTTAAGATTTTGGTCATTTGGAGTTTACGCCTAAAGAGTTTTAATGGACAAGACATTGAAAGAAAAATGTTACTGTAAAGGAAACCCTAATGAATTGATTTTGAATGGTTAACTAAATAACATGGGTTTGGAAATTTAGTTTGAAAAATAATTTGTATTGAGTATGATTAAGCACAATGTCACAAGATAAAGATGTGAACAAGCTAAATGAATGTAATACAAATGGATAAATATGTCATTTTGATGAAGTTTTCAACATTAACAATTTTATGGTTATGTTCATTTAAGTTAAATATGATGTGGGCTATCATGAGTGAAAACTGAATTTGATGGAAAAAGCAAGTGTAACAAAAAGGTTTGAGTATGTGGAAATCTATGTGGAAAAGAAAAAGATGAGTTATGAAAATGGGTTTAACAAGAAGGTTCTTGAGTAAAATCAGGGAAAAGCGATTGAAATGGATGTTATGAACATGTTTGGGAAAGAAATGAATAGGATGTGTAATTAAGATGGTACATGCATGTAGAGTGTAAACTGAAGGATGTTTTATGCAGAGACTGAATGTAATTGGATGGATTATGATGCCTATTTATTTTGTTTATTTTTATTTCAGACCACTGTTGTTTTTGAAGATGAAGAAGGTCTGTGTTTGAAAGAAGTGTATTTAAAATCCCTAATTTTAGATGAGATATCTTGGTATTTCTAATGGGGTGGTATTTAACATGGGGTGATGTAGTATGTCCTCCTGAGGATGAATATGTGCTTATTGTAATCAATCAAGCCATTGATAAAACCAAATTAGATGAGATTAATAATGATTGAAGTTAAATCCCTGAGGGGAAAAGAGATTTTCTTTTTTTCAAAGATTATAAACTAAAAAGGGAAGGGCATTGAACATTATGAAGCGGCCTAAAATTGGTAGACCAACTTTAGGGGGTCATTGGGACCCCAAAATTGGCCTTTAGGAGGGAGTGAAGGGGGGATTTTGAAATCCACTGCCGCTTCAAAATACCTGTATATATTTATATCCTATAACTTCATAATCAAAACCTTAATTAATATTTATCTTCCTATATTACCTATATTATTATAATGATTCTATCCAGATTGATTTTGTTTTAGTTTCTTGTTTTCTAAAGTGTGTATTTGGTCTCTGAGGAGTGACTGAGGGTCTGGCCTAGAGATGTGTGATGTGTCACTAAACACTGGCAACAAGGTCATGTGTTTGGATTTAAGGTATCACACACCCCTAACATGTCAGGAGTGCAGTAACAGGGTTTACTCACTTAGCCCGGCTTCCAGATATGAAATATGGATTTGTCTTTCATTTAATTTATTATGTTTTATTCCTTTTATATTTCCTTTTACTGAAACACTAAAGACTCAAGATGAATATTGCCTGTACTAGTGTGTGTTCCTCTCACTAAAGGAAAGCACATGTTATCAGTATGTTTTGGTAAGAACTAGTTAAAACTGGAGCTTAATCAGCTCCAACCTTGGAGAGACTGTGTATCTGTGTATGTGCGCAATATTCTATGCTACAGATCAGAATGGTGTACAATGGGCACCCTAAGAGATGGGTGGACTTGTTGTTCTGGGCAAGCTGGCGCCTGCTCCATATCTGGAAGGTCACTACGGGCCTAATTCTGGGTGAAAGCATCAACAAGTGACACGTCAGTGGAAACGTGCATCAGATTAACTGACTCGAGTGGAAATTTACCATGACTGTGCATTGTCTCTGAGCCAATCAAAACCATCCACATCGCAGTAATGACGTGGATAAGACCTTGAAAACGGTATAACTGTTGGGACAATTGTATGTACGATAGGGCGAGGCAACCGGACGGTGAGAGAGGGAGCACGGCCTACGAACTCCTTGTGAGACTTGAAGCTGGCTTCTGCTTTTGAAACTGCAAACTATTCTTAAGTAAATTTTTCTTTTATTTAATTGGAATCCTGACTCTGTCTTCATTTCTTCACTACTGGTCCTGGGTCATAAGCTGTTAACCCCTAACAATACTGTATTAATAAAACAAAACCACATAATTGTACTAGACGTGGGAAATTAATGTGGGGAAAAATACAGATTTGGAACCACAAGTGGGTTAATACAAACTGTCAAAAAGCATTAGGCTATGGCCAGCTCTCCCCTACTCATTTAGTGCTGCAAGGATATGGCACAGCACCTAGATCTTCTCACCTGAGCCTCTGTGGTCTATCACCACTCATCGATGTCAAACCATTTGCCAAATGTGCCCAAAGTAGGCATGCTTTATGTTTATTCAATTCATTGACAATATGAACACATTAATTATTAATGTTATGCCTAATATGATGAAATCATATCCTACCCTAAACCAGCTGTCAAATATTAAATATTTAGCTCCTTATCTCACATTTTATGACCATAACCACAGACGCATGCAGCTGACCATGAACTCTAGCATGACGCTTCATAAAGATAAGTATGAGATAAGTAGCTTAAGTACTGTTTTTTTGTGTTTTTTTTTTTTTTTTTGCAGTATTTAATTGCAAGTAATTGTTTGCCTTTTATAGGGTTTACACAATTTAAAATAATAGACAATTTTGTAATTTAATGGGGCATTAAATAAATATTGAATATCATCTGCCTAGCAATGATAGTGTCACGTACACACAAAGGAAATGGTGCGAGGACTCAAGTGCAGAAAATAATATATTTATTTATAACAAATAAAACAAACTCAAAACAAAACCCACGAGGGGGAAAAACACATAATAGAATAATAACATATAAACTTAAACAAACCAACAGAATCACGGGGAGGACGGAGGACGGAAGACGCAGACATTACACAAGGATCCAACCCAGACTGACAAACACAAGGAGATTATAAAGGGAACAAACAAGGCAGATAATGAGGGAGAACAGGTGGGGCAAATTAACCAATAATCAGATAACAAGGGGGAGGGAACTGACAGGGACACGAGCACATGCTCAACATAACAAAACCCACAAGTGCACACAAGACAGGACAGGCATGTGACATTACCCCCTCCTTAAGGAGCGGCTACCAGACGCTCCACTAGGGACGGGAGGGACAGACCCGGGCGGGACGGGAGGGACAGACCCGGGAGGGACGGGAGGGACAGACCCGGGAGGGACGGGAGGGACAGGGACGGGAGGGACAGACCAGGGAGGGACGGGAGGGACAGACCAGGGAGGGACGGGAGGGACAGACCAGGGGGGCACGGGAGGGACAGACCAGGGGGGCACGGGAGGGACAGACCAGGGGGGCACGGGAGGGACAGACCAGGGGGGCACGGGAGGGTCAGACAAAGAAGGTACAGACAAGGGAGGGGTAAACAAGGGAGGAACGAGGAAAACAAAAAGTTCAGGAGGCCATGGTGGCCCACAAAGTTCGAATGGCAAGGGAGGCCCACCAAGTTCAAGCGGCCGGGGCGGCCCATAGAGTTCAGGCAGCCAGGGAGGCGCGGTGAGAGCAGGGTGCCAGAGAGGCGCGGTGAGAGCAGGGTGCCAGAGAGGCGCGGTGAGTGCAGGGGGCGCCAGGGAGGCGCGGTGAGAGCAGCACGCTTTAGCGGCGCGGTGAGAGCAGGACGCCTCAGCGGCGCACGGAGAGCAGGACGCCTCAGCGGCGCACGGAGAGCAGGACGCCTCAGCGGCGCACGGAGAGCAGGACGCCTCAGCGGCGCACGGAGAGCAGGACGCCTCAGCGGCGCACGGAGAGCAGGACGCCTCAGCGGCGCACGGAGAGCAGGACGCCTCAGCGGCGCACGGAGAGCAGGACGCCTCAGCGGCGCACGGAGAGCAGGACGCCTCAGCGGCGCACGGAGAGCAGGACGCCTCAGCGGCGCACGGAGAGCAGGACGCCTCAGCGGCGCCCGGAGAGCAGGACGCCTCAGCGGCGCCCGGAGAGCAGGACGCCTCAGCGGCGCACGGAGAGCAGGACGCCTCAGCGGCGCACGGAGAGCAGGACGCCTCAGCGGCGCACGGAGAGCAGGACGCCTCAGCGGCGCACGGAGAGCAGGACGCCTCAGCGGCGCACGGAGAGCAGGACGCCTCAGCGGCGCACGGAGAGCAGGGCGCCTCAGGGGCGCAGGGAGAGCAGGGTGCCTCAGCGGCGCAGGGAGAGCAGGGCGCCTCAGCGGCGCAGGCAGGGCGTTGGGGAAACTTCTCCAGTCCAGCAGTATCCACCGGCACTGGGACCACCGGAACTGCCTCCGGGGCTTCGGATAAAGCCCTGTGCTCCTTCCACGCATGCAGGACTGCCACCACAAAGCATCCCATCACAGCCCTCCAGGCCGTTTCCGGACTCGGGACCACCGGAACGGAGTCCACCGGCACAGGGACCACCGGAACACGATCCACCGGCACAGGGACTACCGGAGCACGATCCACCGGCACAGGGACCACCGGAGCACGATCCACCGGCACAGGGACCACCGGAGCACGATCCACCGGCACAGGGACCACCGGAACATGATCCACCGGCACAGGGACCACCGGAGCACGATCCACCGGAACTGGGACCACCGGAGTGGTGGATGACACCCTGTGCTTTTCCCAAGCATGCAGGACTGCCACCACAAACCCTCCCATTACGGCCCTCCAGGCCATGTCTGGACTCGGGATTCCCGGACTCGGGACCCCCGGAACTGGCACCGAGGGAGAACTTCTCTGCTGAGTCCTCATAGTATGGTTGGATCCTTCTGTCACGTACACACAAAGGAAATGGTGCGAGGACTCAAGTGCAGAAAATAATATATTTATTTATAACAAATAAAACAAACTCAAAACAAAACCCACGAGGGGGAAAAACACATAATAGAATAATAACATATAAACTTAAACAAACCAACAGAATCACGGGGAGGACGGAGGACGGAAGACGCAGACATTACACAAGGATCCAACCCAGACTGACAAACACAAGGAGATTATAAAGGGAACAAACAAGGCAGATAATGAGGGAGAACAGGTGGGGCAAATTAACCAATAATCAGATAACAAGGGGGAGGGAACTGACAGGGACACGAGCACATGCTCAACATAACAAAACCCACAAGTGCACACAAGACAGGACAGGCATGTGACAGATAGCCAACACACTTAAATGAACGCATCAATTGACCTAAAGGCAGCAAACTATAATGCAAAAAGCAAAAGGGCCAAAACAGAACCCTGGTGACCACCATAGGACCGAGATTCTCTTGGTGAAAGATACCTGTAACTGAAAAAATGCTGTTTCAGAGATACCAACACATACTCTGAGCCTCTCAAGCAGTGATCAACAGTCTCAAAAGCAGTCGTAAGATCTAAAAGAACCAGAGCAGCTTCAGAAGTATGCAGACTGAAATTTACCAAACACATTATAATCATCTGAAAGAGCTGTAAGTTGACACTGGAACTAAGAGGCCAATCCCAAACCATGAAAAACAACCATCCACCATAATCCTCCCTCCAGCAAACTTTACACTTGGCACAACACAGTCAGGCAAGTACCGTTCTCCTGGCAACCACCGAACCCAGACTCGTCCATTGGATTGCCAGACAGAGAAGCGTGATTGGTCCCTCTAGAGAACACATCTGCACTGCTCTAGAGTCACACGAAGTTTGGAGAACTGTAGCTATTGACTCTGCAGAAAGTTGCCGACTTCTGCGCACTGCACTTCAGCATGCCCTGACCCCGCTGTGATTTTATGTGGCCTACCACTTCATGGCTGAGTTGCTGTTGTTCCCAAATGCTTCCACTTTGTTATAATACCACTAACAGCTGACTGTAATGAGGACATTTCATGAATGGATGAACAGGTGGCAACCTATCATACCACGCTTGAATTCACTGAACTCCTGAGAGCGACCCATTCTTTCACAAATGTAGAAGCGTCTGCATGCCTAAGGTGCTTGATTGAATAAACCTGTGGCCATGGAAGTGATTGAACTGAATTAAATTATTTTGAAGGATGGTCCAATACTTTTGGCAATATGTGTGTGTTATTATATTTATAGTACACATTCATATATAAGCACAAACGTTTATGTTAGAGGTGATTAATCTATTTGACAGCACTAGTATACTAAAAAACATTAATGAAGCTAACAAGATTTAGATTTTTGAAGCATGTATTATGTTTGGTTGTTAATTATTTCTTATTTCAAATGCAGTCTAACAGATGCAACTTTGTATTGTTTATTTTTAGATCAGTTGAACTAATGCTGTTAACTAATGCAAATCACACCTTATTGTAATGTGTTACCCATTATAACTATCCATAAATCCTCCATCATATCACACACGATGAACAACATATTTAAAGTTCAACTGTAGCAGTGAAATTGCTTTATTAATTGGCGCCAGGGTTGTTGATCTAGTAACCAATCCAGTGTAAGGTCACATCATGCCCGATCACTGGTGCGAGACGTTCTCCCGGTCGCTTGGTGACGGAGTCAGTGAACGCGCCTGGCGTAACACTATCCAGAGAAGACATTGGGACACAACTTTACTCTCTCAACATGTGCATTTCAGCATTAGAGATCACAATATGGTTTTAGACTTGAGGGGAAATCGACAACAGCACAATGTCTTTTTCCATATTGGATTACGGGAAGATTGACGTGTGGATATCCATTGATTAGTGAGGCTGTGCTCGTCGCCGTGTCTGACACAATGCCGAGCCGTCAAAAGAAAATTATATTCTCTATTGGTGGGGTGCTTTGTTTTGGTTGTGTTCTGGTCGTGGCAGCTGCGATGGGGACTCCGTTTTGGGTTCAAGCGACTGTTCTATGCAAGACGGGCGCACAGATCGTCAACGCGTCGGGAGCAGAGCTGGACAAATTCATCGGAAGGGCAAACTACGGACTTTTCCACGGCAAGGGGATGAAACAGTGTGGTCTGGGAGACAGACCCTTTTATATCTCGTGTAAGTGAACTAATCATCTTAAAGTTAAACTAATGACAAGTCTTAAAAACACACCAGGAAAAATCTACTTCTTGTTCTCATATAACACTGCCCTTACAAAAACGAACCATGGTTTTACCACAAATAAAACAAAAAAACATGGTTATAATTAAACCGTGGTGACCACAAATTAACCATGGCTGTGCTACTCTAACCATAGTTGAACCATGGTATTTGTTGTAAAACTGTGGTTATGTAAATGGTAAATTAGCCAAAAATCCATGGTTAGGCACACTAAACTTTTACTATAATAACAACCACACTTAATTGTCCTAAGAGTAAAGACAAATTACAAGAAGTACATGTGGATATGCGCCTCCAAAAGTAGCCTGGTAATCTGGACAAACGCTTGTCGGCTACCACCAATGCCGTTGCCGTTGCATTTAATAGTATAACAGGTATAACAACTCACAAATGTTTGTTAAATCTCAAAGCAGTAGACATGCTATGCAAATCGAAGATGGTCTTTTGTTGCAGACCATGCTCTTGCATGTGTGTGCAAGTGCCACTCTTTGTGATTTGTGTATCAAATGCAATGACATTAATGCATTTTTAAAATGTGGTTCCCCTGAAGTTATTATATGGTATCAGAAGGCTTGTTATATGGGTCAAATGAACTGCTTTTATGATTTGTTTTTTTCTTCTTTTGCATAATTTTTTAAGCATTAAAGGGTCATGAAACCCCAAAACACTTTTTTTGAGATGTAAACAGATATGTATAGGCTGCACATCATTGAAAACACTAAGGGTACTCATTAATGGTATTAATATGTGAAAATAATTATTTTTGCATTTTTCAGAGCGATTTCTGTCTTCCGGTTTGAAAAGCTTAGTCGGAGCAACGTCACAAATGCTGACGTCGGCACGGCCTTTTCGGCCCAAGTATGGGCTGCTGGGCACATGCTGACGTCGACCGCTCCGAGCGATTCTCGATATATATTCATGACATAAAGCTCATTCAGTCCAATCCCTGCGCTGTAGTATGCGTACAAGATAATTTATTTAATATGTATGAGACAGTCACTTCTGTCAGGCTCGTCTTCCATCATTATTGTAGAGATATGGTGGGGAAGTTTTGGAAGCAGCGTGCGGAAAAGTCACGGAGGAAAGCTTTGCGTTGTGCTGATACGAAGTAAGAGAAAGGGCGCCGAGCGAGCTGTAACCGGCGCCGTCTGTGGAAGCCTTTGCTACAAAGGCTCGGTAAAGTAAAATTCACCTGAGGAATCGCACGCCGAACCTGCAAGCGTTGACTAACGTTATCTATGTCAGGAGTGTAAAATAACCAATCTGTAATCTGTAGGCTAATGAACAAAAGCCACGTCCTCTCCGTTTTATTTGTGGTCACAGACATGCACTAAACCGCATGTGTTCGGGCTCTTAGTGAAACAGCGTGCTGCATATTTGGACAAATATAGATTTAGCTGCCGAGTGACCGTGCGGATCGTCACGCAACCCAGCGCGCGTCGCTCTGTGCTTCAGATGCGCGGTCGAGACTAGCCTCAAACCCCTTCGCTTTTACACCGATCTAGAATTACACATCTCTATCACATCGCATGTTGGGGTTCACGTTCTCTTATCACGTCGGCGCGTTGTTCATCTTGCCAAACAGCGTGCATATTTGGACAAATATAGTTTTATCACGTTTGCAAAATATTTCGTCATGCAGAATAACATTTATTTTCATTTCTCACTGAACTATGCTGGTTTGAACTTAGAAGAGCTGAATGATTTGCGATCTCTGCTGCACGCCACTCATAGCTCTCTCATTCGCTGTACTCATCCCTCATTTAATCTCACTGTGGTAAACAATGCCAACGTGAACCAAGAACATGTCTCAGAACCGCTGTCTGCTGCTGCTATATCTCTAATCTTAATGCACCTATACTGACAGACACTCCCCTATTTATGCAAACATTCCCTCTTTCCACACAATACCATCCCACCTTTTCACAGTCGACCACTCCCCTTTTAACAAGCTTTTTCAAATCGAAGGTGTGAAAAAACACCGCTGCAGCAGGGGGGTTTCATGACCCTTTAAAGGAGTAGTTCTCTTTAATCTGAAAACTGCCCCATGATTTACTCACCCTCAAGCCATTCTAGGTGTATATGACTTTCTTCTTTCAGATGAACACAATTAGAGTTATATGAATAAATATCCAAACGCTTCCAAGCTTTTTTTTGGCGTGGTCCAATGAGTTTGAAGCTCAAAAATAGTGAATTTGATCATCCATCATAAAAGATCGATTGATCGATCTATCTATCTATCTATCTATCTATCTATCTATCTATCTATCTATCTATCTATCTATCTATCTATCTATCTATCTATCTATCTATCTATCTATCTATCTATCTATCTCATCTCTCTCTCTCTCTCTCTCTCTCTCTCTCTCTCTCTCTCTCTCTCTCTCTCTCTCTCTCTCTCTCTCTCTCTCTCTCTCTCTCTCTCTCTCTCTCTCTCTCTCTCTCTCTCTCTCTCTCTCTCTCTCTCTCTCTCTCTCTATATATATAAAATTTTTAATCTTGTTTGGCCCAAAGATTGTTTCTCAAAGATTTAACGGAGACAAGGCACGCTATTTGCACTTGGTGTAGACACAGATATCCATATTTAACACGGTACAGAGTAAAATATCTAGCTACCTCCAGACCTCCTTCGGTATTCAACTTTCTTTCTTAAAGTTGAATACAGAAGTACTTTTATGATGGATGCACTTTTTTGGACCCCGTCACTGCCATCATAAAGTTTTAGAGCAAAGTTCGAGAACAAACTTCGTTCTGTATACTTTAGATCGGTCGTGGGCTTTGTGTCTCACCTGGTTGACCGTTGATGACAACATTGCCCAGCAACATTGCTCAAAAAATGTCCCTGTGTATCATCACCTTGAAGATTTAATTTCCTTTATTAAATAAATGTCCAAATACGTTTTGCGGCCACTGTAACATTCTCTTTCAAATTATTTTTATTTATATATATATATATATATATATATATATATATATATATATATATATATATATATATATATATATATATATATATATATATATATATATTATAATATAATTATAATTTTTTTTTTTTTTCCCCTCATGGGGAACAAAAAAAATGCCCCTACAAGGACAAGGATTTCGGATATTGCCATCTTTATGGGGACATTTTGTCCCCATAGCATAGGGAAAACCTGAACCACACACACACACACACACCCTTATTTTCAGTCATCATCAACCTAATGCGTTGGAAAATTGTTCCTGTATCTTCCAAATGTCATCACACATCACATGGCAAGTAAATCCCCTCGAAAGAACTATAATGTATGAGTCAAATGGGCTGCTTTAAGAGACATCTGATTCATTACAACCAAGTGCAGATTTTCAGTTTTTCAGTTGTTTAATCTTCATTTTATCTTCGTCTCATTAAATGTGAACTGATGGATCTTTTATGACAGCTTCATGTACAACAGCATTCTTTCCTAATGGGATCTGGAAAAGGCCCAGATTCCAGAGCCAGACATTTAGCACAACAAAAGAATATTGCATGGAAATGCATAAGTGGAATGCAGGAGATGCATGGAAATTGTCATAAGTGCCCAAAACGTGCATCTTATTCACATATTTTTGTTTTAAGATGGACATTCGACAGGCTTGTGCAGCAGTTCTATTGAGTTATATGGCGGTTTTGCATAACTCTTGACACAGATTAATTTACAATGAGGAATCTTTGATCAGTGTAACTCTCTCTCTAATTCTCTGTGGTTCTCTTCACAGAAAGTTTAGTTTAGTTTTATTGTCCATTCAGTTTGTCACAGAGCAGAAATGTGTCTTTGACATTGATATTGCATCCATAAATACATCCACATAAATGCTGACATTGTCACAAACATTAAACTGCTTGGGACATGTCCAAGCATCCCACAATAAAAAAAAAAATACTGCTAATATTACATTAACAGAGATTACTTTTAATAATTTTCATAATTTTTCATTTGCACTGTAAAAAATATTTTAAGTTTTCTACTTCAGTCGTTCGTGTTTAATTCATTGTATTATTTGGCAATTCTTTGTGAAATTTACTAGCAATTTCTGAGTGAAAATTGTTTCTACAAAAAATGTTCAGTGAATCTTAATGATCAGTCAAAAGGAAACACACGTAACAGTCACTCACAATAGCTAGTGAGAGTGAATATGAATGAAAAACTATGTTTTACTCACATTATGAATCATAATGATTCATAAGCTTCCCTTACATCTAACTCTGGTGATCATGTTAGAAACCTTTTTACCCTGTGTAGTTTTTCCTGACCTGATGGATGTGGTTCCAGCCAGTCTACATGTGAGCGTGATCTTCTTCTGTGCGGTGCTCATCGTCTTCTCCTCTGTGTCCTGTGCGTTCTTCTTCTACAATGCCTTTGGAAGCCCATATGAGACACTGCACGGACCCCAGGGCCTTTACCTCTGGAACATGATAAGCTGTAAGACTTTGCTCCAACACACACACAGACACACAATGGGATGTTTTAATGGGGACTCTACACACAATTATTTTGATACAAACTATATTTTCTATCTCCTTATACTAAAACATCCATTTTGTGATTTATAAGCGATTTATAAGCCGTTTCCCTCATGGGGGACAAAAATGTCGACACAAGGACAAGGATTTTGGATATTGTCATCTTTGTGGGGAAATTTTCTCTCACACTCAAACGAGTGCGTGTGTACACACGTGACCACAAGCACACAAACACACACACACAAGTGAACGCACACACTCACATATTGGAACACAAGCACGCACACAAACACATGAGCATGCACACAGGCACATACACACAGGAACACACACACGTGAACACAAGCACACACACATATATATGCACACACATACAAAAACACACATGCACACAAGCATACAGGCACCCACACAAAAGCACACTCTCTCACACACACATACACACACACACACACACACACACACACACACACACAAGCAGAGATGTTTGACACAGTCACATCTACCTATTATTTATCATTACTATTTCCCACATACAATTGTATAGTAGAATAACTTAAAATTAAAATTAAAACTTAACTGATTCTGACTCTGGACAGTCTCTCAACCAACTTCATGAACTTCATCCTGGGATGCTTTGAAACAGTCCCCATATGGCAGATTTCCTTAAAGGGATAGTTCACTTTAAAATGAAAATTCTGTCATCCATTACTCAACCTCAAGTTGTTTCTAACCTGTATGAATTTCTTTCTTCAGCTGAACACAAGGGAATTTTTTTTGAAGAATGTCAGTTACCAAACAGTTAACTAGAGCGATTGACTTCCATAGTAGGAAAAACAAATACTATGGAAGTCAATGGCTCTAGTTAACTGTTTGTTTACTGACATTCTTCAAAAAATCTTTCCTTGTGTTCAGCTGAAGAAAGAAATTCATACAGGTTAGAAACAACTTGAGGGTGAGTAAAAGATGACAGAATTTTCATTTTAAAGTGAACTATCACTTTAAAGGGGGGGTGAAATGCTGTTTCATGCATACTGAGCTTTTTACACCTTTAAAGACTTGGATTCCCATCCTAAACATAGACAAAGTTTCAAAAACTAATGTTGGACGTTTGATGGAGTATTTCTGTGTCAAAAATACTCCTTCCGGTTTCTCACAAGTTTCGGCGAGTTTTTTTCGAGTATGGGTCTATTTGACGTTAAATAGAGCGGAAGGTCCTTGTATGGGCTGTACAGGCTCTTCTCCCGGAAGGGTGCGCGCGCGTCACTAGAGGGAGAGAGAGGAAATGCACGCTGTAAACAGTCTCTCAGCTTCAGATCCAGTCGTCCGTGAACACTTATGTGGCGCGCCGTGCTACACTTTATTCCTATGGGTGACGTCGAGCGGCTTCAGCACAGCATTCCGGGAAGGCAGCGCTGCATTTGAACCGATTTGAACGCAGAAATGACGGGAAGCTTCAAGGCATCGCTTCAGTCGCGTCGCAAAGTGGATTTCCACGGTCACTGCTGTCACAGGACTTCACCAAATCATACCAAAGAAGTGTGTTTTTGACAGAGCGGTCCTGCTTTGGAAGATGCCGGTGAGTAAATCAACTTCAAATGTCTCTGCTATTGGCTACCGTCGCATGAGTAAACATCAGTAAACGATACGATCGCGTGCTTCGTCATTCAAATGCGCTAACGGTTACTCCATTGTTGTTCTGTATAACGTTACACTAGTCTGACTCTGACGTGCAAAACCGTTTTGCTTGCTACCGCTAAGGTCTAGTCACATACAATAGTCCATAAACCGAATCATGTCCTCATAAACTGCACACAAAGGCCCCTAAATACAGTACATACCACAGAGATGGACATCCTGATGTTGCCGTTTCTCCTGTTCAATTTATTTCAGCCTCAGATTTGATTGTGGATCATTATCTGTATTAGCTGAGATAGATGGGTTTCTCCACGCTTGAGGACGTCACAGCTTTGCGCGTTCATCATTCTTTAGATCCGCCCACACGATACGCCTCCAGGCGCTCGGTTTTTTCCGGAAAGACTCGGTACAGCCCATATTTCTTTTATAAATATGATAAAACTAAAGACTTTTCGGAGATATGAAGGATGCAATACTACTCTATAGGTACTCAAGATTGACATGAGATTGACTGAAACTGAGTGTTTCACCCCCCCTTTAACTGTTCTGTCCAACTCATCAATTTACATTTTTTTAATATAAATTATTTAGTAAATGTAAGTAATTAGTAAATATAATAAAATTAAACATGTACTTAAGTTTATAAGAAAAACAATACGTAATATTAAACAATATAAAACTAATTTCAAGCATTTACATGTTTTGAAATTGAAAGAGTCATTGGCAATATTTTGGCAATTTAAGTTTTTTTACCAGGTCTATAGATGCTTGAATTCTTGAATCTTGAGAGAAAGTCCAGATCCTGAAGACTGTATATGATAAATATTTCACACATACATCCACTCAAACAGGGTCTATACTGAACCACGATAGAAACGAGCCTCGTTGATTGTTAATCTGTTAGTTGTGAGAAAGTGAGCTCAGCTATACTGAGAAGAGAGAATTGCATGATAAATAAATAAAGTGATGGAAATGAATGCGCTTGGTGGAACTGGCCAGATTTCCACTCCATCTCTAGTGTCAGGTGCCTCTGTTGTGTTTGGACTGATGGAGGCCATTTGACCTGTCCACACAATTGAACCATTAAGTCAAAAAATAAAGTAGGATCACTTGCAGTGATGGCAAGAGAGCATTCTGTGGTAAACCTTAGAGATAATAGCAATTCTGAAGCTTAATATGCTACTGATTTCATGTAGCTAGCAATTTCATCATGTCATACTGAATATATTAAAATATAGAGAAAAAGAGAGATATATGTCTTTGCTAAATTGTGAACATAGTAAGCATGGCTGGAATGTTATACTGACTAAACTAAATCAAGTTTTGGATCTTTCATGTGAGTAAATGAGTGAATAAGTATGGGAATTAGTGAGTAAGCATGAGAGTAAGTATTGGAATATGAAAGTATGGCATTAAGTGAGTAAGTATGAGAGTAAATAAGTAAGTATGGGAATATGGGAGTAAGTGAGTAAGTATGGGAGTGAGTAAGTATGCGAGTAAACAAGTATGGGAATAAGTGAGTAAGTATGGCAGTGAGTTAGTAAATATGGGATTAAGTGAGTTAGTATGGCAGTAAGTGACTACAGGAGTAAGTATGGGAGTGAGTAAGTATGCAAGTAAACAGGTATGGGAATAAGTGAGTAAGTATGGCAGTGAGTTAGTAAATATGGGATTAAGTGAGTTAGTATGGCAGTAAGTGACTACAGGAGTAAGTATGGGAGTGAGTAAGTATGCAAGTAAACAAGTATGGGAATAAGTGAGTAAGTATGGCAGTGAGTTAGTAAATATGGGATTAAGTGAGTTAGTATGGCAGTAAGTGACTACAGGAGTAAGTATGGGATTAAGTGAGTTAATATGGCAGTAAGTGAGTACAGGAGTAAGTATTGGATTAAGTGAGTTAGTAGGTATGGGAATATGGTAGTAAGTGAGCATGGGAGTAAATAAGTGAGTACGTATGAGAGTGGGTGAGTATGCGAGGAAGTAAGTCTGGAAGTATATGAGTGAGTAAGTATAGTAGTAAGTATTTAAATAATTAAGTATGGGAGTAAATGAGTAAGTAGGAGTAAATACGAGAGTAAGTGAGTAAATTAGGGAGTAAAGGAGTGAGTCAATATGGGATTAAATGAGTGAGTAAGTATGGGATTCATTGAGTGAGTAAGTATGGGAGTAATTGAGTGAGTAAATATGAGATTAAGTGAGCGGGTAAGTATTGGAGTAAGTGAGTGAGTAAATATGAGATTAAGTGAGCGAGTAAGTATTGGAGTAAGTGTGAGTAAATATGAGATTAAGTGAGCGAGTAAGTATTGGAGTAAGTGAGTAAGTAAATATGAGATTAAATTAGTGAGTAAGAATGGGATTGATTAAGTGAGTGAGTATGGGATTAATCGAGTGAATAAGTATGGGATAGAGTGAGTGAGTAAGTATGGGATTGAGTGAGCGAGTAAATATGAGATTAAGTTAGTGAGTAAGTATGGGATTGAGTGAGTGAGTAAATATGAGATTAAATTAGTGAGTAAGTATGGGATTGAGTGAGTGAGTAAGTATGGGATTGAGTGAGTGAGTAAATATGAGATTAAATTAGTGAGTAAGTATGGGAGTGAGTGAGTGAGTGAATGAGTAAGTATGGGATTGAGTGAGTGAGTAAATATGAGATTAAATTAGTCAGTAAGTATGGGAGTGAGTGAGTGAGTGAGTAAGTATGGGATTGATTGAGTGAGTAAGTATGGGATTGAGTGAGTGAGTGAGTGAGTGAGTATGGGAGTAAATGAGTGAGTAAGTATGGGATTGAGGGAGTGAGTGAGTAAGTATGGGAGTAAATACAGGAATGAGTAAGTATTGGAGTTAGTACGGGAGTAAGTGAGTGAGTAAGTATGGGATTGAGTGAGTGAGTAAGTATGGGATTGATTGAGTGAGTAAGTATGGGATTGAGCGAGTGAGTAAGTATGGGATTGAGTGAGTGAGTGAGTGAGTGAGTGAGTGAGTGAGTAAGTATGGGAGTGAGTGAGTGAGTAAGTATGAGATTGAGTGAGTGAGTGAGTAAGTATGGGATTGAGTGAGTGAGTAAGAATGGGATTGAGTGAGTGAGTAAGTATGGGATTGAGTGAGTGAGTAAGTATGGGATTGAGTAAGTGAGTAAGTATGGGATTGGGTGAGTGAGTAAGTATGGGAGTAAGTGAGTGAGTAAGTATGGGATTGAGTAAGTGAGTAAGTATGGGATTGAGTGAGTGAGTAAGTATGGGATAGAGTGAGTGAGTAAGTATGGGATTGAGTGAGCGAGTAAGCATGGGATTGAGTGAGTGAGTGAGTGAGTGAGTAAGTATGGGAGTGAGTGAGTGAGTAAGTATGGGAGTAAGTGAGTGAGTAAGTATGGGAGTAAGTGAGTGAGTAAGTATGGGATTGAGTGAGTGAGTAAGTATGGGATTGAGTAAGTGAGTAAATATGGGATTGAGTGAGTGAGTGAGTGAGTGAGTGAGTGAGTGAGTGAGTGAGTGAGTGAGTGAGTGAGTGAGTAAGTATGGGAGTAAGTGAGTGAGTAAGTATGGGAGTAAGTGAGTAAGTATGGGATTGAGTGAGTGAGTAAGAATGGGATTGAGTGAGTGAGTAAGTATGGGATTGGGTGAGTGAGGAAGTATGGGAGTAAGTGAGTGAGTAAGTATGGGATTGAGTAAGTGAGTAAGTATGGGATTGGGTGAGTGAGTAAGTATGGGATTGAGTAAGTGAGTAAGTATGGGATTGGGTGAGTGAGTAAGTATGGGATTGAGTGAGTGAGTAAGAATGGGATTGAGTGAGTGAGTAAGTATGGGATTGGGTGAGTGAGTAAGTATGGGAGTAAGTAAGTGAGTAAGTATGGGATTGAGTAAGTATGGGATTGAGTGAGTGAGTGAGTGAGTGAGTGAGTAAGTATGGGAGTGAGTGAGTGAGTAAGTATGGGAGTAAGTGAGTGAGTAAGTATGGGAGTAAGTGAGTGAGTAAGTATGGGATTGAGTGAGTGAGTAAGTATGGGATTGAGTAAGTGAGTAAATATGGGATTGAGTGAGTGAGTGAGTGAGTGAGTGAGTGAGTGAGTAAGTATGGGAGTAAGTGAGTAAGTATGGGATTGAGTGAGTGAGTAAGAATGGGATTGAGTGAGTGAGTAAGTATGGGATTGGGTGAGTGAGTAAGTATGGGAGTAAGTGAGTGAGTAAGTATGGGATTGAGTAAGTGAGTAAGTATGGGATTGGGTGAGTGAGTAAGTATGGGATTGAGTGAGTGAGTAAGAATGGGATTGAGTGAGTGAGTAAGTATGGGATTGGGTGAGTGAGTAAGTATGGGAGTAAGTGAGTGAGTAAGTATGGGATTGAGTAAGTATGGGATTGGGTGAGTGAGTAAGTATGGGATTGAGTGAGTGAGTAAGTATGGAATTGGGTGAGTGAGTAAGTATGGGATTGGATAAGTGAGTAAGTATGGGATTGGATAAGTGAGTAAGTATGGGATTGAGTGAGTGAGTAAGTATGGGATTGGGTGAGTGAGTAAGTATGGGATTGGATAAGTGAGTAAGTATGGGATTGGATAAGTGAGTAAGTATGGGATTGAGTAAGTGAGTAAGTATGGGATTGGGTGAGTGAGTAAGTATGGGATTGGATAAGTGAGTAAGTATGGGATTGGATAAGTGAGTAAGTATGGGATTGGGTGAGTGAGTGAGTGAGTAAATACGGGATTGAGTGAGTGAGTAAGTATGGAATCAATTAAGTATGGGAGTAAAAACGGGAGTAAGTATGGGAGTAAGTAAGTATGCAATACAATTGTTGTTTATTCCTCACAATTCTGACTTTTTTACTTGAGTGAGTAAGTATGGGATTGGGTGAGTGAGTAAGTATGGGAGTAAGTGAGTGAGTAAGTATGGGATTGAGTAAGTGAGTAAGTATGGGATTGGGTGAGTGAGTAAGTATGGGATTGAGTAAGTGAGTAAGTATGGGATTGGGTGAGTGAGTAAGTATGGGATTGAGTGAGTGAGTAAGAATGGGATTGAGTGAGTGAGTAAGTATGGGATTGGGTGAGTGAGTATGGGAGTAAGTAAGTGAGTAACTATGGGATTGAGTAAGTATGGGATTGAGTGAGTGAGTGAGTGAGTGAGTAAGTATGGGAGTGAGTGAGTGAGTAAGTATGGGAGTAAGTGAGTGAGTAAGTATGGGAGTAAGTGAGTGAGTAAGTATGGGATTGAGTGAGTGAGTAAGTATGGGATTGAGTAAGTGAGTAAATATGGGATTGAGTGAGTGAGTGAGTGAGTGAGTGAGTAAGTATGGGAGTAAGTGAGTAAGTATGGGATTGAGTGAGTGAGTAAGAATGGGATTGAGTGAGTGAGTAAGTATGGGATTGGGTGAGTGAGTAAGTATGGGAGTAAGTGAGTGAGTAAGTATGGGATTGAGTAAGTGAGTAAGTATGGGATTGGGTGAGTGAGTAAGTATGGGATTGAGTGAGTGAGTAAGTATGGGATTGAGTGAGTGAGTAAGTATGGGATTGGGTGAGTGAGTAAGTATGGGAGTAAGTGAGTGAGTAAGTATGGGATTGAGTAAGTATGGGATTGGGTGAGTGAGTAAGTATGGGATTGAGTGAGTGAGTAAGTATGGAATTGGGTGAGTGAGTAAGTATGGGATTGGATAAGTGAGTAAGTATGGGAGTAAGTGAGTGAGTAAGTATGGGATTGAGTGAGTGAGTAAGTATGGGATTGGGTGAGTGAGTAAGTATGGGATTGGATAAGTGAGTAAGTATGGGATTGAGTAAGTGAGTAAGTATGGGATTGGGTGAGTGAGTAAGTATGGGATTGAGTGAGTGAGTAAGAATGGGATTGAGTGAGTGAGTAAGTATGGGATTGGGTGAGTGAGTATGGGAGTAAGTAAGTGAGTAACTATGGGATTGAGTAAGTATGGGATTGAGTGAGTGAGTGAGTGAGTGAGTAAGTATGGGAGTGAGTGAGTGAGTAAGTATGGGAGTAAGTGAGTGAGTAAGTATGGGAGTAAGTGAGTGAGTAAGTATGGGATTGAGTGAGTGAGTAAGTATGGGATTGAGTAAGTGAGTAAATATGGGATTGAGTGAGTGAGTGAGTGAGTGAGTGAGTAAGTATGGGAGTAAGTGAGTAAGTATGGGATTGAGTGAGTGAGTAAGAATGGGATTGAGTGAGTGAGTAAGTATGGGATTGGGTGAGTGAGTAAGTATGGGAGTAAGTGAGTGAGTAAGTATGGGATTGAGTAAGTGAGTAAGTATGGGATTGGGTGAGTGAGTAAGTATGGGATTGAGTGAGTGAGTAAGTATGGGATTGAGTGAGTGAGTAAGTATGGGATTGGGTGAGTGAGTAAGTATGGGAGTAAGTGAGTGAGTAAGTATGGGATTGAGTAAGTATGGGATTGGGTGAGTGAGTAAGTATGGGATTGAGTGAGTGAGTAAGTATGGAATTGGGTGAGTGAGTAAGTATGGGATTGGATAAGTGAGTAAGTATGGGAGTAAGTGAGTGAGTAAGTATGGGATTGAGTGAGTGAGTAAGTATGGGATTGGGTGAGTGAGTAAGTATGGGATTGGATAAGTGAGTAAGTATGGGATTGGATAAGTGAGTAAGTATGGGATTGAGTAAGTGAGTAAGTATGGGATTGGGTGAGTGAGTAAGTATGGGATTGGATAAGTGAGTAAGTATGGGATTGGATAAGTGAGTAAGTATGGGATTGGGTGAGTGAGTGAGTGAGTAAATACGGGATTGAGTGAGTGAGTAAGTATGGAATCAATTAAGTATGGGAGTAAAAACGGGAGTAAGTATGGGAGTAAGTAAGTATGCAATACAATTGTTGTTTATTCCTCACAATTCTGACTTTTTTACTCAGAATTGAATTTATATCTTGCAATACAGTCTTTAAAAACTTGCAATCGTAAGTTTATATATTACAGTTCTGACGTTTTCTCATAATTGTAAGACATAAACTCACAAGTTGCAAGAAAAAAGTCTGATTTGTGAGATAAACATTTGCAAATGACCTTTTTCATTTTTTATTCCCTTGTGGAAACAAGCTTCCTTGAAGAACAGCTTTTTCTCATTCTTATATTTCCTGACAGGTTTCTGTGGCTGTTTGGTCCTCATTCTGTTCTCCTCTGAGGTCAAACTGCACCACCTGACCGAGGACATCTTCAACTTCAATGAGGGCAGCTTCGTCTACAAGACGCAAAGCGAGAGGTACGACAGATCCTTCTGGCTCATCTTCCTCACCTTCCTCACGCACGGTCTCAGCACCTTGCTCATCCGCCTGGCCGGGATCCAGTTCCCTTTTCAGGAGGCCAAAGAGTCTGATGTTAGCACAGGAGCTGCGGATATCATGTACTAACCAGCTCTTTTGTTCTACTTCCTCCCCTGCACACGACATCCTACCGCAGAGACTAGCGCTTCTCAACAGGAGCCTTCAGAGAAGCAGCAGCCGGTTTGTTTACATCTGAACAGGCGAGGCACATCTGAGCCTCTTAAGCTATTCAGACCATGTGTGGCGGTGAACTTGGAGATGCTCGTGGGTCTGGGAGAGAAGGGTTCTTATCTCGCAGCGGGGAGGCGGGAGAGAGGAACTCTCTCTTTCAAAACAGTCTGCTGATGGAGCATTCATTCTGTCAATCACTCAAACAATTAACGCTCACCGTTTCAAACGGCTGATGAAAACACCCTGTAGTTTCCAGTCTGGCTGGGGACATTGCAGTTTCCTTTCGCGGTGGATCTTTCATAGTCCAGTAGCACAAAGGGATGCGACAATTGGCAATTCTACAGTGACCACAGAAAGTATTTTGACACATAAGCCACACTTAAATATGTATGAATGTCTTTGCATTAGATAACAAAATAATCTAACTAAGCAGCACAGAAAGAAGTTTGTTCATCCACTACAAATCACCAGACGATTAAAAGTCTTAGCAAAAATAGCTCAGAAATGTAAAGTAATCTCTGAGCAGGGATAGTGTTAACTGAAACTAAAATGATAAAAAAAAACATTATTTCATTACTTGAAATAAATAAAATGTA
Organism: Pseudorasbora parva; assembly: GCF_024679245.1. Lineage (NCBI taxonomy): Eukaryota > Metazoa > Chordata > Actinopteri > Cypriniformes > Gobionidae > Pseudorasbora > Pseudorasbora parva. The sequence goes on from NC_090179.1 coordinate 13,611,125, forward strand.
AACAATGAGTCTATCTCAGCTATTTGCCAAGACACCATTTCTCACTTTCATTTATTTTAAATTGAAGTACTAAAATAAAATGAAAGTAAAATGGAAATTGGAATAAAACCCCTCAAATCTACTAATAATAAAAATACAACAAACTGACTAATCATACACCATATCATACACCGGCGCAATGCAGCACCAGACGCGGCGCAATGATAGCGCACTTATCATTTTCACGTCCAGCACTACGTTGTTTAAATATTAAAGGTCCCGTTCTTCGCGTGTTTTCGAAGCTTTGATTGTGTTTACAGTGTGCAATATAACATGAGTTCATGTTTCGTGTGTAAAAAAAACAGTATTTTCCACACAATTTACTTATCTGTACAGCGCTGTTTCCTCTGTCCTAAAAACGGCCTGATGATTTCCTTGTTCTATGAAGTCCCTCCTTCAGAAACACGTAACGAGTTCTGATTGGTCCAGCACTTCCCGTGTTGCGACTGGACAGCAGCTTAGCGCACTTTGCCCGGAAAGTTCCCGCCTCTTACCATAACGGGGAGATGCAAGCGCTGAATGCGCGCTCTTCTCCACGTGGGAGAGCAACAAGACCACGCCCCCATTTTGCGTGTTCTTGTGGGCGGAGGGTTAGTCAACAAACGGTTCTAGTGACGCCATTCCTGAAGGAAGTGCAGAGCTGTAGTCCAAACCGGCCGTTCGCTGTAGGCTTTGAAAGGGAACTTCTGTGAAATAAAATATCTCGCTTGGCATTGAACTTTGAGCTTTATAATTTTACAGGTATTATTTATGCTCCAACAGCAACATTTCACATTAACTAAAGTTTGAAAGATGGAATCGTGAAGAACGGGACCTTTAAATGCACTCGTGCCCATCTGTTCACCCATGGGTGTGCTAGTCTGAAAACCAGGTGTGTTCAGGCACATTGTTGGGGTGTTGAAAAAGACTGCGCCATTGACCAAAAAAAACCTGCTCTAAAGTCAATAGCGTATTTATTTTCAACAGTATTTTGTGTGTTATTTAAAGGGCGCGTTAGTAATATGCGCTTATAAGCGGATGCGCATACACTCTGCTTATTATGCACAGCAGCACACAAAACTTTTTGAAATGTTAAAAAATAATAGGATTCCTCTCTGGAGAAGCATTCAGTCTTTCCGCCCAAACAAATTCCCTGCAGCGAATCCGCCGTAGTGTGAGCGCAAATGGCTTTCAAAGGGAAAGGGAGATTTCCCTTGACTTCCCAAAACACACCCATGACTTTTTAGACCATTTTTCCCGTTGCTAAACAAGCAAAGGTGGATTCACACCCTAAGCCCACTTGAGCCATGCGCTTTAGACCATTGTTAAAATATTATTAACAGGGCCCTATAACTTTCAAATTAAAATAAAAACTATTTTATTCAAAATATGTTACAAAAACTACAATAGTATATCAATGGTACTAAAATAACACTGGCTCTGAGATGAGATCCAGCATCATTTGTTTACAGATGCCATGGTGGCGCATGTGGTTTGATATTTTGTTATCTAATGCAATGCCATGTATAGATTTTTCATGAGTTTTTAACTCCACTGTATAATGATATTCAAATGTATTTGCCTAGATATCATTTAAACAAAGCACACATTGAAATGCATACAGTTAAATTCACAAAAAATAAATAGGTTATAATAATAATAAAAATTATAATAATATCATTAACTACATGGCTTTAGAATATAAGACACATGATTGACCACATACACACTGTATAAAGTTTCAGGAGTGAGAGCCAGATTTAAAACATTAGTTCAGTCAAAAATGAAAATATTGTCATTAATTCCTCATCCTCATGTCGTTCCAAACCCGTAAGACCTTTGTTCATCTTCAGAACACAAATTAAAATGTTTTTGATGAAATATGAGAGCTCTCTGACCCCTCCATAGACAGCTATTTATTTAACACTTTCAAGGCCCAGAAAGGCCGTAACAGGGTTGCCACCTGAAAGACACACACTTTCTGGCTCTGTGTGTTCTGAAGATGAATGAAGATTTTACGGGTTTGGAACAACATGAGGATGAGGAATTAATGACAGTATTTTTATCTTTTGTGAACTAACCCTTTAAATTGTCCCATGTTTGTACAGAGCAAGACTCACTCCCGAAATTGCGATGATTGACAGTGATAACATGCGTCTCGTCTCGTCCTGCTATTTTTGATCAAATATAACAGCGACTCATTGTGTTCTACGGTTTAAACTATACCACCATCTCCTGAGCTGTCGTGTTATGTTTCAGTTTGTAATGTCTTGAAGCTCTCGAAGTGTTGCCATGTTCACTTATTATACGCATTTTTGGGCTTGTTGGATTTGGTTCGTAATGCGATCAAGTTTATGGAGATAAAGTGGGCAGGTGCGGGTCATGATATTTTAGTCTTGTTTTAAATATAAAGAATTTTCATTTATCTCTGTTTATTGCAGGCTTCATTTTTTTATAGCAAGATCTGGCAACACAAAAGAGTCAAATCACTTTTTAGACGATCAGTATGGTTTTATTGTTATCATTAAGTCAAGACCAGTGAATAGGGTAAATATATATATATATTAGGGATGCCACAATACTCAATATAATATTGAACCGTTCGGTACGGCATTCACGGTTCAATACGCGCTGGTGAATTGCGTTTTTTCAGTTTTGCATTTAATTAATTATTTCCATGTCTCTCCATTTAAAATATTTCTCTCAGTTTATTTCGGCTCTGTTTGAGTGTGCCTGTGAGTCTACGCGCTGATATGTGCAAATATCCAGTCATATGCACTAAAGGGTGTTTAGCCGCGTTTTAAAGCCTTGCCTATGGAAGTAAAACTGTGCCACTGGATTTTGAATTCTAATTTTTAGCACTGAATTTTTTTACATCGAATTTTTAACACTGAATTTTATTTTGCATCTAAATCAGACTTTGAATTTTAAAAGCCATCGAATTTCTAGCACTGTTTTTTTTTTTTTGCCTATGACATTTTTTCAATGTTTTAAAAAAATTCAGTGTAAAAAGAAATTCAACGTCTCAAAAAATTCAGTGTAAAAAAATTCAACGTCTCAAAAGATTCAGTGTAAAAAAATTCAACGTCTCAAAAGATTCAGTGTAAAAAAAAAATAATGTCTCAAAAGATTCAGTGTAAAATAATTCAACGTCTCAAAAATTTCAGTGTAAAAATATTCAGAGTCAACATCTGGGTAACCAAGGAGAAGCGATCCCCTGTATCAAATCATCCAACATCCAGCCAATCATTTACGCTCCATTGGTCATGTGACGCTGAAACAGGAAGGCGGGGAAGTTCACTTCAGGTGAGCTCCAGAGCTCAGCAGCATGGCTCAGAACACACACGATGGCGCTTCGGTGAGTTTACTCATGACCAATGGAGCGTAAATGATTGGCTGGATGTTGGATGATTTGATACAGGGATCGATTGCTTCTCCTTGGTTACCCAGATGTTGACTCTGAATATTTTTTCACTGAATCTTTTGAGACATTCATTTTTTTTTACACTGAATCTTTTGAGACGTTGAATTTTTTCACACTGAATTTTTTGAGACGTTGAATTTCTTTTTACACTGATTTTTTTTAAAACATTGAAAAAATGTCATAGGCAAAAAAAAAAAACAGAGCTAGAAATTCGATGGCTTTTAAAATTCAAAGTCTGATTTAGATGCAAAATAAAATTCAGTGTTAAAAATTCGATGTAAAAAAATTCAGTGCTAAAAATTAGAATTCAAAATCTAGTGGCACAGTTTTACTTCCATACTTGCCGGTTAAACATTTCATTTGCGTGCTTATGCACAGTTGTACATTGAAGCACACGCACTAAACTTCTGTCAAACACAAGTGATTACTGGACAGTCTTACTGCACTGATGCTGTCAAATACACGCAATACGTATCTACACATATATACACAGGTTAACATACAAACGCAGTCGGTTATGTCTAAAGTGAAAGTAAAATCGTGTGCGTCTGTATATGAGATGCGAGCAGGTCTTCATTTGACAGCAGCAGCCTAGTGAACACGCTAAAGGAACAGTTCAACTCTTAAATGATTTAAATAACAAAACAAAAAAAGACCTTTAATACAGTAGCTTTTAATCAATGTTGTATATTGAAAGATATAGTTTTAATTTTAGCCTACTGTACATCTCTGAGCTGCCACTGTAATTATATATATATATATGTATATATATATATATATATGTATATATATATATATATATATATATATATATATATATATATATATATATATATATATATATATATATATATATATATATATATATATTATACAATACACTGGGAATGTGTACAAGGGTTTTTTTTAAGTAAAGTTTTAAGTTAAAGTAAGGGTTTTTAAAGCTACACTGTGTGATATTTTCCCCCATCTAGTGGTGTAAAGGTATATGACCATCCAGTGTATAATAGTTTCTGTTCCTCTCAATTTCGATTTCGTTTCAACTCCTACGGTGGCCGATTTAGTCATGGCTTCCAGTTCGACCTCTTCGGTGAGTGTTGCTTCAAGTGATGAGGTTACTTTTGAAAACTATTATAATTTGCAGTTATTTAATTTGCCAAATGATCTATGATCAAATTAATCTATGTAAAATGAATAATAGTTTTACGTTTTCGTTATTTTTAACCAGTTCATTGCTAACATCAGCTATCAGGTTCCCAGACGAATGCAAGCTAATCTTAGTAAAGTAACTTTTTTTTATCAGTGCTATCGTTATTCTGTATATTGTATGACATCACTAGCGTACGGCAAACAAATTATAATGCAATTAAAATATTAATCTCATGTTATCCGTCATAGAACACGGATTTATGTTACAAGGTAAACAATACTTTTTCATCATTGACGCGAGGAAAACTATCCTAGACGTCGTTCTAGTGTTATGCACAGCACACCATGATATAATCAGCCAAGCAACAATAAAACTTCCAATATACACAAATAGGCTGAATTAATATTACCTGTTGAGAAGAAAGCAGGAAACGTCGGCGTGCTTTTTAAATTCGTTGCTCCTCATGAGCTCTTTCCATCTTGGAAAGGCCACTCCAATATTTACTTTTGTCTTGTTGATTTGCCTGTCGCGTTGCCGTCTTAATTCTCTTTTCCGCTTCCTTGGCGACTGATACATATCCCGCAATGTTACTAGGTCCCCGACCCGGGTCGAATTCGGTAATCAATGCCGGGACGTGGTTGCTTTTACACAGAAGGCGACCCGGCAATGTTCCGGGAATATTGCGGGTCCGACGTGCATTTAGAAAGGGGCTTAAGAGTGATCCTCCATCATCATAAAGCAGCCTCAAGCAATCCTCCTCTTCACATTCGACACAGTGCCATCGAGTGTAAAAACGCGAAAGGCGGCGCTTGAATTTACGGGTATGTCCCTCTTTGGCAAATGTACTTTCAAGATGGAGGAGCAACATGGCGACCGCCATCCGAACCCTCACCCGTATGTATTTTCAATGGTATATTATAAAATTACGAGAATACATTATTACTTGAAAGAAGTAAATATACATTAATGAGCACATATATTTTTGAAAGAACTAAGTGATTTTAGCTAAGAATAAACTAAAAAAGTTACACAGTGTAGCTTTAAGTCTTTTAAGTAAAATAAAGAAAGAGTATTGGAATAAAAACATTTTCTCCTTGACCCTTCTGTTCCTGTCGCCTAAGAATAGAATAGCAAAAAAAAAAAAAAAAAAACGAACCACACCGAAAAAACGTGGTTAAAAACCGAGGTATGTATTGAACCGTGGACTAACTGTATTGTTGCATTCCTATATATATATATAGGAATTAATCAATCAATTTGCCCAGTTGATTGATTGATTGATTGATTGATTGATTGATTGATTGATTGATTGATTGATTGATTGATTGATTGATTGATTGATTGATTGATCGATCAATTGATTGATTGATTGATTGATTATGTTGATTTGCAAAAAAAAATAAAATAAATGTGTTTAAATATGCAAAAGAGGCATTATCTAATTAAAATATGCACTCTTTTCCATAACTTTCTAGAACAAAATCCTGACCATTGGAGTAAGACATACAGTATTCATAATTAGAGTCAATTGTTTTTACTTTGAGGATTTTGGATACCCTTTAGAATATAGATAAAACTGTAAAGTTGTGTGTGTGTGTGTGTGTGTGTGTGTGTGTGTGTGTGTGTGTGTGTGTGTGTGTGTGTGTGTGTGTGTGTGTGTGTGTGTGTGTGTGTGTGTGTGTGTGTGTGTGTGTGTGTGTGTGTGTGCTGCTGATGTGGAGATTGTCAGAGCAGGAGAAAATAATAATAATTCTGAGAAAATTGATAAAGTGCTATAAAAGATACACTTAAAAGTATATTTTGGATGTTTCTTTCCACTAGCCTAAAAAAAACTTTACAAAAAGCTAAAAAGCCCAAAATCTCAAAATTGAAAGATGCACGAAAACCTGTTTAACTATTAAGTCTATTTAATTATATTAATCTATATGCATTTCTTTTTCACAAAACTAATTATTACTTGTGTTATGTGTTCATAAACTCTTATTGTGCCAATGTGCTACATTACTGATGACAAAATGTTTAATGGATCAGTTGTTGGTTTGTAAAAAAATAAATATTCTCAAATGGAATACCTAAACTGTGTTTTTACACAATTTTAATCAATGAATTCAATGATTAATACAATTTTTATTATATCATTACAAATGTAACTAAAATGCGGTACTATATGTTTAGTTATTTGACATACAGTATACTTATTAGTTGTGAGTGTTAAGATATAGAATGAGAGGCCAAAATTATAATAACATATAAATGATGTTATGCATAGATATGCTGTATCAATCCTGAGACACTCTTTTTCATCGTTTCCAGTCATTATGAATCTCTTTACTCAAAATAAAAATGTACAAACTTCAGTTTAGTTTCAGTTTGCTTTGTCGGGCTCCACTCGTCCTGGAAAACTGATGAGACATTTTCCAGTCCTGGTAAACACATTGAAAATTAAAGACAATGTAAAATGTCCTGGAAAACTTATGGAAAACTATTTTTTTAAAGTTAAAAACAGAGTACACTGGCCCAAAAAAATGACTGTTGGTTGCAGAAACTATTTATCTCAATTGCGAGTTTACATAACTGTGATAAAGTCAGAATTGTGAGATATAAACAAAAAATTGTGAGTTATTAAGTCTGAATTTGCAAATTCTGACTTTATTCTCGCTATTGTGAGTCTATATCTTGCAATTCTTACTTAACTCAGAAATGTGAGATATAAACTCGCATGTTATAAAGTCCAATTCTGAGGGAAAAAAATACTTTTTGTGAGAAAATCGCAATTGGGGGGGAAAAATTATGAATAGCAAGATTTAATTTTTTTTTTTAACTTTTTAATTTTTTATTCTGTGGCGGAAACAAGCTTCCATAGTCATAATGTATGATTAAGAGCTCATATTAAAAACTGATTTTATAGTTAAGTCATGGCAATAAACTGTAAGACATGGAGAGCAATATGTGAATAAAAATCCCTGTAAAATTTACAGTAAAAAAACTGCAGCTGTGGTTGCCAGAACTTTACTGTAAAAAATACGGGATTTTAGGTTTTACACATTTAAGTTAAATTTACAGTAAGTAACCATATTTCATTAACTGAAATAATGTTAAATTACCAACCTATTAAAAATACTAAAACCTTTTATGTACCTTTGATATATACTGACAACCACCAATCACAGTGGTGATGAGAGTCACATGATGAATCAAAGCTCATCACAAGCAGATTTAGGAGGACAATACTATATAGACGGTGCACAGTGTCACACAAACACTAAACAGCATCATGGTGAGACATGATATTAAAAAACAAAATGCAATAAACATTAATTTAACAACATCATATGTAACATGAAACCCTAATGTACATAAGTGATTAAAAAAGTTATTTATACGAAAATAAAACAAACGTGAAGTGTCAAGCAGGGAATTCTAGGAATGTCAGTTTATGTTTTTTCACTGTAAATTACACAATAACGTTATTTTTCACTTCTAAAAGCTGTACATTTAATGGTATTTTACTGTAAAATTACATTAAATGCAAGGTTAGCTCTGTTACATTTAATCAACTTTGTGTTAACCAGTTAACTGTTTTTAACTGTTTTTTATTTATTCATTTATTTTTAGCATTTTTACAGTTTTTTATCACTCAAATCATCATGTTTTACTCGCTGTAGTAAAATTGAAAATGTCCTGGAAAATGACTGCTTAAAAAGAGTGGGAACCCGTTTGTTTTTGTACTGTATACAGTATTGTGCATAGCTTATATATGCTTCATGAACACAGAATGTATTTGGGAGGTTTAAAGCGTCCAGAAACAATGCCGTGAAAGAGGAGAAAAGCAGCTCTCATCACTGAAGACATCGTTTAAGAGCGATGCTTTGTGTGACCAAAGAATTCGAAGCGACAGAAAAGGAACAAAGTACTCCACCTGCTGCCAGGAAAGTGTAAAATGAAAGGAGGCTTTCTGTCCTGTTGTGAAGCCATGTGTCTGTCCACCTCCTGAATATAAAGTGTCAGCTATATAAGCAATGTCTTGGTGAAGTCGTTCCCACTGAAGTTTGAGCTTAAGTTGGATTTGAGTTTACAGGATTCTCACCAGCGAATCTGTCTGATAAAGAAGAGTTAAGGTAGGCTTCTCAAACATCTGGCATGGAAATGCAGTAATGGCAGGAAGGACACGTCGGTCTGTGGTTGTGTGACAGATTTAGGTTGACCCAATTTTAAAGCAACTTTTGAGTTTGTACAGTGTAAAAAAATGAACAGCTCAGAACTTTTGTTCAAAAACACTTTATAATCAGGTTTAATTTGTTAACGTTTGAAATGCTGTACAAATATATATTGCTCATAGTTAATTCATGTTATTAATTAATGTTAAAAATGAGACCGTATTGAAAAAAACTTAAATTAAATAAACATTATTCAGCCTTGATTTATTTTTCTTTTATATTAATTTTGATTTATTAGCTTATATTTCAGAATAAGTTTGAAAACAAACTCTTACATAATATATTTATACAGTCAAACCATAAATTATCCAGACAACAAATATATATATAAACATTTTTACTATTATAATAAATTTTACTATATACATTTTTACTAAATTTAATTGAATTGCTAATGTGATCTTTTAATGAAGCTTTGCTTGGTAATGGTTAACCTAAATTGGTATTATCTAATTGTGTACTTAAATTAAACAGCTGGCAGCTGATTTGTTGATTGTAATTACATATATTTTTTTTTAATCAAAGTTATCTGACATTATCAAGATGAATTTAATCTGACACAGTTTACCTCTGACCATGTCATATTTTATTTTATTACTGTTTTCTAAACTATAGCAAATAAACTGTAATAATGTTGAAGGTGTCTGAATAAATATTGGTTGATTGTTTATATTATATATATATATATATATATATATATATATATATATATATATATATATATATACTAACTTATTCAAACATTCAAATCTGTTTAACTTTGTACATGTTATATTCTGTGAGAAAGCAGAAACATGATCTCTTAATCTTTTCACACATCACAACTTTATTTCCGGAACAGTCATATATGTCTTGGTTGTTGGTTTACCAGAAAGCATGGTCATCATATATCAGCGTTTGCTGCTTTTTGCATTTTCAGCTTTAGTTTTTTATATATGCATAATGTACTAGTCAACATCCTCCAAATGCAAAATGCATGTTCCCTCTTGTACTTATTCCAGGTTGAAGAAACTATAGAAGAATCAATAGATGGCACTGTACACAAAAAGCAAGGATGATTTTAAGTATTTTTGTCAATGTATGTACAAGAAAAAAAAGGGGATAATATATTATATATACTGTGTGTGTGAATATATATATATATATATATATATATATATATATATATATATATATATATATATATATATATATATATATATATATATATATATAGGGGGTTATTCCACCAAATATTGATATACATATACATATGTATATCAATATTTGGTGGAATAACCCCCTATATATATTATATATTAGGCGTGTGTTGTTCATCTCATTAACAATCGCTCCAGCGGTCGTGCTCAGTTCCTCAACACTCGGTCCTGCTCTGCTTCATAAAACAGTGATGTTAATAACCGCAACCATGAACATGATTTCTGCCCGAGTCTATATTTTCCACCAGCTGTGAGGTGAAGACCACATGTCCCACTATTCTGAGCTCAAACTTGACGACATCAAACTAGGGCTTTGTTTTGAATCGGTTGCCCTCTAGCGGACGGAAAAATTGCATAGTGCACTTTTAAAACTACATCAAATATTAGTGCTGACATAACTAACTGGGCAGCGGATCTGTAGTTCCCAGTATGCTTTGCAAGGGACTGCATTAGGAGAGAAAATGTAGTGATTAAAGTGTGATTTTATGTGTTTTTCAGTAAAGGAAAGATGTTGTTAGTTTATGTTAATTTTTAATGTTCAGTAATGTTGGACATCGAGGAGTTTCTGTAATTTTGTGGTTACCATTACGCAGAAGAGTGGAGTGTTTAGGAGGTGGGGACTTTTATATTTTATATTATATATACTGTAAAAAAATTCAAGTGCTTTCAACTAATTATTATTTAGTAACTAGTTCCACAGACTGTTTTTACGTTCACTCAATTTCGTTCTACAAATTGTTACCTGAATTAACATTTTTTAATTGGCTCAAACTTGACTTCAATATTAAAATGTACGTTTGCGCAATTATTTTTAAAGTTAATTGAATTAATAATTTTTAGTTGGCTCAAACTTGACTTCAACTGTAAAATGTACGTTTACTGAACCTGTTTTATAATTAATTCAACTAAAACATTTTAATTAGGGGTTTCATTTTTAAATGATTTTAATTATTACTAGAAATTGCAGTGGAACTAAAATGCAATAGTTTTGCAATAAAATGTATAAAATGTTATAGTGAGGATAAAAACAAATGAAAACACATTGTATGATCTGCATTTATAACATGTCATACAAACAATACATTTTCATAACAACAATTTCAAATTTCTTAAAACAAACACACAAAAAAAAGACCAAAGCCCTTCACTGTAAAAAAATATTTAGAAAAAAAGTTACCTGGTTGCCTTAAAATTGTGAGTTTATTGAAATTAAAATTGTGAGTTAATACAATTAACATTTCTTGAGAATCGACAACCTTTATTAAAACATTATTAAAAGATTTTGTAAGCATATTGTGTAATTGTGTGTGTTTTATTTCTGATGACGCAGAGAAACATGACAAATAGTGCTATTTTCATGATTTATCAAAACATTTTATGTGGTTCAGATACAAACATATTTTGAGTTTCTATTTATTAAACAAATTTCCTTCATTGTATCAACTCAAATTTTTAATTTCAATAAACTCAAAATTTTAAGGCAACCAGGTTACTTAAACCAACAAAAGAACAACAAACAAACAACATTTTTTTTTTTTACAGTGTTGTAACTTTTCTTTAATGTCTTTAATGCACCTTTAGTTTGGAAACTACACACACAGTCAAAGTAGATACAGTGGAGCATTCTTGCTTCTTGTCAGTGTTTCAGATGGTAAAGGGATAGTTCACCAAAAATGAAAATTCTGTCAGTTACTCACCCTCATGTTGTTCCAAACCTGTATGAGTTTCTTTGTACTGCTGAACACAAAAGATATTTAGAAGAATGTTTGTAACCAAGCAGATAGAGCAACCATTCACTACCATAGTATTTTCTCCCTACTATGGTAGTGAATTGTTGCTCTATCTGCTTAGTTACAAACATTCTTCCAAATATCTTTTTTTGTGCTCAGCAGAACAAAGAAACTCATACAGGTTTGGAACAACATGAGGGTGAGTAACTGACAGAATTTTAATTTTTGGGTGAACTATCCCTTTAAATTTCTTTAATTTAAAGGGACTTTAATTTAAAGGAAACTTTGCAATGATGTTAGCATCGATGGATATCTTGGTCACACCCTGTTGGAGAAAGAAAGGGAAAAATTAATTAAAAAAAAAATCGAATTATGCTCTTTAAACATTTTATCAACATTAAGAATGTACTTGCATGTGTGACTAAACTAAAGCTGCAAATTAAAGTAGTTTTTTTTTACCCTATATTGTAACATACATGGCTTTCTTTCTCTTATGCTGTTTAGAATTTGTCCCGCTTAAAAAAGAGGGCCATTTTATCATAGTATTCATGGTTATCTTGTTCTCTTAACTTTACGGGACAATTTCACAAGTTGGAGCACGAAAAATCACGTTCAACACAACCACGTAACCCTAAATAGCGGCCTACATTAGATGTCTGACATGTTTCAGTAAATTTGCTCAGATACAAATCCACACCTTGGCCTATAGCTTTTGAGAGAAAGACGTTAGTTTCATATGAGCATTAATTCGGTGACGACTCTGACTAGTGAACTTGACAGACATCACTTAAATAGCAAATCCCTATTTCCCTTGGATATATTTACTTCTAACTCCTACTTACTTCACTTCTAAAGTTAAATATCCACACAAGCCTAATATGTTCGGCCCATTTGTCTGCAATTTAATCAGTACCACTTACCTGAGGCATGAACTGCACCCTGTAATAATCCTTCCGCAAATACAGATCCTTCCGCGAAATCAAACGAGAACTACAGATCCCTTCCGCATGATATTGGAGAAGTCAGACGAGCTCTTGTATGTATTCATTAAAATCAGGCAGATTAAATGCAACAAAATAGCTACATATGTTCATGAATTATATATTTATGTTAAATAAGAAGTGTTGTAGGATCCATCTTCTTATCATAATGCAGACAACATCATAAAAAAAACATGGAAATTACATCTAATTTCACAAATGTTGTTCTGATATAGGCTATTACCAAATGTTTCTTACAGTCCATTTCAACAGCACAAACAAAAATCTATTTATCGTAGTAAACTATTGTGTGTGAAATATTGTTTTGGCCTTAATAGCCTACTTTTATAAAACATTGACTAGATTTATGTTTTTTTAGTCCAGTCAACATTTGCAATTCTAAAAGTTAACTGGATTTGAAAATATCAATTAATTTAATGTTCCCTTTCAGTCGGTCACGTTCAACGTACGTCGGACTTAGACTGACAAAGTGGGATCTGCCTTTAGAGACCAATCCTACTTCAAATGTGTGTAAAAACGAGCCAATGAAATTTGGCATGCGATCCACGCATTCCACACTCCACCCCGCAGCGCGGGTATAAATAGGAAGGGGAATGGTAGATCAGCGCTTTCTACTTCGGAGCCGAACAGTTGTATTGCTGTTTCTAAGGAGAGTTTGAATTTCGAGGCTCGTGAGAGAAAACTGCCAGTGCGGGTGATACGGCACATCAGCGAGTGATCGACGAAAGTGAAACTAAAAGAGCTTGTTGGTTCGGTTGGCGGGTTCCCATTCAAACAAATAGAGCTGTTGGTTCGCTGGGCGTTGTACATATACACACACACTGAGAGCTTACACAGGCTTGCACTATCAGGCTGTGTGTTGCCGCGGTCATCTCCCTGATTGCTTCAGCACGCAGTTTTCCATTCACAAAAGCAGTTTTCCATTCACAAAAGAGCAACACGGTTTGACCCTGCGTCTTTTTCAAGATGTCATTCAAACCGTGTGTTTCTGGGTGCGGGCAATTTCTGTCTCCGCTTGACGGGCACGTTCGTTGTCTCACGTGTCTGGGTATTAAGCAGGCTGAGGCTGCGTTCGTGGATGAGTCCTGTTCCCTTTGCGGGAATATGACCATCGCAGTGCTACAGTCCAGGCTCCAGTAACTCAAGAGAGGTGGCGCGCCATTGCGCATCCCCCGATCTAGCGGTCCTCCAGCTGCAAAGCAGAGGGCTGCTACTTTGGCTGATGACCTTGGTGGGGACCTGAGGGTGACGGTCAGGGCAAACCCGACGGGTCAGATGGCTCCTTGGGCCCCTCCACTGCGCCAGTGGAGTTTCCGGAAGGGCACGCTGACCTCCCACATGGAGCGCCAGTCGTCACTTTCTGGGCTCCGATAAGATGTTGGTCGCTGCATCGGGGGACGAGCTAATGGGCTCCGAGGATGAAGATTCGGCTGTGTTGCCCCCTTCGGGTGTGACAGCGTTGCCTGAGTCCGGCCGAATCCAGCGTTGCCCGAGTTGGAATCCTCCACTGCGTGCTGGTTCTCAGCGCCCCACCCCGGTACCATTCTTCCCGGAAGTGCATCAGGAGCTCACGAAGTCATGGGCAGTGCCCTATAGTGCTCGCCTGCGATCAAATGACTCCTCCGTCCTCACTACCCTCGATGGTGGTTCGGCTAAGGGCTACGAGGGGATCCCTCCAGTCGAGCGGTCGGTTGCAATGCACCTGTGTCCAAAGACGGCTGTGGACTGGAGGCAGGCCCCGCTTCTCCCCTCCCGGGCGTGTAAGTTCTCGTCCGGTCTGACGGGCAAGGCTTACACAGCCTGCAGGGTTCACTAGACCAAGCAGGTCCACTAGGCCAAGGCGCTCATGGAGCTGCACGAGGGGAGTTCCGACCAGGGTGTTATGCAGGAACTGCGTGTGGCGACGGACCTCGCCCTTATGAAAGTCACTGCACGCTCCCTCGGTTGGGCGATGTCCACACTAGTGGTCCAGGAATGCCACCTGTGGTTGAACCTGACAGACATGCGTGATTCGGACAAGGTTCGCTTTCTAAACGCCCCTGTCTGTCAGGCCGGCCTTTTCGGCGACGCCATCGAGGACTTTGCCCAGGAGTTCTCGGTGGCCAAGAAGCAGACGGAGGCCATCAAGAATATCCTGTCACCGGGGACAGCACCCCAGTCTGCTCGTCGCTGAGGGTATCCTCCGGCGTCCGCCCCTGCCAAGCCCAAGCAGCAGCCTCCACCTGCGAAGCAGGGTGCCAGACACAAGGGAGGCGCCCAACCTGTCCAGGGTCCAGCTTAACCGGCCGGCAAGCACAAGGGGAAGCAGCCCAGGGAGAAGAGGAGCAGCTCTGAGGGAGATGATGTCCGCATCTCTCCCCCACCCCCCGGTCCCGACTGGTCACACAACACCTCTGCCGCTGGCTCTCCGGAGTCCAGCGGTACCCACATTCTCACAAAAAGAGCAGTTTCCTCTCTCTCTGGGCCCCAAGAGGGTCAGGATGGCAGTGTGCGACGCCCACGGGCCTTGTCACTCCTTTCCTCCCCTCCCTTCGCCAGGGGGCAGCAGTGTGGGTCTCGAGGACGCCCCCGGGCCTTCTCCCCCACACGCTGCCTCTCTCTGGAGTACTCAGTCAACACTCCGGGCCGCCCCCGGGCCTCCCGAATCGGTGCTGAGCTGAGTACCCCACTTCCCTGCCTCTAGGCAGTGGACAGCAGAGTGGGCTTCAAGGATGCCTCCGGGCCTTCTCACCCACCCTCTTTCCAAACCAGGAGTGTCTGTACAACCACCCGAGTCGGGCCAGAGCACTCCGCTTCGCTTCCCCACCTTGGGCACGTCTGTGGTGCTGTTGGTCCCGCTTGCTCCCGTATGTAGGCTGGGTTCCATATGTAGCGGTTCCCTCACGGCAACCCCATATGTGTATTCTTCCACGGTACCAGCTAGCCCCGTGTCTTTCCCTGGACAGAGCCCGCTCTGCCATCTCTGGGCGTGTTCTTTCCCCCCTACAATTAGGTTGGAACCACCCCAGAGACTGCCATATGTTGCACTACCCTGCCAGATTAGTCCTTATGTGTATTCCACCACCAGGCCCTCCGTGGACCAGGGTTCCGCAGCGTTCCATCTCCTGAGACGGGCACGCTTTCCCAGCGTTATCCAATAGTCATACTGGCCCTCATTTATCAAAAGTGCGTACACCAAATTTCCAGCGTACAACTTGCGTACACCCAAACCCACGGTGACTTTGAGATTAATCAATATGGACGTTGGCGTACGGCACGCTCAAATCCTACGCCAGCTCAGGAGGTGGTGTAAGCACGTTTGAGGTAGTGGGAAAATGCGCAGAAAAGCAATTCCTAACACCACAAAACGCACTGAAAAGATATGCTATATGACCCACTGTTAAAAACCACAACAACAACATTCAGTGTTTATTTTTGTGCAACATGAACGTCAATGTTTAATTTGTGTGACTTTACCAAAGCGTTTGATCTGTAGGCATATGTATTCCTCCAGTCGCGAGCCTGTGCGCTTTATCTGACGTTTCAGACCCGCCTGGCCCGGCAGCTGCGCACGGACTGGGACTAAAATAATTCAGACTGACAAAATAATAAAAATGACCTTCTTCTTTTAAATAATAATAAAATCAATAAAAATGACATTCTACTTCTAAATAACAAGCGTCATTAAGAATAATAATAATAATAAGAAGAATCTTACAAATTGTCATGTAATTATTAATGTGAATGAATCTTACTCCACATCACATCAGCATCACTATTGTACACCCCAATACATGTGCTGTGATACGAAATTAAATGCTAATTTTTTCAAAACGTGCTGTAAAATAATGCATTGTGATGGTAATTTATCATCCAAACAGCTAACTGCTGGAGTGCGCTTCTCAACCTCCACACTATTAACAGTACTCGTAATTTGGGTCCATATTTTGTTTTTGGAGGTGCCTTTAATTCCACTCTTTAAACTCCCAAATAAAACAATTTCGTTTTTTTTTTCCCCCACTTCCCTGGTGATCTCGATGGGCATCTCAATCATCTCACTAGTCCACTAGTCAGGGCACTGATCAGGGAGTCAGCCCATTGACTTATGTCCTAATCAGTGCCCTGACTAGTGGACTAGTGAGATGATTGAGCGCGCCCGATCTCCACGTCGGAGAAGTTTAGCTTCTTTGCCGTCTTCTGTTTGTCCATGACGTAAAATGAGGGCGTGGGGGAGGCGGAGACTTGAATATATAGGGGCGTGTTATTCTAATGACGATCGTTTTCAGCCGCCGCATTTATCAAGGGCAAGTATTGCGTACACCTGAATTGCAGAGGTGCGCACAGCTTCATAAATCAGGCGATGAGAGGAGTGTAAGCATAATCTTACGCCAACATATACGCCCGTTTCTACGCAAGATTGATAAATGAGGGCCACTGAGTCTTGCAGAAACAGCAGTGACGGTCCTCCCTGCTTGGAGCCCTGACTTCCGTACCATACTAGACGGTACAGTGCGCTCAAGCAGGACACTGGAAGGGCCAGCCTCCTGGCGTTTTCAATAGGGATCCCAATTCGTCGGTCTAAGTCCGACATACGTCGAACGTGTCCGACTGAAAGGGAACGTCTCGGTTATGTATGTAACCCTCGTTCACTGAAGGAGGGAACGGAGAGGTACGTCTCGTCGCCAGGCGCTGTGCATCCGCTAGGAGTCCGAGTCACTAGTCGGCTCCTCAGCATAAAAAGTGCTGATCTACCATTCCACTTCCTATTTTTACCCGCGCTGCGGGGCGGATCGTGGAATGCGTGGATCGCATGCCAAATTTCATTGGCTCATTTTTACACACTCAAAGGAGGATTGGTCTCTAAAGTCAGATCCCAATCCGTCGGTCTAAGTCCGACGTATGTCTCCGTTCCCTCCTTCAGGGAAAATTAGTTCAACATATATTTTTTTGCTCTTCCAACATTTTATTAATTGGCGTTTTTAGAGTGTGTGTATATATATATATATATATATATATATATATATATATATATATATATATATATATATATATATAGTGGGGAACTTTTTTTCAGGATTCATTGAAGAACAAAAAGTTAAAAAGTACAGCATCTAAATATCAGAAAGTCGAAGTAACACCACAAGTGTCAACATATGTTAAATAATTAATCAAAATTCAGCTTCATTTGAATCACCTTTGCCATTTTACAATATTTCAAATCATTTATTATATATTACATTTATTATAACGTCTGTATCATCCATCCTGCTATTACTATATGAAGCTACAATTTTAGTTAATGTGCATTTCAATAACAAATCCATTGTGACTAAACCTCTTAATTGACCAATTAAAAGAACAGTGTGTGAGGGATTAGTAAATGTAAAATGTTTAGATCATATTTGATTTATGAAAGTTGTCATAAAAGCAATATCATGTTGTGGCAAGCAGCGGGGCGAGGGACCGTGAGAGAGGGCCGTGACGACTGATAATGAGTGCCAGCTGCGCGCCACACTGGTCTCGTCTTACGGAGGAGTGACGGGAACATAAAAGGGGGAGCGATGACAGTGCAAGATGAGAGAGGACCAGGCCTGGATTTTATGTTGGGTTTTGTTTGTTTTATGTGTGTGTGGGCAGTCGTCTGTGAGGAGCTGCCCGGATTACTTTCAGTTTGTTTATTTTATTTGATTAAAGTCTTTAAACATTTGCCGGTTCCTGCCTCCATCCCATATCTACAAACTTTACTACACATGTACTATATGGATATTAAAATGGGTATCTATTTATTTTTAATGATCATTTACACATTAAACAATGAATAATGTTTATTTATTGATCTATTCTATTGTACCTATTGCTTGAATAACACAGACTTAATTATAGATAATATCACAACCAAAAACTTCTGCAAACATTTACAGTAATCAGTAGCTTATAAAAATTGCTAGTTGAGATAATTAATATATTCTTAGTAATAATAATAAATAAATAAAAATCTATATATTCTGCAATTCATTAACCGGCTCACTTTAAAAAATATTTTAATAAGTTACCTGGTTGCCTTAAAATGTTGAGTTTATTGAAATTAAAAAATTGAGTTAATACAATGATACAATACTACAATACTTAAAACATTTTTAAGAATCAAAAACCTTTATTCAAATATTATGTTGGGTAAATGTTTGTTTTATTTGTGATGACGCAGTGAAATGTCAAATTGTGCTATTTTCATCATTTATCACATTTTTTATTTGGTTCAGATACAATAATATTTTGAGTTTCTATATTTATTAAACCAATTTCCTTCATTGTATCAACTTATTTTTTTTTAAAGCAAAATTTTAAAGCAACAAGGTTACTTTTTGTTAAGTTAAACCAAAAAAATGTTTCAGTGCAGTAACCACCATAGGCACTGAAGGGGACAAGTTCCCCCAATAATTGAAAATCCCCCCCCCCCCACTCCCCACCCCAAGCATTGAAGGGGACAAATTCCCCCAATAATTGAAAATGTTGTTTTACAATGTTTGACGAATCAGAGTAACATACAGGGATGCAAACTACTCAACATTTTAATGTCTTCGCCATTTTAAAAATATGCTGCTATATACATTTTTGACATACACATACAAACAAGAGTGAATCTGTGCATATTTTTAAATGGATTACTTCACATATAGCCTATTAGAACAGGGATTTATTTTATCATTCTTTATTTCCTTAAAGCCCTTTAATTCATTTCTTTAAATAAATAGACCTCCCCTCCGGCCTCCGTCCCCCCCTGATGCTGTACAGGAAAACGGGATTAATGTCACGCGCTCCCATGCACGGCGCATCACCCACATGTACAACACCTGCTGGATCTAATTACCACAACCTGACTTTAAATCTACTAATAAAGATATAGGGCCTACTATGTGTTCCAAATGCACATTAAGGCGCTCCCAAATTACGCGTTCTCGGCTTCAAAACCAGCTAGACTGAGCGCAACGGAACTGAATGGCATATGTTCTCAAGAGACGTTTATTTTAAAGACAATGTAGTTGACACGCCGTGTTAAAACACGATGCTCTGAGTAAAACGCCCTGAGCGTTCTGTCTGTGCGCAACCGGGTGATTGTCTCACTTATCTATTCTTTTGTTGTGTGAACCTGGGGGAGCCCTGAGACTGTTTTACCGGGAATCCCACTGAACTCGAGCCGGGGAAGGACTCGTCTCGAACTAAACGCAGATGTGATGTTTCCTGTCACCTGCAGATGGACGCTGATGTGGACGCGAGCAGTGAGCTGAATGAAATCCTGCAGCAGGTCGCGGAATTGGATGAATGGAGAGAAATATTTAACTCCCGCGGGTAGGGTCGGATACGAAAGCGCTTCCTGATGTCCCCTTCTGCTGAGACTCATGTTCAGTTAACCTGTTCTTATCTTACAGGTTGGAATTACAACAAGACAACGTTAAAGTAAGTGCTTGATTTGGATTGCTTAATTCTATCTCTAATTTAGACGTCTAGGGTGCGTTCATTTGTGCTGTGCCTAGTATTGCATTAGCAAATTGCGTTTTCTACAGCATAATTTTTTACAAAATGGCAAATGCTATCCTACTTCTCAAAGTAAGGTTCTCTCAACGTAGCCTACATTAAAATGTCGAGCCCTAGGGAAGCTTCCGGTAAAAACAAACAAAAAAAAAAAAAAAACTGTTCCTTTTAACCCTCATTTTGACCTGAAACTATTAATATACTCATATTAATAATATCAATATACTCATATTAATAATAACTGGGAGTTCATTGGAGTGGTCCAAGACACTACGTTTGCCGCACTTGAACCATGATTCGATTTCGAGGAGTTTTGTGTTTGAAATTTAAAAAAGTAACATCCTTCCTTCACAAGTCAATTATTTGACCCATGTAGGAATGAAGGAAATGGGATGACTGCTTCAGTATAGAAAATCAAACTTCAAACTAAAATGCTTTAATAATGTCTACTTTTATATGAATTGAATTGGAAACTGACTTTAGGACCCAGCGGAACAGGACAGATCATTTGCTCCCTATTAGTGCTATAAGGCCATCTAGTGGCAAAAGGGTCATGAAATATCGTGTTAAATTCATAGAATGTAAAAAATACGTAGTGTCCATGACGTCAGCCATAGGATTCTGATAAGCCGTTCTTAAGCTTAAAGTAGGGGCGAGCTGGGCGTTGCCATCTTGTGAGCGAGTCATCGCGTGTCATTCCCGGATAACAGAAAAGGTGTGTTGTATGGCAAGCCGTATTAGCATTAAATACACCTTCGCATACTAGTCATAAATCAGTTTTGACTAGTCATAATTCCAGTTCCAGATATCTACAATGTGATTGTGACTAGTCATAATATGGATTGAAGATATCTACAATGTTAATTCGACTAGTCATAATATATATTCAAGATATCTATAATGCTATTTTGACTAGTCACATTCTTCCATTGACTTCCATTGGAAAATATTTCCAGATATCTTCAAATGAGTTTTGACTAGTAGAAATTGTAATTAAAGATATCTTTAATTGATTTAATACTAGGCAGAATTCTAATTAGAGATATCTCAAATTACAATTGCACTAGTAAAAATTATAATTAGAGATATCTCTAACTGGTTTTTGACTAGTCATAATCACATTTAAGATATCTTTAATTCATCAAATTTAAAGATATCTAAAATACATTTGTAGATATCTGCAAATAATTTATTACTAGTCAAATTATAATTGTAGATATCTTAAATTGGATTTTTGTCTAGGCAAAACTTAATACGAGATATCTTGAATTGGAATTCTTCCTAGTCAAAACTCATTTAAAGATATCTGCAATTTAATTATAGATATCTCTGTCTGATTTTTGACTAGACAGATCTTTCTTTGGAGATATCTGCAATTAGCTTTGTGACTAGGAAGAATATAAATGTAGATATCTGGAATTAACATTCTGACTAGTCAAAACTCATTTATAGATATCTTAAACATGCATGCAAATATGCCTTAGCTAAGCCACACCTTAAACATTTTATTAACCAATCCTACCGTGGAAACCGTTGTCATCTGCCATTTTGTTTAAGAATTGTATAATAAAAGTCCTGCGTCTTTGGTCATTTTAAGCTCATTTATATAGAAGGAAATCAAACGTATGAAAATAAAAATGTACCTGGGACATGTGTAAAAGTGACATATAATATGCTGAGAAGATCAAGAAGGTTGTTGTCTAATTCTAGGCTATATATTAAAGTAATAAACAAGGTTGAGATGTGCATGCTGTGGATTAAATTGTGTTAGTTTTTATTCCCAAACGAACACATTTAAAGCTAAGCATTTGGCCTTATTTCTGGTGCAACATTACATATGTTATAATTTTAAAATAACTTTTCAACTCAGTGGCGCTCATCACTCAACACAGCAGAATATCACATCGCAGATCTTTTGCTATAATACAACACACCACTCCCACCTTGTGGATTATTACCTTTATGACACGAGTAAACACAACGCAATATACTAATCAATGTAATCAGTATCTACATCAGGTCAATGTTATTTAAACATGTATTAACCTGTAATCTTTTTAAAATCATTCTTAAATGTTTTTGACTGGGTCTGCTGGAGACATTTAATCATATGCATCCAAATGTTGTCACTCGTCGATTATTGGTGGAAAATGTCCTCACGTCACAACCCTACACAACAGCGCAGATTTGACTAGGAGCAGGTACAATTCAGATATCTTAAAATAGAGTTGTGACTAGTCGAAATTGAATTAGAGATATCTCTAATTACCTTTGCGTATGTGTGACGCGTCTATTGAAGATATCTCTAACCTCATTACAGATATCTTTAATAGAGTTTTGACTAGTCGAAATGTATTTAGAGATATCTCGAATCAGATTTCTTACTAGTGCAATTATAATTGCAGATATCTCTAATTGTCATTTTGACTAGTCGAATTATAATTATCACTAGTCAAAATACAATTGTTACTATCTTTAAATATATTTATAGATAGTCAGACAAAGGTTTAAATGTTAAAATGGCTTGCGATAGTGTTGGACATCGGCTGCGGCTGGATGGATGCGATCGGCGAGAGTAGCCGAGTGCAGGCGGGGAGGAGCTGCAAACGGAGACGTGAAGCCGGACACTTTCTGCTTCCTGTGGTGACGCATGCACTGCGTTTGCAAACTATCACAGCTGAAGTTAAATAAATACAACATTTCTCAAATACACAGATGTTTCAAATTACATTTTCATTCAATACTTTATGTACTGTTTAATAAAGCGTTTATTTGGACAAGATTAATGTTCAACATATAAACATACACTATCAATGAAGTCTTGTCAACGGTTTTTATCAGTTTTAGTTTGATAAACATGATGATATAACATCGCAGCTACATGAAGAGGTTTTACTGTTATAAATAAATGATCTGTGAGCATTAGCATAACGTAAGGTTTTAGAATAAACACGAAACGCACGTGTTCGCTGTCATGCGGTGAATCGGCCAATCAAGTTCAAGTTCAAGAGTTTTATTTGTCACATACACAGTTATACAGAATACAACCGGCAGTGAAATGTAAACAGGTCCGCTCCATGGACAGCAAATAACAATTAACAAAAAAAGCACAATAAATTATAAAATAGGGATAGGATAAAATAGGAATAGGATAAGGTGCTATATATATATACATATGTAGAATTATGAATAAATCAAGTAAAAGAACTAAGAGATGTGGAATAAAATAAGCGAGATAAAGTAAACTGGAGACTATAAAAATAAATCTGTGGATAACAGAAGTGCAGGAGTGTAATGTGCAAACAGCATTATAATGAGTAGTTACATGAAACACAAGAATAAAGTGCAGTGCAATATCAGTATGTGAGTTTGTAAATACTGAAGTGAGGTGAAGTCACATGTATTTAAGTGACAGCGTTCAGGAGTCTGATGGCCTGTGGGAAGAAACTCCTCCTGAGTCTCTCAGTTTTGGCCATCAGGCTACGGAAGCGCTTACCAGAAGGCAGCCGGGTGAAGTGGGGGTTGGCCGGGTGATTAATGTCCTTGATGATTTTTGTAGCTCTGCCTGTGCATCGTTTGATGTAGATGTCCTGCAGAGACGGGAGAGCTGACCCTGAGATGCGCTCGGACAAGCGCACCACTCTTTGCAGGGCTTTGCAGTCGTGACTGATCCAATCATGGATCAGCTGTGTCGTCATCAGCGCTCTTGCATCCACCTGCAGTCCCCCTTGAGAATCTGCAGCGGCTGCATCAGCCGGCTGCTCTCGAATCGCTCTCGCGGTACTTTGTTGACATACGTCACAGTCATGTGATGTCGGCACTGTCTCAAGTCGGACAACATTTCTAACCGGCATGCACTGCTTCAAGTCAGCCGACGATCGGTCTGCGCATCGCTAGGTGAAGTCGAACAAGCCTAAAATGGGCAAATGTGGGCGGAGATGTGGGCGGCGCTTAGGTGACGCAATGACTATAGACGGCAGATAATTGGCTATCCACCTGTCACTCAAAGTGACCATTCCCTTAAATATGCAGAACTTTAAGGCTTTATATAATGTAAATGAATAAAAAACATTCATCCCCCTCACAGTTGCCGTGAAGGTCAAAATTAGCCTTAATAGGCCAAAACCACAATTTGTACCAGATTTGTATCTGATATGATAAACAGAGCTGCGTTACCTCATACTCATGACCGGAAAAGCAGGAAATGGCGCGGGCGCCCAGCAACTGTGTCCCTTCATAATAAAAGTCTCGCAAACTAAAACTGGACCAATCAGCAGCAAGTAAGGATACAATAAAGCCACACCCCCTCTGTATGGCTCTTTCCAAATTAAGGAAGTGATATAGTCAGATATTCTTTCAGCTGCCTTCTCAAACTCTCGACGCTGCAGCAGTGTTTATTCCTGCCTTGTAAAAACATTTAATTTCATAGTAATTTTCAAACCGATCTCAATCTTCAAGAAGTGAATCAAACAGACACAGTGATTGGCTGTTTGCCACACGTGTCACACTTTCAGGTGTACGCGCTTTAGAGTTGATCACTAACTCTCTATTAAACCTGAGTCAACAGGGAAAGTTTATACCGAGCTTTGAGAAACGGTTGAACTTAATCTAAACCAGGTTGGATTTGTTAACTCTAACCCTACCCTGAAACTCAGTTTGTTCAGCTAGCTTCATGCAACAGGCCTTAAGCCGGGTGCACACTGTGTGATTTTGCCCACAATTTGGCCATCTGAGACAAATTTAGCAAATCCTAAAAGATTTCTCAGATCCTAGGCTAAAATCTGACGTCTTTGGTCATTAGTCTGTCATGTTCACCGGCAGCCGATTAATGAGCGCTGCGATCAAATTTGACCTCAGACGAAATTCTGGCAGTGTCAGAAGATTTGGCACACAATCCTGCAGTGTGACTTCTCCTACGACGACAGTCAAATATCTCTGTTTTTCAAGACAAACTATGACCAAAATAAGAGCTAGAGATTTCTTTGTAGCCTCCATTTCAGTCCCGCGTGTAATGCAGCTCATTGTTACCGAACACGTCATTCATTGATGATATAAAACTCCGGACGAGTTTTCATGCGCGCGTCCGTTTTTAGCGCGCCCTCTTCGGGGATCATGCTCGTACAGTCTGACAAGGGACATTCGCAAAGGATTTTGAAAAATCGCACAGTGTGCAGGACCCATTACATGTCCCAAGATTCTGCGCTCAAACTTGGCATCATCAAACTACGCCTTTGTTTTGAATAGGTGCCCTCTAGTGGATGGAAAAGTTGCATAGTGCACCTTTAAAAGGGTTATGCATGAAATTAAACAAAATGAATGAAGTAGAACAAATGCGATTGAATAACTATTTATTGATAAAATCTAGTAATTTAATGGTAAATAAAATAAAAAATAACTTAAAATGTGCCTAAAATATTATGTTTTCTGGACAAAGAAAAAAACAAGTATAATTTCCGGGTTACGGCTCATTTTGACCCACGAGGGAAGGATTTGTTACAAAGTGCAAGGGAAGGATGAGGGTATAATAGAGACCCTTAATACATAATATGCTCCATGCAGTTGTTGTTGTTGTTAATTAATCCAGACCGTATCTGTGTGAAGATCCTGCGATCGGAAATGTAACACACCCTGTGTCAATGTCCTTCTCATGTGGTTGTCTGATTTTTCCATAATTGATACTGCAGACACTGGGCTCTCAGGTGGCTGCATGTCATTTCTCCCATGACATACAGTCAGCCAATCAGAGTCGAGTGTATGTATGTGCCTGTGTGGCTGCCATACTCTCAACAAACTCCGTATCACAAGACTGGAGGACAGCTGTGTGGGTTTAGTACCAGATTAACTGGTAGGCTGTTTACTGGTCATATTGTTAATGCCATGTGTGAAATCGAATCCACATGCAATAGTACAGCGTAAGTAAAGCAGTCATGACGGATTATCAGGACCTTCTGCAAACCATCAAGAGTTTGCAGCACTCCAGACTGAGCTACATAGAGCTTCTTCAAGAGGAAGTGAAGAGAAGCCAAGATGTGAGTTCAGATCTGCTGACGGCTCCTTCATCACAAACCTGGTATCACATTCCTAAGAGTAGTTACTCTGTGCTTTCGGTTAATATTCTGTTAATATAAAGTTTACTTTGAGGAGCTGTGCTCACAGTTTAGGAAGAGGGTGATTTTATAGAAAGCAAGCAAGAAGAAATGTAATGGATGCTATGGTCAAAAGTTGTAATTTGTTTTTTGCTTACCAAGGCTGCATTTATTTGAACAAAATACAGTGAAAACTGTAATATTACAATTTAAAAGAACAGTTTTCTATTTGAAAATTGTATTTATTCCTATGATTTAAAGCTGAATTTTCAGCATCATTACTCCAGTCTCTAGTCACGTGATCCTTCAGAAATCGTTCTAATATGTTGATTTGCTGCATTTATCATATATTATTGTGGAAACTAGTAATTTTGGGGTATGTATTTTATTTATTTTTATTCAGCAAGGACATATTCAATTGATCAAACGTGTCAGTATAAATTAGTGATTTTTATATATTAAAGAATCCTGGGGGAAAAATGTATTACCATTTCCACAAAAATATTAAGCAGCACAATTTTTTTCATCATTGATGATGATGATAATACATGTTTCTTAAGCACCAAATTATAATATTAGAATAATTTCTGAAGGATCACTAAAGACTGGAGTAATGATGCTGAAAATTCAGCTTTGACATCACATGAAAAAATACATTTTAAAATATATTCAAATAGAGAACTGTTCTTTTAAGGTGTAATATTTTACAATGATCAGTTTTTTGATTAAATAAATGCCACTTTTGTGACCATAAGATACTTAATTCAAAAACATGAAAAATCTTAATTATTCCAATTTTTTTTTTTTTTTTTTTTTTATGTTTTGAAGGGACCCTATTCTTTAACAACGGCACGTTCACTTTTTATATTGTATTGAATTGTGATGTTTCTTTTCTTCTAGACTTGTTTTTGCTATGCGCATTGTGATTTCTAAATATTCACACTTTTTATCTCCTGTATAGAGACCTAGTGAGAAGATCAAAGCTGATGAGGACAATGATGACTCATCTAGACCTGCCACGTCATCCCATCACGTCAGTGCCCCAAATAACCAGTTCATGGTGCCGTACTCCATACCTCAGACCCTTGCAGTGTCTCCAAGTCTGGGTGGGCAACCAGTGTCACCAGAGCTGGCGGTGGTGAGTTGTGGAACATGACCCTGTCACTTGACCCTCGCTCTCTTGCCTCCCATGTGTCTCACAACAGACTTGTGCTGTGTGTGTATGTGTGCATGCACCGAAGACAAAAGACGGGATATAGACTCATTGCTTATTTATTAGCACTTTAAGCAATAGATCAGGTGAATGGGGGCATTTTAGAGTTAACATTCAACACTGAAGTTTGTAGTAATTAAGATTTTTTTGTTATCTTTTTGAAAGACGTCTCTAATGCTCATCAAATCATCATATATTAGAATGATTTTAGAAGGATAATGTAACACTGAAGAGTGGAGTAATGGATGATAATTCAGGAATAAATTACATTCTAAAATGTATTGAAATAGAAAAGTAATTGTTTTTCAAATATTTCACTATTACATTTGTACTTTTTGATCAAATAAATGCAGCCTAATTGGCATAAGACAATTTAAAAAATGTTATTCCAAATGGGTGACCGATAGTGTCCAGTATAATGATAGATGCTGCTTATTCCTCTTTGGTAGATTATAACATTGACTATAATGAATTTGAGCAGTAAGTACCTAGCCTAGAAATCTAGACGCACCCTAGTGGCAGCAAATCTAGTGTACTAGATTTGTACACTAATAATACTAGTGTAGTCTAGTAAGTCTCAATAGACTTATGAGCTGTAAAAAAACAAACTCTGGTCAGGCCAATCACATTGGCCCTCATTTATCAATCTTGCGTAGAAATGGGCGTATATGTTGGCGTAAGATTATGCTTACACTCCTCTCACCGTCTGATTTATGAAGCTGTGCGCACCTCTGTAATCCAGGTGTACGCAAATGCTGTGGCTGAAAACGATCGTCATTAGAATAACACGCCCCTATATATTCAAGTCTCCGCCTCCCCCACTCCCTCATTTTACGCCATGGACACACGGAAGACGGCAAAGAAGCGAAACTTCTCCGACGTGGAGATTAGGCGCCTCTCAATCATCTCACTAGTCCACTAGTCAGAGCACTGATTAGGACATAAGTCAATGGGCTGACTCCCTGATCAGTGCCTAGTAGGGCTGGGATAAACAATTATTTTTTAAACGATTAATCTAGCGAATATTTTTTTCCCGATGCATCGATTAATCTAACGATTCATTTTTCCTGTCCGATTCGGTTACGATTCGATTATCGATTATCTCCCCATTAATTGCCTAATAGCAATTTATACATGTTGATTTAATTATCTGAATGAAAAAAACTAATTCCTTAACATTGCAATATATGTTTATTGCTTTTAAAATTCCAAAGTAAAAGACTATACAAGAACAATGCATTCAATAAAATCATAAAGTGCACACACACACACACACACACACACACACACACACACACACACACGCACAAATAAATAGCTAAGTATAAACCAACAACAAAGAAACACAATATACGATTTTTCTTTGTATGCAACTCAGCCTACAGGCTATGCCCATCGATTAAATATCAACAAGTTGGCTAATCATATCCGGGGACACTGAAGCGTCTCGTGAGCGTCTCGGCTGCGTGGCGTGTCCGTTTTTGTTTCGGCTCCCACGTAAACAGGTTGGAGTTTGCACACTGCCTGTGCCGTCAATATCATAGATATGTGGTCAATAGGCTACTGCCGACGTTGTCTTTGCTGTATCAGTAGGCTATTTATGTTTAACATTAAGTAAAGGGGTTCCCTCCGCATCAATAGCAGCAGCAGCGCCGCGTCAGACACGCTTCTAGTGTGCAGAGGCAGAGAAAACGCCACACAGCCCCGTGGATGACACGCAACAGAAACGCCACGCGCAACCGCGGCATGACAGTGAAAACAGTTACATGTAGAGTGCATTACGGCGCCAATATTCCGTTTAAAAACGGAATAGTCCTGGGATGAAGCTGTGCTCACTTAGAGGATGGATACCCTCGGTCACATCAGGGCGATTAGACAGTGAACATTTTAAATTTAAAACAGCTTATTATGTAGGTAACGGAGCCAATGTGTCCGATGCTTTCACTTGATGCAAACGTTTGTTTTTGTGATTAAAATACATAAAATATTACCAAAACATCTGTCTTCCTGTGTGCAGAATTTTTTTTATGTAGCCGTGACAACAAAACGCGTGCATGCGCGCCTGTGTTAAGAGCGCTTGCTCCGTGCGCGCCGCGTGCCAACCCGCAAGCCTTGCACTTCTGAAAGTCTGAGGAGCCACTCGTGTTGCTACCATAGATATACATAATAAATAATATACTTAATTACATAATAGACTTTATTATGTATATCTATGGTTGCTACTAATCTCCGGCGCCACCATCTATATTTTGAGTCTGACGAATCGACGCGCATATTTTGCGTCAACGTATTTTTTGCGTCGACGTCATCGATGACATCGACGTGTTGTCCCAGCCCTAGTGCCCAGACTACTGAACTATTGAGATGATTGAGACCCGCCCATCGAGACCATCACCAGGGAAGTGGAAAAAAGCTAAATTGTTTTATTTGAGAGTTTAAAGAGTAGGAATAAAGGCACCCACAAAAGCAAAATGTGGACCTCAATTACGACTACTGTTAATAGTGTGGGGGTTGAGAACCGCACTCCAGCAGTTTAAATCGCTGTTCGGATGAGAAATTATCACAATGCATTATTTTACAGAACATGTTTTGAAACAATTAGCATTTCATTTCGTATCACGGCACATGTAGGCTATTGGGGTGTACAATAGTGATGATGTGATGTGGTAGCCTGGATGCCAACCGAACCTAGCCCCGTCCACAACATTTTTAGGTCGGGCATTTCGTTCTGGCCTCGCTTAATAGAGGAGTAATTATCCCCAAACAGAAACCGTGCGGACCAATGAAATCATCAGGGCGGGCTTTAGATGATGACGGACAGATGATCAACAGTAACGTAATCATGCACGTCATGAAAGGGGCTTGGGTTGTATTTACTCGAATCCTAAACGTAGAGCTTGTTTGTATATGCATTCACCTTCCTAATTTCTCTCAAAGATGATGATCATGTTGGGTAAGTACTCTTTGTATCAATCAATTCTTTTATTTTTTTACAACACGGCTAAGATCGTTTATTCCAGCGTGCGTGCAGACAGGGTTGCCAAGTTTTCACAACAAAATCCGCCAACTACTAGCCCTAAGCAATAGCTTCTCAGGGGGGTTATCCGGGGGAAAAATGGGGTTTTGAGGGGGTGACGTGTTATTTTGGCAAGGTT